>NC_133334.1:129510162-129825547 GCF_042186555.1 Aquarana catesbeiana | reverse complement strand
ATGGACTAAAAAGGCTACAAGACTGCAGTTGTTCCACTCTGCAAGTGCAGTTGCTCCCCAGCTTTAAGTAAATGAGGTAAGGTAAAAAGGCTTTCATGTTGCAAGGAGTACACAACCACATGCAAGGGCAATTAATGAAAACACTTTGTGGCTTGTATATGATTTGATGATGGAAATCAGCAGAGCTTCTGCTCATTTACTAAAGCACTGGAGCAAATGCACTTGTAGAGTGCACATGCATTTTGCAAAGTGCAACATATATTTGCTTTTTAAAAATCAACACCACAGAAGATTCTAGCAAATTATTAGGGGGGGGGGGTTGAAATCAAGCTAATTATAAGCACACTATTTGGATAGAGTTTAGGGGAAACAAAATACAATGCAGCTGACTAAATACATTCAAACTGAGAAGACAAGGTGAATATGTGACCAGCATTGTATGCTGGAGAGGTTATTGAAGGCAAATATACATGCATGACAAAAAAGAACATGAAACAAATCAAGCATGCGTGAGAAAAAAAAGGGGACATTCACACTAGATTACAATGATGGTAAGTAGTGTTTGAGCTAAGAAATACATTACACTATCAAAGAATAAATAAAAGAACATGTGATGCTAATAAAAGAAAAAATTCTTACCTTAATATAGTCCTTCTGCAGGACCTGGATGATGGCAGAACAGGTCTCTGGGATAATGATCCCCAGAGCCTGGGGGGAGATGCCTGTCGAGAACTTGAGGTCCTGCAGGCTTCTCCCCGTCGCCAAGTACCGCAACGTGGCAACTAGCCTCTGCTCCGGAGTGATGGCTTGCCTCATGCAGGTATCCTGCCTGCTGATATAGGGGGTCAGCAAAGCCACCAAACGATCAAAAACGGGGTCCGTCATCCGGAGAAAGTTCCTGAAATCCTCAGGATTATTCTCACGGATCTCACGGAGCAATGGCATGTGACAGAACTGGTCACGCTGGAGCAACCAATTCTTGGTCCATGAACTCCTCCTCGCCCTGTTCATGGACTGGTCTTGGTCTGAAGAATAAACTACAGCACCAAGCACATACAATGCACAAGCTCGACGACGAGTACGTACAGGTAACATGGCTTCAAAACGGTTGGCTGGTCAGAACGCACTTAACAGAACGCACTGAAGAACAGCAAGGCCTGTGAAGAACGACCTGAAAATCAGGAACGAGCGGACAATAAAACAAAGATTTCTCAATGCCAACTGACCAAACGCACTGAAAAGCAGATACAAACCTCACAAGCACAGACTGAACAACAGTTAAAACGAACTGAAAAATACGAGTCTCACAAGCGCGAATCGTCTCTCACCAAACTTCTACTAACACGAGATAAACACGAGATTAGCAGAAGGAGCCCAAAGGGTGTCGTACGGGCTATTGAACTTCCGTTTTATAGTCTCGCCGGACTTGATGTACGTCACCGCGTACTAGGCTGTCAAACTTTTGTGTGGTCGTGTGTAGGCAAGTCCGTTCGTTAGAAAGTCTGCCGCAAGTCCGCCGAAAGTCCGCAGGAAGTCTGTCGGACCGGCTGTCGGACTTTTGTAGATGAAAAGTCCGACCGTGTGTACGCCCCATAACTGTCCTAAGTCCAACAGCCATCTTGGGTGTCTCCCATAGAGTAACTCGAAGGATGAAAAACCTGTAGAGGATTGTGGTACCTCCCTGATGGCAAATATCAAATAGGGTATTAGACAGTTCCAATCCTTTCCATCTCTATCCACCACCCTCTTTAACCACTTTAGCCCCGGGAGATTTGCCCCTTTAATGACCAGGCCATTTTTTGCGATAGGGCACTGCGTCGCTTTAACTGACAATTGCGCTGTCGTGAGACGCAGTACCCAAACAAAATTGACCTCCTTTTTTTCCCCACAAATAGAGCTTTCTTATGGTGCTTTTTTTGTTACTTTTTGCTATAATAAATATCCCCAAAAATAAAAAAAAAAAATAAAAATTTCTTCCTCAGTTTAGGCCGATATGTATTCTTCTACATACTTTTGGTGAAAAAAAAAAAATCGCAATAAGTGTATTTTGATTGGTTTGGGCAAAAGTTATAGCGGCTACAAAATAGGGGATAGATTTATGGCATTTTTGTTATACTTTTTTTTTACTAGTAATGGCGGTGATCAACGATTTTTATCAGGACTACAACATTGCGGCAGACAGATCAGACACTTTTGACACTTTTTTGAGACATTGACATTTATACAATCAGTGCTAAAAATAGCCACTGATTACTGTATAATAACTGTCACTGGCAGAGAAGGGGTTAACACTAGGGGGCGATCAAGGAGTTACATGTGTGTCCTAGGGAGTGTTTCTAAATGTGGGGGATGGGACTGCTTGGGGGGAGGAGACCAAGCAGTAGGAACAACAGATCAGTCTCCTCACCCCTGACAGAACGGAGATCTGTCTGTTTACATTGACAGGTCTATGTTCTGCCTCTCTCAGGAGCAATCGTGGGTGCAGAATGCGTGTGCCCCCTAGTACTCGTAAAGCCTTCCCACGTACAGCTATGACGGCTCACCCAGGGGAGCCAACCTGCAGCAGTATAACTGTGGTGGCCGGTCCTCAAGTGATTAACATTTGCTTTAGGGTTTTGTTGAACCTTTCAACCAACCCGTCTGTTTGGGGGTGATACACGGATGTCCACAATTGTGTCACTTTGATCAACTTGCATAGCTCTTTCATAACCGGGGACATAAAGGGTGTACCTTGGTCCATAAGCAGTTCATTACAAATCCCCATGCTGCTAAAAACAAGAAATAGCTCTTTGGCTATCATCTTGGCAGAGGTATTACGGAGAGGAATCTCTTCTAGATAGCAGGTGGCATAGTCCAGTATAACCATTAATGTACTGATGCCCCCTAGCGGACGTCATTCTCGGACCTATCAAATCCATTTCATTCCTCTCAAAGGGGACCTCAATGATGAGAAGAGGTACCAGAAGGTTACGGAAATGTAACATAGGTGCCGACTTCTGACACACAGGGCAGGAGTAACAATACATTTCTATTTCCTTCATGACCCCAGGCCAATAGAATCTCTGCAATACTCTCTCTATGTTTTTTTCTGCCCCCCCAAATGACCTCCAAGAATGTGCCCATGAGCTAGCTCCAACACCAACTTCCTGTAAGTTTGGGGCACGATACAGCAGATCCCGTTCCACAACGAAGTACGGGTAAACGCAAGTCTTTTCTGGGTTCACTAGTTCGCCATCTACTCATACCACATTTGCCAGTGCTTTTATCAGTGTGGGGTCTTTTAACTGTTGCGTGGCAAACTTTTCCCTGTGAACCTCTAGATCAGGAAACTCAACAGATGGCATGTTCTCGTCTGAGGATGTTGGCTCCTCTCCAGTGTCTCGAGTCTCCCCTGTTAATGCCGACAAGGGGAATTCTGGAGATTTCCTACCACTCTCAGATGATTTTGGGATTCACCTGCCTGGTTTAAAGGGGCGACAGTGTGGGGGGGTCAGGACAATCCCAGAGTTTTCAGAATTTTAGAAAATCCCTCCCCACAGTGGCATCATGTGGTAAGTGAGACGCTAACCCCACCTGATGAGATAGGTTACCTTTGGGGGTCTCAAAAAACACTGTAACCACAGAATACTCTCGGGTGTCCCCATGCACACAAATAACTGCCACCTTGTTATTCCTAGAGACCTCTTTAGTAACAAATTCAGCTTTTACCGATGTTACCAGGCTAAATCCAGCAACACAACAACATTTCTAACATCAATATACATTTTGAATACATGTTTCTCATTTCCCCGAATGGCAGGACATGCAACTGTCGCAAACAGCGACTGATGTCTGTCCCTTAGAAAGTCACATTGCATCGGTTCATCCACAACTGGGCAATTTGCTGCAATATGTACCTTTTGCCGGCAGCGGTAGCAAATAATTTTTTTAGCTGCCTCTTGCGACCTTAACTTCCCAGGCTGCTCTCATCAGACATTAGGTAGAACTCCCACCCTCTCACTCTCTCCACCCTCACTCCTTGGTATCATCTCACTTGCCACTGGAAATGGTCTGGTCTTAGGGTGGAAAGTCTGTGAGTCCCTGAGAGAGGCGGTCAGGTTCTCTGTAGCTAAGTACCTCTAAACCAGATCCACAAGCTTGTCGGTCATTTCTGGGTCTCCATGGCTTACCCACTTTTGGGTGGCAGTAGGAAGAAATCTCAGGAACCGATCAATAACAACACTGTCAAAGCATCTGACTGCAGCCACTTCCGGCTCGGGTGAAAGAGATCATACATTTGAGACCTGGGGGGTTTTCCAAGGTGGAAAGTCCAGTTATGCACACGCTGAGCCTGGACAGCTAGGGTAATACCCAGCCGTGCCAATATTTCTGTTTTTAGCACAACATCTTTAACACAACAAGTCTTTTGCTTGGTCAGGCTCTAGGTCATAATAAGCTTTCTGCGATTCACCAGATAATAGTAGGGCCACCAGTCCAGCCCACTGCTCCTTGGGCCACTTTTACCTTTTCAGCAGTCCTTTCAAATGTGGTCAAAAACATCTCAGGATCATCCTCTTCAGTGATTTTTGGCAGTAAACAGCTCACACAAAATGATGCAGTATTAGTGGAACCACTTTCCTCACTGGTCTGCAGATGTTGCTGCATTAATGGCTCCACTTGTTGTTGGAGTCTGTGCTCCTGCTTCTGCAACACGTCTATGAAGCGAGCCTCAGATTGCTGCTGGGCTTGTTGCTGAGCTTTCAGACTCTGATGGGGAGCTTGCTGCTAAACTTCCATACTCCGCTGCACTTGTTCATTTGCAAGCCTTTGCTCGAGGTTCTCTTGTTGTCGCAGCAACTCTTCCATGCTGGCCTTTGTTTAAAAAAAATGTCCCGCATGCTCCAATAACTGTGAGAGGGTTAGCTCGGCAGCGGGTGTGTGTGACCCCATGGATGAGTTCACTACACAAAAGTAGACACAGTAAACTGCATTGCAGGTGATAAACAAAGATGCAGTTTATTTACACTATATACAATGGAAAAATAATATCAAAACAAAAAGAAACATGAAAATAAATCCTTGCCAACTTGGCCACTTACTACAAACTCAGGTTCCCTATCTATCAACTAGGTGCAGCCTTGTGCTTCCCCCAGCACCTATCTCCCTGTTTTAGAGGTTTGTCACACAGGTTTTGTCTCACCGCACAGGACAGGTATCAAGCTCCCCAGTCTACACAGACACAGAACTGGTTCCAGGATGGAGCAACTCCCTAAGCAGGCTGGAAACATTTGTAGAGGCCCTAATGAGCCAACTTGCTTCAGCTGGGCTCATTACCTCACCACTGAGGGACTCTCAGCACTTCCCATTAGTGCAGTGGTTCTCAACTCCTGTCTCCAGGACCCACCAACAGGCCAGGTTTACAAGATAACTGAAATACATCACAGGTGATATCATTTGCTGCTCAGTGATTGCAGTATTCTAGTCTGCATCTCCCCAAGGTAATACTTAAAATCTGGCCTGTTGGTGGGTCCTGAGGACTGGAATTGAGAACCACTGCCCTAGTGGAATAAATCCACATAGAGCCTGAATCTAGGACACACATGCTTGCCATCCTGGATGCAACTAGGCAATTTTGCCTGCCTGCTGTCAACATATATACAGTATACAGGCCCGGATTTACTCCCTTTGCCGCCCCAAGGCCGGGTCCTTCAATGCCGCTCCCCCCCCCCCACACACACACACACACACACACACACACACACACACACACACACACACACACTGAAAATAACTGGCTTTAATTGTACAGACTGAAAATACTCTGTAATGCAGAAATCTCTATAATAATAATAATAATAATAATAATACAGTGCACAGTGCAAATCCTAACCAGTACTGCATTTTTTATGATAAATAATAATGATAATAATAGAGATCAGATCCCAGGCAGCATTGCAGGACAGTCCAGCTGTTTTGCACTAAGCCACAAACACACTGACAGCCCTGATCTGTGCCCCTATTGTCACACTCCACAAAACAACTGGGCTGACAGTCTACAGCACTATGACATCACAATGCCTAATAACAAAAAGTAAAAAAATAAAATCTCCAACACAATGCACCTACAAACTACACTGCACAACATTGCATAGAACGCAACACAAAACCCAAAAGCAACACATGAAGGAATTTCAAAGGGTGCAAAGCAACACATAAATTGCAACACACACACACACATAAAAAACTCCTGCACCCCCCAGCTCCCCCCCCTCCCTTCTCCTGCCCAAATTCTGCAGCCTAGATCTGGCGATTAGCAGCAAATGATGGCAGAAAAATGCATGAAAATGGAGGCAGCAGTGAGCTCTGGACTTGTGTCACACAGCTCAGTCAGTTTTGATGAAGTTAGAAACACCTTCCTATGGAACATTTAACCCCTTGATCGCCCCCTAGTGTTAACCTGTTTCCTGCCAGTCACATTTATACAGTAATCAGTTGTTATTTTTTGCTCTGATCGCTGTATAAATGTCAGTGGTCCCAAAAAAAGTGTCAAGTGTCCGATCTGTCTGCCACAATGTCGCAGTCCCGCTAAAAATCGCTGATCACTGCCATTACTAGAAAAAAATAAAAATAATTCAAATGTCTAATCTATTCCCTATTTTGTAGACGCAGACGCTAACCTATTTTTTTTTTTTTTTTTTTTTTACCAAAAATATGTAAAAAAAATACATATTGGCCTAGACTGATGAAGAAATATATATATATTTTTTGGGATATTTATTATAGCAAAAAGTAAAAAGAATTGGTTGTTTTTTTTCAAAATTTCGCTCTTTTTTTGTTTGTAGCGCAAAAAACAAAAACCGTGACCAAATACCACCAAAAGAGAGCTCCATTTGTGGGGAAAAAAAGACGTCAATTTTGTTTGGGTACAAAATCACACGACCGCGCAATTGTCAGTTAAAGCGATGCAGTGCCGTATCGCAAAAAATGGCCTGGTCAGGAAGGGGGTAAATCCTTCCGGGACTGAAGTGGTTAAACCACCGAATCGGTTCACCATCATCAGTGCCCATCAATGCAGCCTCACTAGTGCAGACAGTGCTCATAAGTGCAGCCTGATCAGTGCCCATCCATGCCGCCTCCCCAGTGCAGACAGTGCCCATCAGTGCCTTCTGATCAGTTCCGCCTCACCCATGCAGACAGTGCCCATAATTGCAGCCTAATCAGTGCCGCCTGCCTCACCAGTGCCCATCATCAGTGCAGCCTGATCAGTGCCCATGGAATGTGGGGGGTCAGCTGGGGGTGTGTCAGGGTCTGTGTTACAGCTAGGTACTTACTCTCCTTGCAGGGCCTCTTCAGAGGGAGTGAAAAATCTCAGTCACTTCTTGTCTCTGCCTCTCCTCAAGCCAACGCCCGGTCCCAGCTCACAACATCTCAGGTTACGTGTGACGTGCCGGCTGCCTCTGAGGCTCCTGGGAGGTGGGAGTTGTAGTCTGTTGCGCTGCTGAATTCCTCCCACCGCCAGGAACTTCAGTGAGGCCAGACTACAACTCCCAGAGTGCAGCGCAGTATGACACAGTCACACGCCCCCGGCCCAGCCCGGCCCAGCCCGCCCCTGCTCGCCCCTGCTTGCCAGGACTAAGAAACTTTGCAGGGGCTATGTTAGTACGGGGGGGAGAGGCGGCCGAGAAGTCACCGCAGGAGCGGCGCCGCCCCCGCACTACTGCCGCTCCGAGGCCTGGCCTCGGTGGCCTTGTGAGGAATCTGGCCCTGACAGTATATATGAAGTTTTGTATTGTTTTAGATTACTTAAGCTATTATTATGAAATTTTGACATTCTGAGCTACCATTAGCCACATTTTTGTGTGTGTAAATTTTTTTTTTGTTCACAACTCCTGCCTAAAAACTGACGTTTTTAAATGTTGGTCATTATCTGTCAAGTTAAATCGTTCAGGAGATGTTTTAAAAGGTCCCATGTACATTAAGCCTTAGGCGTCACTTGAGGCAAACAGCTAAATTCACAGCTGAAATAAATGTGTGAACTGTTTTACCTCATGATGTAGTAAAGAAAGTGTTACTAATTCTGCAATCCTGACAAAACAAATATATCAATGTATTAGGCAGCACACCTACAGTACAAACAATCATAACAATGCCTAACAACACATTGGCAGCACTGTGTCACATCTAGACATATCAAGTATAATCCAGTGATCAAAATCAATCTAGAATTAAAACATATTACATCTGTGTAATCCAAAGGTGTTAAATAATATATCAGTGAAATCAAACAACTCCACCATGAATTATCAAAATACATGTGTTTGTGACTTCTACCTCTCAAACTGACACTTACCAAAACACAGCCCACCTCATAAAGAAAAGCTATTAAGCTCTCAAATGGAAAATGAACCTAGACAGCTATAAAAATTCTAACCTTTCCACATTCTAGCCCAAAAAAGTGTCTTTTAGATACACTTGAAATATTAACATAAATACAATTTTCTTTTCTTTGTTTTAAAAACGCCAAAACAAATCTTGTCTTTTTTTTTATCCTATTATGTGTGCTATTGGGGAGTTGGAAAGTGAACAGGGAGGGAGGGGGGATTTCTCTAAAGTGAGGTCAAAGCCCTTCTTAGACAGATGTGAATAGAACAGGTTTCCCAGTGGAAGATTTCCTGTCACGTCTTGTCCCAGTGGCAATTGTAAAATTTTGTATTCCTTATCAATTTCTGTCTCAGAGACAGAGGTCACCAGGACAAATAAAGGGAATCTTCCCAGCAGAAACCCAGACAGCAACAAAAAAACTGTCAGAAGTTCTGACCCTTTAACATTGCACAACTAGATATAATTTTTTGGGTGGGTTTTAGGTATATGACAAATGGCGCCACGCTGCAACTGCTCTGTGCCTCCACATGCGGCAAGGACTGCCACACCTCTGAAAACCTTTTCATAGGCATTTGACAGGTGATGAGGAGGAGATTTGTTGCCTCCTGCTTTAGCCCCCTAAATGCTGCACTGCCACACCACAACCATGTGCATTACACACGTGGTTTGTGGAATGATTGCAGCATGGTCCCATTCACTTAAACAGGTTGTGTTCAGTGGGCTGTAGTGCCTGCCGAATGTGAGAGGGGGTTCAATTTCTGCCCCAACCACAACGCAAAGTATCATGGCTGCGACATGTGTACACCCCCATCTGCTGCCTTTGAACCTTAACATGAGCGTTTGGGGGGAGGTAAAAATGTGGCTCAACTGCATGTTCTGCACCCGTAAGTCCTAACAGAGAAAAAGAGGGGAAGTGGAAGAGAACTCTTTGAAACAAACAATTGATGCCCAAGGAACTTTGCTAAGAAACGTCAAACAAATCAATTATAAAATGTAATTTTTTTATTACAAAAAATAGAAAAAACAAGTTAAAAACATAAGTGAATTCACAGATATCCATAGAAGACTATGCACAGTAAAATACTGTATCAGACAATCACAAATTATAGATTGGCTGGGCTACCATTGGTGTATTTGTAACAAACTTCTCAACGCATTTCGTGAAACTAAATTCACTTCTTCAGGAGAAATAATGTAAATACTCCAAAAAAAAAATTAAACAAGTAAAGTACAACAAAAGGACATATACATCCTATTCATCCCAGTGGCCTATTGTGTAATAAACATACATACTGTATATTATATGTAATACTTGCCAACCCAATCACAAAGGTGAGGGGTGGAAGTAGCCATCATCTACTGAATATCCAACTAGAGGACTACCTTTTTGATGTCTGTCCCGAGAGCTGTGGAAGAGCACACACCAAGGATACCCAGGGGGCTGGCAGGGAAGAAGGATCCCCCCCCACAAGAAAGAGAAAGAAGCCAGCAGGCAGGGAATTTACATTTTATGATTGATTTTTTTATTTTTTTTTGGTGCTTCTTAGCAAAGTCCCTTGGGCATCAATAGTTTGTTTCTTTCTATGTAAGTGTAGCAATAACTCTCGATGGAGCTGCTGTTTTAAGCGGGCCTGTCCTCTATGCTCTTCACCCTTCTTAAATTGTTCAATCCCCTTGACACAAATGTAGTGCAGTGTTGTAATTATATGAATATCAACTTTAACCCACAACATACACTTACAGTTATAGTTACCTCTACCTGGGTGCTGGTAGCTCCACCTGCAGGAGAAATGACAACACTGCACACAAACTTTAGTAATAACCAAAAATACTTATTTCTTTGAGTAAATAATATATTTATATAAAGAATTATTACAATGACTATACTATCACACCAACGTGATGTGACAGTATGAGGAATAGTTGTGACAATCAGTAACAGACACAAATATCTCTAATTATATACAAATATACCCGGGAGCTCCCCCTGCTCTAGACCTTAAAGTCACTATCCTTTGTAACTAAATGCAGGGCCCTGCAATGAAAAGGTAGTCCTGACGTCTTCAGTCTTCGCTAGCTTTTATAATTGTAATCCGCAAAGGGTTCCTCCTGGGTGTTGCGCAGTGTAATGTATCACACTAAAACAATTGTAATCCAACAGATTGACTAAGGGTTCTTATATGAAGAAACCAGCATCTAGCATCCGTTTTTGAATACTGAAGTCTATTCAGGTGTAAAGTTCTCCAACTTCACTTGTTCCGTGGGACTATCAGTCCCAGCAAAACTCTGCAACAGTTCTAACTGTGTATGTAATAGTTAAACAAACTTCTGGGTGTTAACCCTCTCACCACACGAGATCCAGGCAGATGGATGTCTCCGTTTCAGCAGTTCTCAGTCCGTATCAAGACACCACCACACCGTCACACTGTTCCGTTCACAAACGACCAGGAGTCCTCGGTTATCTCCCCACGGGTCTCCGAAACAATCACTTCGGCTGCTCCAGCATGCTGTGATGTGATGGCCGGATCCTTGCAGCTGCTCCGCTCCTTCGCAAAGTAGGCCGCAACCCTGTAGGACACACATACCCACAGGGTTCTGCTGACAGGCCACGCGTCCCAGGAACAAGAGACTTAAGATGGCCGCTCCTTACCCTTTTATATCCTCCCACAATGCAGTTCAGTTCTCACCTTGTCCAGGAGCATTGTGGGTGGGTCAGAGTTAAAGTTCCGAAGTAAACAATAAATCACTTCCATGTCATTTCACTTAATCATGTAACGTAAACGTATTGTACTTTCTCAATTGTCCACAAGATGGCACTAACACAACCTATGTACTGTATAATACACATAGAGCTAGAAACAAAGGTTGTCAGCGCTACATACTCCCCCTGCTTTAAATCTTTGGTCCCCAAAGATATGTAAGACCTTGTTCCTGCTACACAACTTAGCCTCTAACCGAATGCACAGGACCGACAGAGGAGCCTCCCACCAATTCTCAGGTGTTGGAAAGCTACTCTGTGTACCTACAACTGTCACCTTAGTATCAGATACAGATGTGTCAAGGGGTGAAACAGGGCTCTCATTGTCCAGATTGACTGAGGAGGAACTAGGCTCATCAGCATTCCTTTTGCTGGTAACTTTTGTTGTTTCAGAACACTCGCCCAATGTATCGTATGTTAGTCTCTTGGGTGGGCGAATGTTCCTCTTTCCCCTCTGCTCTTTTGGTGTGTCCTCTATTTCTGAATGGACACTATTTTCTTCTACTTCAGTGGAAGATAAACACTTCTCAGCTTTTTCAGACAATGGCACAAACTCCGGAGCTTCTGGCCTGAGAGCCTCACTACTCTCTTCGGCTGTTGGTGATGAAACACTCGCTTCAGTTTCAGGTATGTTAGATGACCACAACCAGCTAATGTCCATCTCTCTTTCCTCATTGTCTTCAGTTATCAAAGCCCCAGCTGGGACCTAGTTACAGGTCGTTGTACATCCTCTGATGTAGATGATAACTCCTCTTCGGGGATTATCTTGACTGCATCAGTGAGAGGCAAAAGGTGATTCTGATGCCAAGTCTTAGTTGGTCCAGCACTTTCTTCTGTACAAGCGGTGTCAGGAGTCTTCGGACCAGATCAGTATTCGTTCCGATGATAAGGGAACTTTTATGAGCCCCAGGGGGTTGGGGACACACAACCGCCAGGGTGTCGAAAGTCTCCGCCTTCCCAGCCACACTTGGGTCGAAGGTGAGTTTGATAGGGATATATCCCTCATAAGGAAAGTTCTGGGTACCTAGACCCCATATCTCCAATTCTTCCAACTTTTGCAGGGGCAGATGCTGGAGATGCTTCATGTAGAAATCTTTGTATAATAGGGTCACTTGAGCTCCGGTATCCAACAGGGCCTTAGTGTAGATTCCTTCTACCTGGATTGGGATGATTGGAGAGGGCCCCACTAAGTTGCGGGGAAATTCACTTTGAGTTTTCGGCTTCTTCTGCCCACTAGAACATATCTTAACTCTTCGCTTCCATGGACGTTCACTCAACTTCATTCTTCCCTTTACTCTCAAAACTTTGGGAACATGGGTTTCGTTGGAGTTGATGACAGTTACAGGGCGCCCAGCTGACTCCTTCACTGGGGCCCTTTGAAGTTTTCCGCCGGCTTTTGGCGTTGTACTGCTGCCCTTGGACTTGGGCACACGTTTCCGAAGTGCCCAACTCCTCCACAGTTGAAACAAAGTCCAGATCTGCTTCTGAAGGTGGAATTTGATACTCTCTTCAATTTTTCTGTTCCTTCATTGGGTGGATTTGGGGGTCTCGTGGTCAGCAAAGCCATCATTTCCATCAACTGAGCCACCTGAGTCTTAAGAAGCTCAGTCTGGGGATCATCTTCCATCACATTAACTGTTCGGACTCCAACAGTGTGCTTTGGTTCTTGAAGGTTCTCCTTCTTCCTTTCCAGAATAGCTTCTTCCTCCCGTACAATCCGAATTAGATCTGGGTACATTAATATACCTCCATCTTGGCGAATCCTTAACTGGAGGGTTATGGGGTCCAAAGGCTGGGCACCCCTTAAGACCTGTTTGGCTCGAATTTCATCCATCTTACAAGGACCTAGTCCCTTCTTCAGTAATATCTGATGAATGACCTTGTCCAGCCGTCTCATATAGCCTGACAACTTCTCTCCAGCTTCCTGATAGGTGTGTTCTAATTGGTAGATTAGGTCGGAAACCTTTTCAGTACGTCCAAACACATCTTGCAGGATATCTAAGTAATCTTAGGCTACACAGTCCTGTTTGCTGAGCTTTAGATTTCGAATGGCCTCGGAAGCAGGCCCTTTGAGACTCTCAGTAATCCGCTGTTTCTTCTGAGTTTCAGGGATGTCCCACTCATCCAATACCTGCGTGGTCTGTTCCAACCATTCTTCAAAGGTATCCTCTCCTTTGGGCACAGGCCGTTGGACCTAGAAAATGCCCAGTTTTCGGTACCCAGTCCCTGAATAGGTGGGGTTCCCTTTTTGATATTGAGACACCAAATTTCCCACGGCTGTGATGAGTTCTGGCTCAATTGTGGCCGGCGCTCACTGTGAGGGAACCTTGATTCCTGTGGGACTCATTTGGGAGAAGGTGGCAGGATTCTCCCCTTCTTCCCTTGGGTGGGTCAGGTGGAATTTGGTCTTGTCAATGAGTTCAACACTTGCACCCCTGAAATTTTCCGGAACTCCCTTCAGCCATTCCAATAATGCATAGGTGCAGAATGCCTCATGATCAGGCCTTACTGCGACCACTTTGGCTCTTTGTCCTGGGGATAGTGTTTTTACCACTTGGTTGATGTGTTCCTTCTCCCAGATATCTCCCCAGAGTTCCATGGCCACGCTCACTTCTGAGCAGATGCCTTCCACCTCACACCACTGTACCACGGTGGGGGGATCCATTTTAGCGTTCTTAAGAGGGTGCTTGCCTTTAGAGCGACAGTGATCCCAGACGAGCCCCCACATGTAGCACTAACTCTCGATGGAGCTGCTGGTTTAAGTGGGCTTGTTACCTACACTCTCCTTCCCTCTGTTTTACCGGCACCGGGTCTAGGGTTACGTTGAGTTTAGCTCTGGACGATACATGCACCAACACTTGAATAGTTTTTCAATGCTTTATTAAACGATTTACTAAGGAAGTAGCAGGAAATAGGCAGAAGGGAAACCACAGAAGAAACTCAAATATCTTCTTATAAGAGTCTTGATAAATGTCCTGGTAGAATTTAGATATTACAATAAGACGCGCTCCCCTCGTCGGACACACTCTTTGCTCGCCTGGATAGGCCTCTCTCACTTGCCTAGCATCCAGTATGTAGCACGAACAAAAGTCTCTGCCACAGACTTATTTGGGATAAACCTGTACGATCCTCTGCCACAGGATGTATGGGTTTTCTGCAATGAACGTCAGTCACAGTGCTTGAACCTTTAAGCCAACCCGGCAACACTATGCTGTATAGTTACTTTTTAGGATACATCCTCCAACCGAGTCACCAGGCCCCTCTCCAGACCAGCACGCCGCATGATCCTTCCATGACGGGTCCTCCCCTGGGATCTCCTCGGGTTGTCCAGCTTCTTCCCTTCTGGATAGACAGCTCAGGACCATTCCTCGGCTGCTGTGGTAGGCCCCAGACAAGCTTCTGGGCCCACCCCTGCGCCGTAGCGGTGTGGGCCTCCAGAACAGAGGACCACGAGATTGCTCTCTAACGCATACCTGTCGGCCAGGAGGGCCAGTAGGTGGCTGTAAAACCGACCCCCAACATGGCGTCTGTCCCATAAATACCCTTGCCCAGAATGCAACTCGGAGGACCACCTCCACCGAATTGTCTCCGGGACAGAAGAGCATCCATACACTTTAACACGTTGCCTTTCCAACACTGGCCAATGATAACAGCGACACCCACTGGTCAGTATGGAAACACACACAACGTCAGCCAAGCTGAAACAGAGGCAAACCTAACCTATTTAACAAACAAGTTACTAAATTTACCTAACATATGGTAGATCGCAAATCTACCAGCGCTACATAAGGGAATGTAGGAATGCAGACGTAGTGCATGAGACCACACATGGTCTACATTGAGCCACACTCTTTGTGTTGTTTGGGAAAAATTACATTATTATCAGAGTGGAATATTTGGCAGCCATACTTTTAGTTAATGATTAATTACCAACACTGTTATATCTCGATTAAGAACTGTTATTATTGGGTGCCAATGAAAGATGCAAGATAAGATAGATACAGTCCTTTTAAGAATAACTTTGGCTAGCTTTACACTAGCCTGCAGAGTTTTACTGTTTAGGCTAGTGTCAGTATAGGTTCCTGCAGGGATCTGTTTTTTCTTTTTAACTTTATTACAACTTTATCACATAATGAAACTTTATTCATGTTACTGCACACCAGTTTGGCACATTGCACTGCTGTGTGGTGACATGTGGTAGCATTCAGTGCGCTGCAGAAAAATATAGGAATAAACCAAAATTACATAGTAAACAGTATTAACCTGATATAATAATAACAACCTCAATAGAACACAGCAAAATTACAAAAAACTGGGGCAAAACGCCATGGAGCTTAAATGCACCATATTGCACAAAAAGAACTGGGACATTTTTAAAATCACATGGAAGCATATTGCATATCAGTGAATGAGCCCTATAGATAATAATGCGGCTCCTCTCGTCATGTATTGCTTCACAAAAAAAATCACACAGATGTGGATGGGGACTTTAAAATAATGCTGTCATTCAAAACACTGTCATGCGTGTTGTAGTAACACACGGTTAGAAAAATGCTTTACCACAACGCAGTAGTTTTTTTAGGCCCATATACAAAAGCTGCATTGCTGACCTCTTCTTTAGAAAAAAATGCTAGTGGTCCAACTTCACTGACCCAAGACAAATATAGAGTTAGGGAAATGTAACTTTTTTCCAACTTTCATTTGCTGTTTGTGTTATCTTTGGGAAAGTTTGTAAACCACACACACAGCCAGGCAACTAGTATTATCACTAGGTTAGCATTGGCAGCACCCATATTTCTCGCATAACAAGCTTATATTACTGTTTTGGTTCAGAGTCCTGGTCCCCAAGCTGTGGCCCAGGACCACATGCAGCCCTGAGGTTTTTGTTATGTGGCCCTTGGACCCCAGCTGCCTGTAGCAGAAGTGGACACAATGATTGGTAAAGGGGTAATGACAGTGAATTCTACTACCCTCATGAAACAATTTCTCTGTCTCTGTCTCCTGGAGCATGTCTCCAGTCTTCAACCAAACCTGTAGCATATTCCCAGACTCATCCCTGGAACAACATTTCTTCCAGTATGTATTCAGTCACTGACAGTCCTCACTAGCATTACGTATACTTAACATTATGTATTGGCCCTTTGGGGATGCCAGGGACTTCATCTGAGGCTCACTATAGCTTAGTTGTCGACTACTGTTTTAAAGCGGTTGTATACCCGCTAAATTTTTTATTTTTTTTTTACCCCTGTAAAGCAAAAGGCATAATGAGCTAGTATGCACCGCATACTAGCTCATTATGAAATACTTACCTTAGAATGAGGCGTCGGTATCTTACCTGGTCCACGCCGAGGGAGCTGTCATGTTGCCTCGGCGTGTCTTCTGGGTATCGCGGTTCCAGCGCTGTGAGTGGCTGGAGCCGCGATGTCATCACTCCCGCGCATGCGCACGGGAGATTTCTTACCCGGCAAGGTCCGGCAGTTGCCGGGCCTTCAGCCAAGAATCCCCTGTGCGCATGCGCCGCTGCAGTCAGCGGCACATAGCGAGGGGAATATCTCCTAAACCGTACAGGTTTAGGAGATATTTTTTTTACCTACAGGTAAGCCTTATTATAGGCTTACCTGTAGGTAAAAGTTACAAAAAACACTATACAACCACTTTAAAGTATTCATTGTTTTGCTATTGTTCTGTTTTACATACCCACATTTTTTTCTCAGTTACTGGGCTCTAAGGCTGGGTTCACACCTCCGAAGGATGCGGCTCGCAGCAGGGGTCCGGTGCATCCCTGTTCTCCATTTCAGGGATAAATCAGGGACACATTTTTGCCTGAATTTGTCCCTGAAACTGAGCCAAAGATGCACAGCACTCCTGTGCAAGCTGCTCCGCAGCTGCAACGGAGATATGTGAACCGGCTCCATAGAGAGCTGGTCTCAATCTCCCGTCATGCAAATTGGATGCGGGGTGTGAACCCAGCCTAAATTGTTACCTAGGGCCCTGCATGTTCTTGTAGCTGCTCTCAGTACAATGGTCAGTTTTTGAAAGCTTAATACATTACTTTTTCGACTGTATAGGGTACACTTCCTGCAACCCAGTGTTTGCATAGATAGATTTAACTCCAGGTTTGCTGGTGGTGTAGACCACAGATGTGTCACTAGGGACATTTTTTTTTTACAAATGGTATTGGACAGTGGTTTATTTTTTACAGGCACTGAGTTTAAATTATGCTGATAATAAGCCAACTAAATACATACTGGGCACACCCTAATCTGGGGATCAGCAGCCCGTTGATCGTAATCTACCCGTTAACCATGAGCAGATGATGGGTAGAGTGCAATCCTTCCTTGCTGACCCTCAGAACCTTGAAACCTGGACAGGAGGGACAGCGAGGGCGCCATTTACTGGAACCGATCTGTATTTTCCTCATGCAGCAGCTAAAAGTGGGCTTCTCTCTCTCTCCCTCCCACCAGTATTCAGCTGCTATATGAGGAAAATACAGGGGATTGGTCAGGAGATTTACAAATCTGCCAGTACAGTCTATTTGACATACTCCCCTCCCTCTGAAAATATCAAAATAATATTTTCACTAAAAATAGATTAAAACCATTATTAGTGTATACAAACATAACATAGCTTAAAAAAATCCTGCTAAATCTAAAATCTAAAAAATAGATAAAGTTTTGTGTGTAAATTAGGTCTTGGGGTTTATTCACGTAGTTGCTGTGGCCTGTACAGTGTGTTACAGTGTTTTTTTTTGTAAATATGGCTATTGCTGTGTGCATACAGCCTATGTTGTGCTATGGGGATGCAGCAGCTTTATGAACACAGCCTCAGGTCCTAATTTGATAGACGTGTGGATGCAAGTGTATGACTCCTGATCACCAACAGGATAGGTCATAGGCGTGCACTCAGGGTGTGGGACTCTCACCCACACATGCACAGCTGTTAAATTAGAACCTTGTGGCTGTGTTCAAACAGCCACTGCATCCTCATAGAGTAACAGACACATAAAGAAACTTCTCATTCACATTGTATGGGAAAGAGAACCCATGTGAATGAATCCTTTTTTTTTTTTTTTAATTACAATTTTTTTAATGATTTTTTTTTTAATTTTTAAAAATATTTTTTTTTTACAATTTGTTATTACATTTTTTTATTGTTATTTACATCATTGTTGCTGGGATCTTGGATGAAATATCAGGGGTCTAAGCAGACCCCTGACATCTCACCATCTCAGACAGAGAAAGGAATTGAAGACACAGATTCTTCAATCTCTTTCTCTGCAGCCTCAGCTACACTGCAGATGAATGAACAGGACACAGAGGTGCCTGTTCATTCAAAAAACACAGTTTACCATGCTTCAATTATGAATGAACACAGTGAGTGATCAGTAACGTTCAGTCAGAAAACAAAGGGGCTGGTAAATTAAATATTTACCAGCCCCTTCCACTGCTCTCCATCCTAAAATTCCCACCATGTGCCCGTAAGAGGGGGGCACACAGCAGGGGGAATCAGATGTGGGCAGGACAGGGAGGGAGATCGGTGTGGCGGGGGGGGGGCAATTACAGGACAGATGCCCTGTGTTTCTCTCCCTGAAACAGCTCAAAGCCAGTTTTCCCACCTCTCCCTCTGTTTGGCTTTCAGCCTTATTCTTGTAATTGCCCCCCTGCTATCATCCTCCCTGTCCTGCCCACATCTGATTCCCCCTGTGCACAGGCACACCTGTGTGCTCTGGCCCTATACAGGAAGACTGGTGGTACTCCCCTATCAGTGGCTCTGCCAATATATGCCACCCCTGCCACCCCTCCTGTCTCTGTTCCTCTTCTGTCTGTTGCCTGGGCCCCCTGTGCACCCCCCCCGCAGAGCTTGCCGGGCATCATTTCAGGATAGAGAGCTGTAGTGATCACACACTGTGTTCATTCACAGCTGAAGCATAGTAAACAGTGTTTACTATGCTTCCGTTTGGGAATGAACAGGAAGCGCTCAGCAAAGAGCACTTCCCATTCATTCACTGTCCAGTGCAGATGAGGCTGCAAAGAAAGTAATCCTTTTCTTTGTCTCAAAAGTGAGACATCAGGGTCTCAGACCCCTAATATTTCACCAATGTGCCCCACAGGCTTCTTAAAAAATTGTAAAAAAATTAATAAAAAATAATATTGTAAAAAATAATAATAATAATAAAAAAAACTGCTGACACCATTCACTGTCAATTCATTATCAATAAAGTGGCACCATGTTCTGCAGCATTCAGCATTGGCTTGAGAAAGGGGTGCATATAAAAACAACTCTAATTGTGCATGCACAATGTTTATTTAATTAAAAAAAAAAATTAATACATCTTAAATTTTATATATATATATATTATGCAAATGTTTTTTTTTTTTTATTGTTGAATTTGAGAATTCTTGTTGAATCTTGAAAATGTAACATTGTTGAATTTTAAAAAGCAAGAAATACATTTTTGATACTGAAATGTATAGTTATTCCTGCGCTACCATGTAAACGAAGGGCAATAAACGTTGAACTGCTGCAAGCACCGAATATAGGTCAAACTCAGCCCATACAGCAAAAGAAATTCCCCTGAATTGATGTCACACGTAGGGACGGGATAGGCATCCAAGACTGATATAAGCAAATGAGCTCGCCGCTCGTAGGAGATACGTTTTCTGTGTGTTTTTTCTTGTAAGTGAAGTGAGTACCCTCACCATTGTTTTAATAAAAACCAACCTCTGATTGAGATACTACACTATCTGGCCCCTTCTTTCCTTTAATCCCCCTCCTGCTCCACTGAGAGACAAAGACCCACTAACAGCTCTTTTTGCGATTTTTGCACATATTGATTGCATGTTGCACATTTAATTTATTAATTGCTGTTTTTTGCACAATTTCTTTGCCTACTTGCATGATCCATTGAGGTGTTTAGTGATTGTATATTAATTTTTTGGTTATATATTTGGTTATATGTACACTGCATTTGCGATTTTTGCAATTTTTGCACATATTGATTGCATGTTGCACATTTAATTTATTAATTGCCGTTTTTTGCACAATGTTTTTTGCCTACTTGCACGGTCCTTTGAGGTTTTTAGTGATTTTATATTGATTTTAGTGTTTCCAGTAAGATACTTATCACATCTGGCCTTAAGTCTTTATTGAATGATTTTCTTGCACTTTGCACTTTGCTATTACCACCGATTATTGTGGAATATCACACTGCACCTATTGGGTATAGAAGTGCTCTATATTGATTGTACTTATTCTTATATTGTTTCTGTTTTTTTTATATGTTTATATCATTTTACGTGTTAATTTATCTTTGTACTACTACCTCTAGCAGCATAGGTTTTTGTTTTTTTATTTAAGAACAGCACAGCACCAATTTTTACATACCTTAAGAAATAAATTTTTACCATATCTGATTTTTTTTTTTACTTTGTTTTGTTTTGTTTTATTCCCAATTTTATGTTTACAGTTGTTTTCAGATTTTTAAATTTTTTTTTTAAGATAGTCGCTGCTTATCACCTGTCAGGACTGCAAATGGTGTTTTACACAAAACCTTTTAGATTTCCTGATTGTTAGAAATTCATTTTCATTAACAAGGTTGAAAATAACATCCCAAAAAATGGCAAACTGTTATGAGTTTCAGAAAATGTTACAATGGCATTTGTAAAAGGTTGAGCATTACTGATCTATTGCGTGTGCTGTTCTATCAAATACAATTATTTAACAGCAGATGGCAGCATTGTATTAAAATATAGCTTCAGTGTCAGACAGAACAGTCAGATGAACTATGCATCCTTCCTACAAGTACATTTGTACAGTACATTAATAGATGCATGCTTTTGAAATCTTTATTGAATGTTTGTATCTACTGAGTGGTAAATTTGACAAAGTTCTTGCAAGATTTGCCACTTAAAAAGAGGCAATTGTTATATAAAGCAGCATTTTCAGTTACAGAGTTAGAAAATCCAAATGTTGGTAAATCCTGGAGCTATCAAATATTTTGATAAATGACGAAAACATTATATATTATTTATGTAAATGATTTGTAGGTAAGTGTATGGTTAATCCTTTACAAATCTGCTGGTTTAAACATGCCCTTAAGTAACAGTATAATAACCAGCCAACCCTCTTTTTGTTTTAACAACTGCTTGTAATTCATTTTTAGTGAGAAGTTGGAAATGCAGTTTTCTATATATTACACAGGAGATAGAAAAAGCTAAAGAAATGTTTTCTATAGTGACATATTCCAAATAAGTGATATCATTCATATTCCTTTTCCTGTATTATTTTCTGTTGGCCTTTTATTTTATACGGTTTATGGTTTTAGATGAGAACTTCGGGGTATTCAGCTGCAAAGCTAATATACCTGTGTGTGTGTATATGTATATATATATATAATATATATATACACAGTATATGACTCCAGATGACATTAGAGGAAGGCTGGGTCCTCTGTTTACGTCAACAAGTGGCCCCGCCCTCAGCTATATAACAGCTGTCACCGAGAAGAAGCGTCACTCGGCGGGAGCCTCCCATGGAGGCGGAGCTGTTGCAGCTCTTATTTTCGTTTTTCGGCTCATTTACATCGTGGGACATTTTTATTTTTTAATAAATGACTTGTCCCATAGTGTCTCTTGTCATTTTTACTATTTTTGACACTTTTTTTGTGAAATGGTAGGGGTACAATGTACCTGTTAACAATTCACATGGGGGGGAGGCCGGGATCTGGGGGTCCCCTTGTTAAAGGGGGCTTCCAGATTCCGATAAGCCCCCCACCCGCAGACCCCCACAACCACCAGACAAGGGTTGTGGGTATGAGGCCCTTGTCCCCATCATCATGAGGACAAGATGCTTTGGGGGGCTATTCCTAAGCACCCTCCCCATGTTAAGGGCATGTGGTCTGGTACGGTTCAGGAGGGGGGACGCACTCTCGTCCCCCCTTCTCTCTCCCCTCTTTTCCTGCGTTCTCAGATAAGGGTCTGGTATGGATTTTGGGGGGACCCCTATGCCCCATTTTTTTAAATTTGGCGCAGGGTTCCCCTTAATTTCCATACAAGACTTGAAGGGCCTGGCATGGATTTTGGGGGGACCCCCACGCAATTTTTAAAAAAAATTGTGGTTCGGGGTTCCCCTTAATATTCATACCAGACCCAAAGGGCCTGATAATGGACTGGGGGGAAACCATGCCATTTTTTCAATGATTTTAATCTATATTGCCGAGAACCGACAATTCATTACAGCCGCGATCAGTTTTCAATTACTTTTTTCCTTTAGAAATGTCATTTTGCTGTGCTACTGTTCTAAACACGGGAAAACTGTGTCACTTTACAGGCATACTATAGACACCCCCAGGCACAATATTTAAAGGAATATTTCATTTTTATTGTTTCACTTTAAGCATTATTAAAATCACTGCTCCCGAAAAAAACGGCCATTTTTAAAACTTTTTTTTGCATTGATACATGTCCCCTGGGGCAGCACCCGGGTCCCCAAATACTTTTTATGACAATGATTTGCATATAAGCCTTTAAAATTAGCACTTTTGATTGTTCATGTCCATGTCCCATAGACTTTTCGTCCAAATTTTTTGCCTGTTCGCATTTTCTGGTGCAAACCAAACCGGGGGGGTGTTCAACTCATCCTTACTCATAATATAACTGGGTACTGACATTTATAGGTAAAGTTGATCCAGGGAAAATCTGATTGCCTCTCGGGAGATCAGGAAGGAATTTTCCTACCTGCTGTAGCAAATTGGAGCATGCCGTGCTGGGATTTTTCGCCTTCCTCTGGATCAGCTGTGGGTGAAGGGTTGTGTATATGGGATTGTATGATTTTTTCTTTTTTTTTTTTGGTTGAACTAGACGGAGTTGTGTCTTTTTTCAACCTGACTAACTATGTAACTATGTAATTTAGATATCTGTCTTAAGTTGGCAGGAATCAGCGTGCCCAGATATTTAATATAAGAAAATGACCATTTAAAGGTGAATTGTTGTTGCAGGCTCTTTAGTTGTTGAGGAGATAACTAAATATTAAGGGTTTCTGATTTAGACACATTTATTTTATAATTAGAAAGCGCCCCATAATCTCCAGTTCCTATAGTAAAACTGGAAGGGAAGTTTGAGGGGATGAAAGAAAGAAAATCAAAGCATCAGTTTATGCTGCGACCTTATGAACATAATTAGAAATGATAAAGTCTGTAATTAATGGATGCTCCCCAATAGTCCAAGAGAAACGAGGGGGAATAAAGGACACCCTTGTCACTTTCTATTACTTATCAAAAAAGGGGCTGATACAGATTAATTGGCTCTCCCTGAAGCGGTTGGGTGTAAGTATAAGGCCCTAACCCATGCCAACTTATTAATCCCTAGGCCTATGTTAGCTAGGGAAAGCAAGAATGAACTCCCAGCTCACTCTATGAAAAGCTTTTTCTGTGTCAGCAGATAAAAGAATAAATGGAATGTTTCTCTCTTTGGCCAAATGGATAGCACTCAGAACTCATTGTGTATTGTGTCTAGCCTCTAGCTCGGGCACAAATCCAGACTGATTAGGATGTATAATTTTGTGCTGGAGGTTGGATTACTGGCAAAGTGCATCCTGAGAACTGAGTGAGAAGGGTGTTGTATTGTATTTGAGCAGAGGAGAAGAGATATTGTCATTGTGTGTGTTAATAGATTCAATAAACAAACGGCTTTCCAAACTATGAATCATTATCACGAATATATATACATACATAAATATCGAATTTCAATTAATACAAAAGAAATTATAGCAGATATAACAAATAAATTCTACATGATTCAAGATTCAGTATAACAAATATTGACACTCTACAGAAATAATAAATTATCCGAAAACTAATTGATGTAACATAACGAATATAACATAATGAAATTATGTATTTTACGAATGACATTGAACCGAAACTAAAGAAATTTTCTGTTGTGCACAAGTCTAATAATAATGTTGATTCTCCCTTCCTCAACTACAAAAAAAGTACAACAAAATAGAGCAGTGGACAGTGTGTGGAAAATATTAGTAGGGCAGTGGATGGTGTCGTTTGGGCTGTGAACAGTGTTAGTAGAGCAGTGGACGATGTCAGTAGGCCAGGGGATGGTGTCAGTAGGGCAGAGGATGGTGTCAGTAGTTTTTTTAAATTTCTTTATTGTATTTCATAACTTTTTAGTAGGCTTGTTGGGGGGCTTTGATAAAATATCAGCGGTCTAAACAGACCTCTGATGTCTCACTTTTGAGACAGAGAAATGAGATTGAGGGCATAGCCCTCAATCCCCATCTCTGCAGCCTCAGCTGCACAGAATTAATGGACAGGAATATCTCTGTACTGAACATTCTGTTCATTCACAAACTGAAGCATAGTAAACACATGTCTACTTATCGATGTGATCATCTTTCTGTTACTCATATAATATTAGTGGTCATTCACCCTTTGTTGTAGTTGTCTGATGTTTTTTCATACATAGTACGCTCTGCAGGTGCATGTTATGAGATAGACCATAGCAGTGGTGTCACAAACTACATAGGTCCTAGCTTAAAATTGTCAACATTAGGTAGTATGACAGTTTCACATTCCCATATCCAGAGGCACCATGGACATTCCAGTGTAGCAATAAGTACCATTCCTACGTGGGGTTATATCCCTGTTGAGCTGTGAGTAATGGCTCAAAGTTAATTTGTTCTAAAATGATGAAACCCATTGTAATTTTTGAAGCGTCATGTTACAAAATCGTCACCAATCAGGAAGTGACAGTATTTGTATTTTTGTACAAATTGTATTTGTATGTCGAACTTGAGCATAGTTGAAGTATTTTGTAATTTAAATGGGAATGTTCCCCCATGAGTTTTTTAGCAGCAAATTATCACAAATTAATTTAATGTAAAACAGACTTTATTTAAATTAATTTAATTCACATATTAATCATTAAAATATGAGCTCTGGTCATAAGGCATAATATATACACCCAATTACAGCATTGCAAACAAACATTTTCACAGCATTACATTACAACAATTGCCATGTCCAGAACCCCGACGCGTTTTGACCTAACCAGTCAAGGTCTTCTTCTGGGGGATAGTTTGCTCTAAAACAAATGCATTCAATTTAAAATTTTCAAAAAACAATGTTCAACATGCATCGATTTACATGCACATAGACATCGCTATATTTACTGATGGAAGCTGGGGTAGATAGCCTCAGAGCCAGTAATCTAAAATCAGTTGGATAATCCGGCAGACTTCACGGTCATCAATACCAAACCTCTATACATGTCACCTCAGCCTCTGTGGAGAGGTTATTTATCTCTGGCTCACCTTGTGCCATTTACCACACGCCTTACTACCTGCCTGATATGGTAAGTATGTGTGGTCATTTACTCACAGCATAAGTTTGCTAATTTTTTCCCCTCTATATTGAGTGTGGTTTACTATAGTTATTATACCTTATAGGCAATTGTCGCATCTTCTCCTGACGAGTGAAGGTATTCACAAAACGCGTCGAGCTACGAGTTAAATCTGATGCCACTTTTATACCAACTATGTATTTATATTTAATTTTTATTTTTTATCATGTGATCATGGACACAGTCATCGGGTATGCCATTCTTGGCACCTGCAAACCATACTATTGCTTTATATGCCAGTACTCCTATTACCATGTATTTATAATGACATGCATTTTATTGATATGCATTCCTGTCTACTATGTTTACATCTTGTGCTAAGGATATACATGTTTATATATGAATTTTTTCTTGTTTATCATTACTATGTTACGAATAAAAAACTTTTTACTCCTACCTCCACATTTCACCAGCTTCATTTAAAGTCCCAACTTCCCTTTGCTATATACCTGAGACTTGGATGGAGACACTTAATCGTGCCTCATTTAAAGTCCCAAATTCCCCCTTCTTTACAAATCATATACCAGGATGGAAGTGGTTTGAAATTGGATTGGCAGTGTTCCCCTGCCATCCATGTGTGAGGATTGTTCTTGAAAGGTCTGTATGCCCGATTGGGATTTGTACATCTAAGATAATTAAAACAATTGTTGAATTATGTATATACTCAGTAGCTTTACATTTATCATTAACATATGGCATTCCCGGCACTGGTCCTATGTTCTCACATGACCAATTTACTGTTGTTGAATGCATGCTTGTCATTGATCAGTGTATTATGCCTCTGTGGTCTATTGAGCTTCTCCGTTGTGCTGGTGATTTTTCCCCTCTTCGGGTCTGCAATGCGCTCTGTGGGTCCTCCCTGTCTCCCCTTACATTTTTCTGTGTTCAGGAGGCTCGGGGGGATGCCCCTCAGTGCATCGGCACCACGTCTCTTGCATTGTGCGTGTGACGCCAGTCATGGCACCACCGCACTGACATACTGGATACCAACTACGTGCTCCCGACGAGGAAGTTTGGTGTCAATCGCTGAGCATTGATTGAGCTCAGGTGCGGACGCCATCCCTTCTAGGATGCACACACGTGGTGCTGGTGGCATGTATATATACATTCCAAATTGGAACAGGCTGTTCACACGGCTGGTCTCCTTTTGGGATTTCCTACGGATCAGTTGTTGGTCCGGTGGTACTTTATGGATGCAGCATTGAGGTAAGGGCCCCTTGGTGAATTTTCACCATTTTATTTTGGTTGTCATGTTTTTTGTCACACTTTATATATTTTTTCCCTAATCATTTGGAATTTTTTTCACTTATTCTATTAACCTTTTAATTCAGCCTAGTAACATGTACATCAGTCACTTAGTCAATTTCCCTTTTCATCACCACCCCATACAATTATACTGGGTTTATCATTATTTATTAATTACTCCACTAGAACTATTATTGTTTTAAATTGCATACATATTTAATATTTATTTCCAGGTACTCTCCTTTGATGAGCTATATACTATCACTATATTTGTATGGACACCACTCCTGACCCAGGCATTTCACTACATTGCCTTATGCTGGAATCCTCTATACATGTCACCTCAGCCCCCGTGGAGAGGTTATTTATCTCTGGCTCACCTTGTGCCGTTTACCACACGTCTTTTTACCTGCCCGATTTGGTAAGTATGTGTGGTCAATTACTCACAGCATAAGTTTGCTCATTTTTTCCCCTCTCTATTGAGTGTGGTTTACTATATTTATTATACCTTATAGGCAATTGTTGCATCTGCTCCTGACGAGTGAAGGTATTCACAAAACGCATCGAGCTACGAGTTAAATCTGATGCCACTTTTATACCAACTATGTATTTATATTTAATTTTTATTTTTTATCATGTGATCATGGACACAGTCATTCGGGTATGCCATTCTTGGCACCTGCAAACCATACTATTGCTTTATATGCCAGTACTCCTATTACCATGTATTTATTATGACATGCGTTTTATTGATATGCATTCCTGTCTACTATGTTTACATCTTGTGCTTAGGATATATATGTTTACATATGAAATTTTTCTTGTTTATCATTACTATGTTACGAATAAAAAGCCTTTTACTCCTACCTCCACATTTCACCCTCTTCATTTAAAGTCCCAACATCCCTTTGCTATAAACCAAAGAGGGAAAGAGCCCCACCCAGAGGGTCATTAGGTTATATAAAAATTTCCACATCTAAAAATTGAATTTGCTGCTCAAGAAAATGCATGGTAAATTTTAAATTAAATGCATTCCCAGATAGCAAGGATAACTTGCCACACATTTGTGGCAGTATTGAATTGTAATGCCGCGTACACACGATCGGACATTCCGACAACAAAATCTTGGATTTATTTCCGACGGATGTTGGCTCAAACTTGTCTTGTACTAGTACACACGGTCGCACAAATGTTGTTGGAAATTTTGATTGGCAAGAACGCGCTGATGTACAACTTGTACATTGGGACTAGAAAGAGGAAGTTCAATAGCCAGTGCACCACCCTTTGGGCTCCTTCTGCTAATCTCGTGTTTATCTCATGTTAGTAGAAGCTTGGTGAGAGATGATTTGCGCTTTTCAGCCTTGTGCTTTTCAGATCGTTACTGCTCTTCAGTTTGTGCTTATAGGTTTGTATCTGGTTTTCAGTGCATGTAGTCAGTTCGCATCTAGTTTTCAGTGCGTATTTTTATAGTACGTATTTGACTTTCAGTGCGTTCTTGTTCGCTCGTTTCTGATTTTCAGCTTGCTCTTCTCAGGTCTTTCTGATTTTCAGTGCGTTCTGTTAGTTCGTTCTGACAGCCGACTGTTTTGAAGCCATGTTGCGGGTACGTACTCATCGTAGAGTTCGTGCTGTGCAGGGGCTTGGAGTTGGGGTTCTTACTTTGACCTAAGCCCAGTCAATGAACAGGGCAAGGAGGAGTTCATGGACGAAGAATTGGTTGCTCCAGTGTGACCAACTCTCACACATGCCTTTATTGCGGGAGATCCGTGAGAATAATCCCGATGATATCAGGAATTATCTCAGGATGATGGACCCCATTTTTCATCATTTGTTTGCTTTGCTGTCCCCTTATATTATGAAGCAGGACACCTGCATGCGGCAAGCCATCACTCCTGAACAGAGGTTAGTCGCCATGTTGCGGTACTTTGCGACAGGGAGAAGTCTGCAGGACATCAAGTTCTCGACAGGCATCTCTCCCCAGGCTCTGGGGATCATTATTCCAGAGACCTGTTCTGCCATTATACAGGTCCTGCAGAAGGACTATATTGAGGTAAGTTTTCTCATTTAATATCACATTATATGTATTTAATGTTTGCTAATGTATTGTATTTATTTCATCCTTCCCTAATTACCATGATTGTAATATTCTGTGAATGTCCTCTTTATCCTCATGCATGCTGGAAGTTTTTAAAGTTCCTTTTTTGTCCTTCATGCATATTTGCCTTCACCAACCTCCCCAGCATGCTATCCTAGTCCCATAACCACCTAGGCTAGTCACTTAACAATGTATTTTGTCAGCTCTGTTGTACTGCTTTACCCTAAACACTCCCTAAAATGTGTACAAATTTTATATGTGTGCTTAAATTCAGGCAGAGTGCCAGAGGCTTTTTTTTGGGGTCCCAAAATCATTTGGAACCCTCCCTCCCCCCAACCGCTAAGTCAATCGACACCAATCCTATATCTGCTGACTTTGCCAAACCCATACACACTATACCCACCTCTTTTGTGGTCATATTTCTGTATGAATAATATAAAATTTAAACTCGCGCTGAATGGTGAAAAAACAGTGAAAAAGAAAACTAAAGCAGCTGCCACACACAAAGTGCTACTCACTAGAAATGAAAAATTATGGAAATGTGGCGCTTGCAAATGTTATTAACATGTGTGACAAAGTGTAGATGAGTGCAGATGTGAATATACAAAGCAAAAAACATGTTAATAAAGTCCAAATAAATGTGCTGAATGTTCTGATCCGCAATGGGGAAAAAAACGTTTGAAGTGCAATGGACCAGAGACGCTCCAGGACTTTTCAGGTGCAGAAACGCCACCCCCACATGTGTCCCCACTCACCAAATGATGAAGACCCCCAGCTTTGCAGTCTGGGGGTCACTTCAGGCTTATGTGATGGTATCCAGAGAAGGAATGGTTTTGTGCACATCAGATCAAAGGATTTCTTGTTGGAATTTCTTAGCAGAATCACCAGGCACCAAAAAAGTATTAAAAAAAATGGAACTAATAGTGAAAAGTACCGTTTGAAAAGGAATTTATTCCGGGGGGCAGGAGGCGGAGCCTAGCAGAGCAGACATGCATTGTTAGAGCTCCACACCGCTGAGGAGAGAAGAGAAGGACAAATCGGAGCCTGCAGGCTCAAAAGGTATCCATTTGAAACTTTTTGCCCCAGGGAACAAACTGTGAAAGTTTGGGCAGGAAATATGGTACTGGGAGGAAACCGTGGCAGAAATAAAAATCACCTCACAAAGAGCTCACAGGCACTCACTGCAGCTGAAGCAGCTCCAGTCACCTCACAAGATACAGCATCAGGGCGCTCTCACAGACAGAAAATGTCACAGCAAGACTCTCCATTTGAGTCAGATACAGAACAAATCCTCTCACAAACTTCTCCACAAGCCTCCTCAGTAACCCCAGTAATATTATTACAATTTGAAAAGATGCTTCATAAGGCTTTAAAACAAACCTCAGACCAAATAACAAAAAGCCTAACCAAAGAAATAAGAGAGCTGGGAAACCGCACCGCAGCCTTAGAAATAAAAATGGATGAAATTAAAATTACAACCCAAGAAAATATAACAGAATTGGAACAATTAAAAAAAGAGAATTTAATACTTCAAACTAAGCTCGAAGATTACGAAAATAGAGCCAGACGTTCAAACTTGCGCATAAGGGGAATACCTGAAACTGTGACAGACCTGCAATCTACTATTACTGCTCTATTACAAGAACTAAAGCCAGATATCCCTATTGAACGTTTAGAACTGGACAGAGTACACAGAGCCCTCACAGCCAAAAAGAAAGATGGACCCCCACGTGATATAATCACAAAATTTCATTATTACAGAACGAAAGAACAAATACTAATTGCTGCAAGAGAAAAAAAGGAACTTAATTTTCAAGGACACAATTATCAAATTTTTGCTGACCTATCCCAACTTACTATTACTAAAAGACGATCCATGAAACCCCAACTAATGGAACTGCAATGCCACAACATTATGTATCAATGGGGCTTCCCCTTTTCAGTCAGATTTAACTACCAAGGTACAATTTACAGAAGCAGATCAGCAGATGAACTACAACAAACCCTTTTAAAATTAAATCTGACAGAACCCACAAGCAGCAACTCTCCCACACGCAGAAGAATGGCATCATCTTCACCTTCAGGCAGCACCCAGAAAATTTCAGAACAAAATGGGAATCATCATTCTCACAAAAGAGGCCGTTATGCCACATCATCCATGGACCAAGAAGATTCAATGGACTGACATCCTAATTCCTGATATCTCTTCATTTATTATACTAAGAGATGGTTCTCTATAAAAAACCTATATTTATAACTGAATGTAACTGCATTCTGATAGTCACACACTGTGTGGGATCATCTTACATTCCAGGTATATTTCTTATTACTTCTGATTCATATAGCCTTAGAATATATAAGTGAAATAAGGAAATTCTTGTTCAGTTATATATTATCAGGTAATAACAATAGATTTATTACTTTTTAGGACAAATATGTTCAATAATCCAGAAGTAATGGAAGCTTTTTCTTTCTTTTCTTAAAACAAATATATTATTACCTAACTAGTTCCTAGAATTATGTTTTTGTTTATTCTAATCTGAAGCAATACAACCTCAATTTTATGAGTTAACATATCTAAACAGTTACATATGAATAAAATATGTAATTGTTTACTCTAAAAGGGTTAAAATCCCAAAATAATTCAAACTATCTTCATCAATACCAAAGTTATTAACAGTACCTTTCTAACTGAATTATTTAGCCTAGGGCAAGACTAACCATATACAACCACCCTGGAATAAATAATTTCAACAAAAACTATATTCTGCACTCCAATTAATGAAACATCATTTTGATGTCTTTTGACATAGCACTTCTCTCCTGTAAGCGGAAGATCCGTGTACCCCCATTAGCCCTCCTCATTCTCCCAACCATATTATGTGGGAGTGTGACGAAGGCACTTATTCCCCTGAGAGAGATATTTATTCTCTTTCACGGGTAAATTGTGATTACTTGCAAAAAATAATTTATACAATGTATCATCTAATCTCATATGTTTTTTGTTTACTCTTTACTCCAGAATTCACTGGTTTCTTTTCTATCTATTCATCTCTTCAGTCCACACAGGTTGATCTGCGCAGTCAGCTCTGCATAACAAAAAGTAAGTCAAAACTATTTGATCTATTGCCATGGCACCACTGAATATACTTTCCCTGAATGTTCAGGGAATAAATGTCCCTCAAAAAAGGACCAAAGCCTTCCGTACTTTCCATAACAAGAAGGCTCACATAGTATGCCTCCAAGAAACACACTTCACCAAAGATTCTACTCCAAAATATATTTCTCCTTTTTATCAACAAATTTACACGGCTTCTGCCTGTACCAAGCAAAGGGGAACTCTAATTGCATTTCACCGATCCACACCATTCACCTTATCATCAGAAATTAAAGACCCAGAAGGTAGATACCTGATACTCATGGGTTATATAATGGATACAGCAATCACGGTGATTTCCTACTACGCTCCTAACAAACAACCTACACCATTCCTCTCACATATATTACAAGTGATTAATACACACAAAATAGGAACAGTAATAATGTGTGGGGATTCGAACCAGGTCCTCCTCCCATTTCTAGATAAATCACCTTTTACACCATCCAAAATAACCTCTAGATTACCTTTTTCTCAACTTCTTTCCAAATACAATCTGGTAGATTCATGGAGAGAAAGTAACCCAATGAAAAAGAAATTCACTTATTTTTCGCACCCTCATCAAACCTTCACCAGAATAGATCATATTTTTCTAACAATAGGAATGATACCAGAAATTATTGCATCAGATATAATTCCGATTCCGTGGTCTGACCATAATGCAGTATACACTACTATAGCCTCAGCCATACCAAAAGCGCATGACCCAACGTGGTACTTACCGGACATAATGCTCAAACACCCACTACATCAGATGGCCATTGAACAAGCTTTAAAGGAATACATATCAATTAATAATACAACAGACATCTCCCCAATAACACTGTGGGAAGCTCATAAGCCTGTCTTGCGTGGTACAATACAAAGACAAATGGCACTATTTAAACGAGAACGCAAAAATCTAGCAAAAAAACTAGAACTCAATTTTAATGCAGCCTACATATCATTTCAAGATAATCCATCTCAGAGTACAAAATCTCATCTGGAAAAATCTAGATTGGAATACGATCTATTTCTCACTGAGTCAGTTGATAAATCCCTCAAACGCTCCAAACACAATTTCTACATGAATACAAACAAACCAGGTACATATTTGGCTCGGGCATTAAATTCAACTAACAAATCTTTCAAACCAATACGTTTGAAATTATCAAAAAATGTTTACACTTGTAATCCAGTTAAAATAGTCCATAAATTTCACTCACATCTCGCAACTTTATACAAGACAAACAATGAATTTAATCCTACAGAGGCTGAATCCTTCTTCTCAAAAATAACCTTACCTGAGTTATCTCAGAATCAAAAAAGCAGTTTGGATGAGCCTATAACTATAGATGAAGTTGCTAATGCCATAAAAGACCTAAAACTTAACAAAAGACCAGGCCCAGACGGCTACTCGGCTTTATACTATAAAACATTCTCAGAAATACTCTCTCCCATTCTCACTGAAACTTTTAACAAACTTCTAGATGGACATTCTTTTCGGCAAGAAACACTAATGGCAATTGTTTGTATGATCCCAAAACCCCTTTCTGATGATACTTCCTGTGTGAATTATCGGCCTATCTCTCTGTTAAACCTCGATATTAAATTATTAGCAAAAATAATAGCAAAACGCCTCAATAGCATTATAGGAAAATTAATACATAGAGATCAAGTAGGCTTCATGCCAAATAGACAGGCAGGCGATAATATACGCAGGGCGGTGTTATTGGCACATATTGCTAAAAAACGGAAAATCCCTTTATGTTTTCTATCTCTCGATATTAAGAGGGCATTTGACACAGTATCCTGGCAATATATGCAATATTCATTACAAAAATGGGGTTTTGGACCCCACTTTTTAACATGGATCAAAGCATTATATAATAAACCCAAAGCCTATATAAAATATGCTGGATACAAATCTGAAGCCTTTAATATCGAAAGAGGTACCCGACAGGGTTGCCCATTATCTCCCTTATTATTTGCCCTTATACTCGAACCCATGGCCCAATACATCAGAGCAAACCAAACTATAACTGGCATTGAAGTAGGAGGTATTACACACAAATTATGTATATTTGCAGACGATATATTACTTTTTCTATCATCACCACAGGTCTCTGGTCCTAACTTAATACCAGCTCTTGATGGATTTGCAGCCCTATCCGGCCTTATGATTAATCCTAAGAAATGCCTAGTGCTTAATATTTCACTCACAAACATGGAATTGATCCCGGCTAGGGCTGCACTCCCATTCACATGGGCAGAAAAATCAATCCCATATCTTGGAATTCATTTAACAGCATCTCATTCTGACTTATTCTCAACCAATTATCCTCCTGTATTAAGACAGATCACAAATCTAATAAAACAATGGTCGCAACTTCCTTTATCCTGGATAGGGAAGATTAATGCAATCAAAATGACTATTCTACCCAAATTGCTTTATCTATTCAGAGTCCTCCCTATTCCAATTCCTTCCTATTTTTTGCGAATAGTACAAAAAAGAGCAACTTCGTTTATATGGGGCTCTTCTAAACCACGTATACCTATACACACACTACATCTTCCCAAAAATAAAGGAGGCCTGGGATACCCTAATTTTACTAACTACTACAGAGCAGCACATTTGGCCAGTCTGTCCAAATACCATGCAAAACAGGAAATCCCATTATGGGTGTTTATAGAGGCTTCAGAAAATGACCCTCTATTAATATCAAATTTATTATGGCTTGATCCTAAAGACCGCTTTAAAATTCATAATCCCATAACTAAACACTTCTTATCTCTCTGGGATAAACTAAAAACCAAATATCAGTTACAATCTCCACACAATCCTCTCCTTTCTTTTATCAGAAATCCGGCCTTTTATCCGGCATGGATCTACCCAAATTCTTTTAAAGCTTGGACAACATCAGGCATTCAGACACTAAATGACTTCATAGCATCTAAATCATTCCTTTCATTCCCATCGCTTAGAGAAAAATATGATCTACCAAACTCTGAGATATTTAGATATCTCCAAATCAAAAATTTCTATACACCATTCCTAAAGGGGGATACACCATTATCCCAATTATCCATTTTTGAATCAATCTGTACAAAAGATCCATTTGCTAAAGGTACAATTTCATCACTTTATAATCAATTATATGGAGTAGCAAATCTTAATAGACCCTCTTACGTTCAGAGGTGGGAGGAGGACCTGGGACGAACTTTAGAAGACACGGACTGGTCTAACATATGGCTCACATCTAAGTCATCTTCACCCAACATCTTAGCACTGGAGATAAATTATAAAGTCCTAACTCGTTGGTACCTTGTACCCGCTAGAGTGGCAAAATATTCACCTAATACCTCAGCTCTTTGTTTTCGAGGATGCCCAGAAATAGGCACATATTTACACATATGGTGGACGTGCCCAGTAATCCAAACCTTCTGGAAGGAAGTCTTCGTGATTGCATCTAAAATATTTAAAAAAATAATACAACCAGATCCATATTTAACTTTACTTAATCTAAAACCGGAATGGTTAACACTCTCTCAATTCAAACTAATGATCCAACTAATAACGGCTGCAAAACAAACAGTGGCCAAGGCATGGAAATCTCCTACATTGGTACTAGCAGAAACAATTCACAGAATGAATAATACAATGTCCCATGCTAAGATGGTAGCCATCGATCAAAATCAAATTCCAAAATTTGAAAAACTTTGGCATCCTTGGATAAAACAACAGTTCCTGTCAAACTTCAATGACTCTGTCCTGTTGCCATGGTAACAGATTAAATGACTTACAGAGACACCCATTCTAAGGCTTCAAAGAGAACTAAAAAGAATAATAAACTGACGAGCGGGACAACCTTGTGGACCATACCTCTACCTTTCAACCCTTTTTCTTCTTTCTCTTTCCTTTTCTCCACCTTACGATTAAAGCTCATTATCAGAATTTATTTGACCTATATACACTCTACTTGTAAACAATATGTATAGTAGGTATAAATCATTTAAATACCTACAAAAGTAATTAAGGAAATGATATATATCTTTAATTTAGGTTTACGTGAACCCAATGTTTAATATTTGAAATTTCATGATATTTACCTATATAAACTCTACTGTAAAACAATGAGCTTACTTTATAGATCCTTGTAAACTTACTTTATGTATCTTTATAACATTGTATACTCAATAAACTTCTTTTGACAAGGAAAAGGAATTTATTCCATATACAAATGGGTACTTACAAAATAGTTGATAAAAACAGGCATGTAAAGGGATTAGAGATGGATCCGGACGCTGCTCACGGCATGCATTCCAGAAACCAGGAAGTGCGTTCCAAGGAGCAGGAAATGACGTCAGTGCCAACAGAAATTTGTCGACATGTTTCGCCAACCTACAGGGCATTATCAAAAAATCGAATTCCCGGCCCACTCGCCCGTCTTAAATAGAGGAAAGGAGGAAACATCCCCCACACAGAGGACTAATCACCATCCACATGGGAACCATGCTGATGATGAAATGAAAAAAGGTCACTCCCACAGGCAGAGCACAGCCACTGGGAGAGACCAGCCAGGTCTGTGAGAGAGGCCTGCCAGGAGGTTTGGCTGGATTCTTGTGGATTTTAGGTAATTGGTAGATAACTGGCACCTGAGCGGCATCTGGTACCAGATATCTAGCCTCTTTCTTGGTGACAATACCTTCATCTTGGGCATCTTTAACCAAACGTTTCAGGTTAACTTTGAATTTGTTGGTAAGGTTACCTCTCAGTTTTTCATATGTTTCAGCATCATAGACAAGTAATGATATCATCATTATTTGGGCAGGAACAAAAGAGTCTTTTTCTCAGTTTTTGTCGAAAATTGGTGAGAATAGGTATGGGATATCATTCTCGGCAACTTCCGACTTTCATTCCATCAATTTTCTTGATCTAGTTATTTACACAATTGCGCAAGAATCGAGGATTTTGACTTACAAGCGCAAGTTCTGTATGAGAGGTTCTTGGAAAAAGGTTACACCCCATGTGAGTTAAACAAAACCCTATCCTTGGTAAGGGGTATGAATAGGGATGATTTGTTTAAAAAGAAGGAAGTTGCCAAAAGAGATTTTGGTATTGCTTTTATGTCAGGTTTTACCCCCCAATATAAACAAGTGGAACATATTGTTCATAAGCATTGGCATCTTCTATTGAAAGATGACGATTTAGCCAGTGTTTTACCCAGTAGACCACAGTTCATTTACACCAAGCCTTGTACGCTATGACTCAAGCTGGCACCCAATGTTGTTGACCCCCCCCCCCCCGCCGAAAAAGCTATGCACTTTTTTTAACCAGGTGGGTTTTTTCAGTTGTGGGAGATGTGTTAAATGTAGGACATCTAAACACAGGGTGAGGAAAACAACTGAGTTTACAGCACACTCCACTGGTCAATCCTATAAAATTAAAAAATGTATTACATGTGGCACTACCCACACTACCTACCTACTGTCCTGCCCATGTGGGTTACAATATGTAGGTAGGACCACCAGAGCATTGGAAGTGAGATTACGCGAACATGTTAATAGGACTAAAAAAGGTTACAAACACCACAGTTTATCCAATCATTTCAGACTAGTTCACGGTAGGGACCCCAGTAGCCTCACCTTCTGTGGCATTGACAGATTTGAGGGGCATTGGAGAGGAGGTAACCTCAAGCGAGCTATTTCTCGTAATGAGACCCAGTGGATCCATCATTTAAAAACGATGAGCCCCCGAGGGTTAAACATTGAATTGGATCTGAACTGTTTCCTGTCGAATTTTTAGAACAATATAGTATTTTTCTTTTTTCTTTCCATTTTATTTTTTTTTCATTTTTATTTTATTTTCATTTTTTATTTTTATTTTTATTTATATTATTTATTTTTTAATTTTTATTTCCATTTTTATTATTATTTTTATTTTTATGTATTTTTATTTTTATTATTTTTGCTATTTTTTTTTTTATTCCCAGTAAGCTCCATGGTTTAGCCGGAACTGACATCTTTAGTCCTTGGAATCGTTTTTGCAGATTGCTATTTGCACTTTTTTGGTCTCTCCCAGCGGCTGTGCTCTGCCTGTGGGAGTGACCTTTTTCATTTCATCATCAGCATGGTTCCCATGTGGATGGTGATTAGTCCTTTGTATGGGGGATGTTTCCTCCTTTCCGCTATTTAAGACGGTCGAGTGGGCCGGGAATTAGGTCATTGATAACGCCCTGTAGGTTGGCGAAACATGTCGACATATTTCTGGTGGCACTGACGTCATTTCCTGCTCCTTGGAATGCACTTCCTGGTTTCTGGAACACACTTCGTGAGCAGCGTCTGGATCCATCTCTAATCCCTTTACATGCCTGTTTTTATCAACTATTTTGTAAGTACCCATTTGTATATGGAATAAATTCCTTTTCAAACGATACTTTTCACTATTAGTTCAATTTTTTATCCTTTTTTGGTGCCTGGTGATTCTGCTGAAAAACTTCCAACAAGAAATCCTTTGATCTGATGTGCACAACACCTCTCCTGAGCTTCTCTGGATACCATCACATAAGCCTGAAGTGACCCCCAGATTGCAAAGCTGGGGGTCATCGTCATTTGGTGAGTGGGCACACATGTGGGGGTGGCGTTTCTGCACCTGAAAAGTCCTGGAGCGTCCGTGGTCCATTGCGGATCAGAACATTCAGCACATTTATTTGGACTTTATTTACATGTTTTTTGCTTTATATATTCACATCTGCACTCATCTACACTTGGTCACACATGTTTAATAACATTTGCGAGCGCCACATTTCCATAATTTTAGATTTCTGTATGCATTCACCAAAGCATGTAGTGAAAGGGCCTGCCTGAATACTTTCATATGGTACTGTTTAAAATTTTGTTCTCCTATTATCTTGATTGGTAATTGCAGAATGTAAAAATGTGCTTTAATTTGGACAGTGTGTATTTAAATTTTTGTATTATGACACTTCTTACCTGTCCAGTGGGCTGCCAATAGTGTAAGTAGGGAGGAGCTGGCCAAAGTAACACACATTATTTATTCATTCAGTTCTCAATGAAGTTGAGAGGGTTACCGGTCCAAAATATAGCCCCCAAAAAATTTTTTACAATGGGCCATCAGAGTGGATGAGGAATCTGATAAGTGGACCTTAGATTTTTTTCTTTAAATACTCCTTCAAATAAATGTTATACTGATGTTGGCCAAGAATGTTTGTGTCTAATCTGCTTGCAATGTTATGTACAAAAGTACTATTTTTTTTCTTGTTTCACTACACAGTTTCCTTCAATGCCACAGGAATGGCAGACTGTGGCTTCCCAGTTTGCCCAGTGGTGGGACTTTCCCAACTGCGGAGGGGCAATAGATGGGAAACACGTCCACATACTTCCACTCCCCAACTTGGGGTCATACTATTATAATTACAAGGGGTTTAATAGTATAGTAATGCTAGCGGTGGTGTTGGCGACATAAGAGTTTCTCTATGTGGACATTGGGAAGAATGGCTGGATGTCGGATGGTGGAGTCATCGCCCAGACCGAGTTTTATGGATGGCTCCAGAGTGGTGGCTTGGGATTGCCACTTCCAGAAGACAACGTGGCTGGTCTGCCATTGGTCTTTGTCGCTGATGAAGCGTTTGGGCTGGGTGATCACTTGATGCGGCCATTCCCGATGGGGACCCTCACCCCGGACCAGAGGGTTTTTAACTACCGACTGGCCATGGCCAGAAGAGTGGTGGAGAATGCTTTCGGGATAATGGCCAGCCAGTTCTGCCTATTCCTTACGCCAATCAACATATAAACTTAACGTCACAGTCCCAGCATGCGCAGGGACTCTGGGCTCACTGTAGTTCCTGCAAATGCTTATTGTGCCAGATGGGTGAAAATTCTGTAACTCCCCTATACCCCATAGTTCTCTTAACTGTCTGCCAAACTTTAGTAACTAAATTATGTGTTGGCAGCTCACACTGTAGCGAACCTGCCTTTAATGCTTCCTCCAGAGATTTATGTGGATTGCCCTGTAACATAACTTTACCACTGGCATTCGCCCCTCCCGGGATACCGCATCCCCCTATTTGCTGCAGTTGAGCAGCCAGATAGTAACTATATGGGTGGGGGACCGCCATTCCCCCTTCTCTAGTGGGTCACTGCAAGGTTTGTAGACTGATCCTGGCCTGCCCTTTATGGAAGATATTAGCTCCCTGAAAAGGGTGTGTACTCTTAGAAACCATTTCCTCCCAATCCAAACTGGAGAGTTATGAAGTATATACAGTAATTGCGGCATCCATATCATTTTGACCAAGTTGACTCGTCCCGCCACAGACAGAGGAAGTCAAAACCAGATGTCGCTTTTGCTTTTAAATTTTTCTAGAAGTGGGACTAAATTATCCCCAATGTATTGGTTAGGATCATTTGACAAAACTATACCAAGATATTTCATCTTCTCTTTTAGTCGGGATATTCCCCTTGGGGAGGTGCTAGTAATTGGGTCAATCGGCAAAAGCATTGACTTCTCCCAGTTAATTGCCGGGCCCGAAAACCTCCCGAACCCCCCCACCAACTGCATCACTTTTTCTAGTGAGGGCCCCGTGTCTCCCAGAAAAAATAGAACATCATCAGCACATAATGCTATCCTTTCTTCCCCGCATTTTCTCTTGAATCCCTGCAGTCCGGTTGAAGATCTCACCACTTCTGCAAATGGCTCCATTGCCAAGGCGAATAACAGGGGTGATAACGGATACCCCTGCCTTGTCCCTCTCTCAAGAGGAAGCCTTTTTGAGTATTCATTGTTGATTTTTAATCTGGCACTTGGGTGATTGTATAATGTTTTCAACCATCCAATAAATGAAGGGCCGAAACCAAATCTCTCCAGTACCAACCAGAGATACTCCCATTCTAGGCTGTCAAATGCCTTGGCTGTGTCCAAGAACAAAACAGCCCTAGAGCCCATGTTTTCTGTTGGGGCCTGGAGGTTCATATATGCCCTTCTGATATTTACGCTAGTAGACCTATTGGGGATAAACCCTGACTGGTCCGGGTGTACAAGTTTTGAAATACATTTATTCAACCTAGTTGCCAATACGTTTGCCAAAATTTTGATGTCAGAGCATAACAATGATATCGGTCTGTAGGAGGATGCATCGAGTTGATCTTTCCCTTCTTTCTGTATTAACACTATGTTGGTTTCTGACATCGAAGAGGGCAATCTACCCCCTATAGCTGCCCAATTCAGTGTCTTCAAGAACACTGGGAATAGCACCTCCCCATAGTATTTGTGGGTTTCTAAGGGCAACCCATCTGGGCCCGGGGATTTCTGATTGGACATATCCACCACTGCTTGCTTCAGTTTCTCCAGGGCTATAGGGGATTCCAATCTGTTCCTATCGTTTGCCGAAAGAGTTGGCAGTTCGACACCCTCTAGAAATCTATCCATCTCTTCTCGTTCTGAGCACCATCGTGACTTATATAGTGTTGTATATGTTGTAATATGTTCACCGATTTATGTGGGACATTATATTGTTATATGTATGTACACATACAGTCAATATTGACCAGGCCAGAATTCAATTGACAATGGTTGATTTGTCCAAGTCAACTGAATTTTAACATATCAAGGGGACAGCTGAAGACTCTTTGATGTGTTGATCTTATGCAAGTCTACCTAGGTGTGTGAGGTGAGGTATGGTCTGGAAACCTAATTGAACATTTCAAAGGGTACATTGTTTAAAGGTCCATAGAAGAAGTATTTGATGGTAATTAGACTTGAGGGGGTAACAATAAGATCAAAGAGTATTTTGGGTTGACATAGCAGAAACTCCCTCCTCGTGGACTAGTATTTCAGAGAGGACATTCAAGCTGGCATTTAGTTTTTAATTAGGCTTGTCTGTGTATGAACAGGCAAACCTAGAAAGAAATGGGACTCTGAATTATATACTCTGTCAGATTTTTTGTCATCTGTGGACTTTGGACTTTGTTCTGTGTTGGAAGTCAATAAAGTGCATCTCTCTGGAAGAATTGGGTTGCTGCGGAAGAGTACTTACTAATGAATTATCATACCCTCGCTACATCATATCACCCAGTATATATTATATCACTACATATAGTTCTCTGTAAAATTCAGAAAATGTTTCCAAAATCACGAGAGGATCAGACAAGATTTCGCCCCTTGATGTCCTAATCATAGAAATTATTTAAGAAGGAGAATTAGTCTTAGCTAAATGTGCCAACATATGACCCACTTTTTCCCCTTCTCCAAAGCACTTTTGCCTCTGGAAGAGTCTCCTATTTTCAGTTTTCCTAATTATTTCCATTTTATACTCCCGTTTAGGGATGAGCTTCGTGTTCGAGTCGAACCCATGCTCGACTCGAACATCGTCTGTTCGATCGTTCACCGAATTGTGAACGATATGGGCCGTTCGCACCAAATTCGTGTGGCGCCTCACGGCCCATAATTCACTGCGGCATCGCAGTGCATTGCTGGCTGATGATTGGCCAATCATGCACTATGACCCGCATGCTTGGCCAATCACAGCGCCGCCAGTAGAGGGAGCTGTATTCGGCCAAAGCCAGGGTGGCTTTGGCCAATTATGGCTCAGGGGGTTTAGAACATGCCCCACACTATATAAGGCCGCCTGCACGGCTGCCCTGTGTAGTGTGTTCCGGCGTGCTTAGAGAGAGAGAGAGAGACAGTGTAATTTCATTTGAGTTAGCTAGATTAGGCAGGACAGTCAGTGAGTTAGCTACACTTACAGTGTATTGTGTATATATATGCATCCCAGGTGTTATATATATATATATATATATATATATATATATATATATATATATATATATATATATATATATATATATATATATATGTATATATATATATATATATATATACACTGTATTCAGTTTAGCTAGATCAGTTCCTGTTATCTTCCTACTGACAGGCAGGCTTGTTTTGTAACAGTATTTACAGCTACCCGAAGAAAATAGCTGGTGTTCTTTTGATCCTATTAGTACCACAGTCAGGCAGCTAGACTATTTACAGTTAGTGTAGTGCATCCTCCTCACAGTGTTCAGGTGTTCAGTTAAAGCTACAAGTTAGTTTAGTGTGACCTCTGCACAGTGTTCAGCTAAAACTACAAGTTAGTGTAGTGCGTCCTCCTCACAGTGTTCAGCTAAAGTTCCATGTTAGTTTAGTGTGACCTCTGCACAGTGTTCAGCTAAAGCTACAAGTTAGGATAGTGCGTCCTCCTCACAGTGTTTAGCTAAAGCTACAAGTTGGTGTAGTGCGTCCTCCTCACAGTGTTCAGCTAAAACTACAAGTTAGTGTAGTGCGACCTCTGCACAGGGTTCAGCTAAAGCTACAAGTTAGTGTAGTGCGTCCTCTGAACAGTGTTCAGCTAAAACTACAAGTTAGTGTAGTGCGACCTCTGCACAGGGTTCAGCTAAAGCTACAAGTTAGTGTAGTGCGTCCTCTGAACAGTGTTCAGCTAAAGCTACAAGTTAGTGTAGTGCGTCCTCCTCACAGTGTTCAGCTAAAACTACAAGTTATTTTTTTGCGAGCTCTGCACAGTGTTCACCTAAAGCTACCTGTAGAAGGTTGGTGGTGTTTTCCTGATCCTATCACTACCGCAGGCAGCTAAATAAACTACAAGTTAGTTTTTTGCGAGCTCTGCACAGTGTTCACCTAAAGCTACCTGTCGAAGGTTGGTGGTGTTTTCCTTATCCTATCACTACCGCAGACAGCTAAATAAGCTACAAGTTATTTTTTTTGCGAGCTCTGCACCGTGTTCACCTAAAGCTACCTTTAGAAGGTTGGTGGGGTTTTCCTGATCCTATCACTACCGCAGGCAGCTAAATCAGCTACAAGTTAGTTTTTTGCGAGCTCTTCACAGTGTTCAGCTAAAGCTACCTGTAGAAGGTTGGTGGTGTTTTCCTGATCCTATCAGTACCGCAGGCAGCTAAATAAGCTACAAGTTAGTTTTTTGCGAGCTCTGCACAGTGTTCAGCTAAAACTAAAAGTTAGTGTAGTGCGAGCTCTGCACAGTGTTCACTTAAAGCTACCTGTAGAAGGTTGGTGGTGTTTTCCTGATCCTATCACTACCGCAGGCAGCTAAATAAACTACAAGTTAGTTTTTTGCGAGCTCTGCACAGTGTTCACCTAAAGCTACCTGTCGAAGGTTGGTGGTGTTTTCCTTATCCTATCACTACCACAGACAGCTAAATAAGCTACAAGTTATTTTTTTTGCGAGCTCTTCACAGTGTTCAGCTAAAGCTACCTGTAGAAGGTTGGTGGTGTTTTCCTGATCCTATCAGTACCGCAGGCAGCTAAATAAGCTACAAGTTCGTTTTTTGCGAGCTCTGCACAGTGTTCAGCTAAAACTACAAGTTAGTGTAGTGCGAGCTCTGCACAGTGTTCAGCTAAAGCTACCTGTAGAAGGTTGGTGGTGTTTTCATACTACAGGCAGGCAGTTGATTTTGCTAGCTGCAGTATCAGTTAGTTTAGTGTGACCTCTGCACAGTGTTCAGCTAAAGCTACAAGTTAGCGTAGTGCGTCCTCCTCACAGTGTTTAGCTAAAGCTACAAGTTGGTGTAGTGCTTCCTCCTCACAGTGTTCAGCTAAAGCTACAAGTTAGTGTAGTGCGTCCTCTGAACAGCTAAAACTACAAGTTAGTATAGTGAGTCCTCTGAACAGTGTTCAGCTAAAACTACAAGTTAGTTTAGTGCGACCTCTGCACAGTGTTCAGCTAAAGCTACAAGTTAGCGTAGTGCGTCCTCTGAACAGTGTTCAGCTAAAGCTACAAGTTAGTGTAGTGCGTTCTCTGAACAGTGTTCAGCTAAAACTATAAGTTAGTTTTTTGCGAGCTCTGCACGGTGTTCAGCTAAAGTTACCTGTAGAAGGTTGGTGGTGTTTTCCTGATCCTATCACTACCGCAGGCAGCTAAATAAGCTACAAGTAAGTTTTTTGCGAGCTCTGCACAGTGTTCAGCTAAAGCTACCTGTAGAAGGTTGGTGGTGTTTTCCTGATCCTATCACTACCGCAGGCAGCTAAATAAGCTACAAGTTAGTTTTTTACGAGCTCTGCACAGTGTTCAGCTAAAACTACAAGTTAGTGTAGTGCGAGCTCTGCACAGTGTTCAGCTAAAGCTACCTGTAGAATGTTGGTGGTGTTTTCCTGATCCTTTCACTACTGCAGGCAGCTAAATAAGCTACAAGTTAGTTTTTTGCGAGCTCTGCTCAGTGTTCACCTAAAGCTACCTGTCGAAGGTTGGTGGTGTTTTCCTGATCCTATCACTACCGCAGGTAGCTAAATAAGCTACAAGTTAGTTTTTTGCGAGCTCTGCTCAGTGTTCACCTAAAGCTACCTGTCGAAGGTTGGTGGTGTTTTCCTGATCCTATCACTACCGCAGGTAGCTAAATAAGCTACAAGTTAGTTTTTTGCGAGCTCTGCACGGTGTTCATCTAAAGCTACCTGTAGAAGGTTGGTGGTGTTTTCCTGATCCTATCACTACCGCAGGCAGCTAAATAAGCTACAAGTTAGTTTTTTGTGAGCTCTGAACAGTGTTCACCTAAAGCTACCTGTCGAAGGTTGGTGGTGTTTTCCTGATCCTACCACTACCGCTGGCAGCTAAATAGGCTACAAGTTATTTTTTTGCGAGCTCTGCACAGTGTTCACCTAAAGCTACCTGTAGAAGGTTGGTGGTGTTTTCCTGATCCAATCACTACCCCAGGCAGCTAAATAAGCTACAAGTTAGTTTTTTGCGAGCTCTGCACAGTGTTCACCTAAAGCTACCTGTAGAAGGTTGGTGGTGTTTTCCTGATCCTATCACTACCGCAGGCAGCTAAATAAGCTACAAGTTAGTTTTTTGCGAGCTCTGCACAGTGTTCACCTAAAGCTACCTGTCGAAGTTTGGTGGTGTTTTCCTGATCCTATCACCACCGCAGGCAGCTACATAAGCTACAAGTTTTTTTTTTTTTTTTTGCGAGCTTTGCACAGTGTTCAACTAAAGCTACCTTTAGAAGGTTGGTGGTGTTTTCCTGATCCTATCACTACCGCAGGCAGCTAAATAAGCTGCAAGTTAGTTTTTTGCGAGCTCTGCACAGTGTTCAGCTAAAGCTACCTGTAGAAGGTTGATGGTGTTTACCTGATCCTATCAGTACCGCAGGCAGCTAAATAAGCTACAAGTTAGTTTTTTGCGAGCTCTGCACAGTGTCCAGCTAAAACTACAAGTTAGTGTAGTGCGAGCTCTACACAGTGTTCAGCTAAAGCTACCTGTAGAAGGTTGGTGGTGTTTTCCTGATCCTATCACTACTGCAGGCAGCTAAATAAGCTACAAGTTTGTTTTTTGCGAGCTCTGCACAGTGTTCACCTAAAGCTACCTGTCGAAAGTTAGTGTTGTTTTCCTGATCCTATCACTACCGCAGGTAGCTAAATAAGCTACAAGTTAGTTTTTTGCGAGCTCTGCACAGTGTTCAGCTAAAGCTTCCTGTAGAAGGTTGGTGGTGGTGTTCTCATACTACAGGCAGGCAGTTGATTGTGCTAGCTGCAGTATATATATATATATATATATATATATATATATATATATATATATATCCCAGCCTAGTGCAGCTACGGGCCATTAGTATGTCTGGAAGGCCAACAAGGAGAGGCAGACAGTCACAAGCCAATAAAAGAGGGCAGGCAGGCTCTGTGTCTAGAGGCAACAGTGCTGGTTGTGGAGATGGTGCATCCTCATCAGCACGTGGCCTTGCTTGGCCATTTTTTCGGCAGCTGGCTGTGTTGAGCTGCAACATGCGGAAGACTTGGTCGAGTGGATGACCAAGCCGTCCTCATCCTCCTCATCCTCTCTCACCCATGCTCAGGGTACTTTGTCTGGCAAAGCAGCTGCCAATGCGGCCTCTTCCCTCTGCTCAATGGCATCAGTGACTCCTTTCCTAGCCCCACCATGTCCTCCTGAGGAGTCCCTCGAACTGTTTGAACACAGTGTTGGGTACATGCTCCAGGAGGATGCCCAGCGTTTAGAAGGCTCTGATGAAGATACTGAGCTAGATGAAGGCAGTAACGTGAGCACGGACAGAAGGGGTGCCCAAGAAGGACAGCAATCTGGCAGTCATGTTCCCCCAGCTGCAGCATACTGCCAGCCTTGCTCCAGTGATGAGGAGGGAGGGGATGATGAGGTCACTGACTCCATGTGGGTGCCTGATAGGAGAGAGGAGGAGGAGGCACATCTCCAACGGGGCAGGATGCCCTCCAGGGGCCAGCTTAAGGGCAGAACACCGACTGCATCAAACCGGAGAGCTCCGCATGGCAGGGCACTGCTGTCTCTGCGCGTTATTCCAAAAGTTCTTTGATGTGAGCCTTTTTTGAGACAAGTGCATCAGATCCCACCTCTGCTATATGCAACATATGTCTCAAGTGTATCTTGCATGGCCAAAACATCACCCGCTTGGGCACCACATGCTTGACCAGACACATGTCGACCTGCCATGCAGTTGGTTGGCAAGCGTACCTAAAAGACCCACACCAAAGAACAAAGCGGACCTCTCCTTGCTCCTCATCAGCTGGGATCTCCAACCCCACTATACCTTCAGTCCTCTCTGAAACCTGCACTGAGAGGAATAAAGGTGTAGAATTAGGTGTGTCACAGCCAAGGACTTGCGGGCAATCTGCTATCGGTACACCAATGTCAGATTGTACCAGGCAAATTTCCCTGCCCCAGCTGCTGCACCTCCGAAAGAAATTCGCTCCCAGCCATCCACATGCCCAGCGGTTGAATGCTAGCTTGGCAAAATTGCTAGCACTTCAACTGCTGCTTTTTAGTTGGTAGACTCTGCTCCCTTCCGTGAGTTTGTGAAATGTGCGGTTCCTCAGTGGCAGGTACCCAAACGCCACTTTTTCTCATGGAAGGCGATTCCAGCTCTCTACCGACATGTGGAAGGCAATGTCCATGCCTCGTTGGACAGGGCGGTCAGTGGTAAGGTGCATATTACCGCTGACTCATGGTCCAGCAAGCATAAACAGGGACATTACCTAAGTTTCACCGCGCATTGGGTGACTCTGCTGGCAGCTGGGAAGGATGCAGGACAAGGTGCAGTAATGTTGGAGGTTGTTCCACCACCACGCCTCCAAAATGCCACTACTAATGATAGTGACACACCTCTCTCTCCTCCACCCCCTCCTCTTCTTCTTCCTCCATGGCCTCTTCCTGTGCTTTGTCCTCAGAACCAGCGGTGCTCCGTAGCCATTTAAGGGGCTACGCAAATATGCAGGCCAAAAGATGCCATGCGGTGCTTGAGCTGGTGTGCTTGGGGGGACAGGAGCCACACTGGGGCAGAGGTTCTGTCAGCTCTGCAGAGGCAGGTTCAGAGGTGGTTGACGCCATGCCAACTTAAGGCAGGAATGGTGGTTTGTGATAATGGCACCAACCTCCTCTCTGCCCTCCGACAGGGACAAATGACCCATGTGCCCTGTTTGGCTCACGTCCTTAACTTGGTGGTGTAGCGGTTCTTGGGCAGGTACCCAGGCTTACAGGATGTCCTGAGGCAGGCCAGGAAAGTCTGTGTGCATTTCCGCCGGTCATATAATGCCAGTGCTCGGCTGGAAGACCTCCAAAAGGAGTTTAACCTGCCCAAGAACCGCCTAATCTGTGACATGCCCACTAGGTGGAACTCAACGTTGGCCATGCTGCAGCGGCTGCACACGCAGCAGAGGGCCATCAATGAGTACCTGTGCGACTATGGCACCAGGACAGGGTCAGGGGAGCTTTGTTTTTTTCCCCACGCCAGTGGGCCATGATCAGTGATGCATGCACTGTCCTGTCACCATTTGAGGAGGCCACGAGGATGGTGAGCAGTGACAGTGCATGCATCAGTGACACTGTCCCCCTTGTCCACCTGTTGGAGCACACGCTACATGGAATAATGGACGAGGCACTTGAGGCAGAACAGAGGCAGGAAGAGGAGGACTTCCTTAGCTCTCAAGGCTCCCTTTATCCAGACAGTGTTCCTGCGTGCCTGCCGATCACACAGGAAGAGGAGGAGGAGGATTGTGTCAGTATGGAGGTGGAGCCTGGCACTCAGCATCAGCAGCAGTCTTTAAGGGATCAGTCCCAAGAAACACATGGACTTGTACATGGCTGGGAGGAGGTGGCTGCGGACCATGTCATCCTTAGTGACCAAGAGGACTCCGGACCGAATGCCTCAGCAAACCTACACAGCATGGCCTCCCTGATCCTGCAAAGCCTGCGTAAAGATCCTCGTATTCGTGGTATCAAGGAGAAGGACCAATACTGGCTGGCAACCCTCCTTGGTCCACATTACAAGGGTAAGGTTGCGGACCTTATCTTGCCGTCGCAGAGGATGAAACATCTTCGGGAGGCCTTGCAGAAAGATCTGTGCAATGCGTTCCCAGAGACTGGGAGGTTACAAACTCCTGTTTCTGGACAACATGTTGCTGAGGCTTCGGTCAGTCAAAGAAGGAGCGGTGGAGAAAGTGGCCGTCTGACATATGCGTTCAGACAATTTTTTAGTCCGCAGCCCCAAAATATGATCGGTTCCAGCAACCATTGCCAGCGTCTGTTTTACATGGTGCAGGAATACCTAGGGGCAAGATCTGACTTGGACATCTTTCCCACCGAAAATCCTCTGGGTTACTGGGTCTTGAGGATGGATCACTGGCCAGAGCTTGCACAGTATGCAATTGAGCTACTGGCCTGTCCTGCATCCAGCGTTCTTTCGGAACGCACATTCAGTGCTACTGGAGGCTTTGTAACCGATCACAGGGTGGGTCTGTTCACCGACTCGGTTGATCGACTGACCTTCATAAAAATGAATTAGTCTTGGATCACCACCAGCTACCAAGCACCTGATGCTGATGTAACCGAATAATTTTTTGGAAATCTCTGATCCCTTCAAAGACTGCCTATGCTGATGCTGAGTGACTATGCTGAGTAATTGTCCTCTTCCTCCTCAATGATCACGCTGATAGCTTGTAAGAACATTTTTGGCTCTGGGCGCTGCCACCAGTGCCTAAGACCCAATTTTTCAGCCCTTGTTAAACAGGGGCGTGTAATTACAATTTTTGATGCAATACTTTGCAGCAGGGCTCGTTCCTGCGTTCCAACAAGAGTATCTGTGAGAGGTTGCAGTGTTGTGGCACCAGCACCAGTGCCTAAGGCCCAATTTTTCAGCCCCTGTTTAACAGGGGCATGTAATTACAATTTTTGATGCAATACTTTGCAGCAGGGCTCGTTTCTGCGTTCCAACTAGAGTATCTGTGAGGGGTTGCAGTGTTGTGGCACCAGCACCAGTGCCTAAGGCCCAATTTTTCAGCCCCTGTTAAACAGGGGCATGTAATTACAATTCTTGATCTAATATTTCACAGCAGGGCCTGTTTCTGCGCCCACCAAGAGCGAGTGAGGACTTACAGTGTTGTGGCACCAGCACCACCACCACCACCAAAGGCCCAATTTTTCTGCCCCTGTTCAACAGGGGCATGTAATTACAATTCTTGATCTAATATTTCACAGCAGGGCCCATTTTTGTGCCCACCAAGACTAACTGTGAGGACTTACAGTGTTGTGGCACCAGCACCACCACCACTACCAAAGGCCCAATTTTTCTTCCCCTGTTCAACAGGGGCATGTAATTACAATTCTTGATCTAATATTTCACAGCAGGGCCCTGTGAGGGCTTACAGTGTTGTGGCCACAACAACACCTAAGGCCCAAATTTCTGCTGAGTATATAGGGCAGGCCCCTACTTTCAAACATCCAACTTGCAAACGACTCCTACTTGCAAACGGAAGGAGACAACAGGAAGTTAGATGAAATCTACCCCAGGAAGGGAAATTCTCTCCTGTAAGAGTTAATATGGGAAAAACATTTCTCCTTTCCACTGATGCTTTATCACCAATCCTTGTTTCACAAAAAAAAAAAAAAATTTCAAAAAGCATTTGTCATTGGGACAAAAAGTGAGGTGAAATCTTCTGAGAAGGAGCACAGACAGCAAAACAAATGTCACAGGGGTGATAACCCTTCCCTATGTTTTCCAAAAAGCTTAAAATAGATTTTTTGGCTGGAGCTAAACATGTTAAAAATGTACCAGTTCAAAATTACAAACAGATTCTACTTAACAACAAACCTACAGTCCCTGTCTTGTTTGCACAGCCTGCTGTTCAGAGTACAGAGCCTGTATACTGCTGTTTCCTTTTTTAATTTGGGTGCGTGGTTCCCCTTAATATCCATACAAGACCCAAAGGGCCTGGTAATGGACTGAGGGGTACCCATGCCGTTTGTCTCACTGATTTTCATCCATATTGCCAGGACCCGACATTACATTAAAGCCGCAAGCGGTTTTAAATGACTTTTAAATGACTTTTTTTCCTTTGAAAATGGCATTTTGTGCAGGGACTGTTCTAAGCACGGAAAACACGCACCACTTTACAGGCATACTATAGACACCCCCCAGGTATGATATTTAAAGGAATATTTCACTTTTTTTTTTTTTTTTACTTTAAGCATCATTAAAACCACTGCTCCCGAAAAAACGGCCGTTTTTAAAAGTTTTTTTTGCATTGATACATATGTCCCCTGGGGCACGACCCGGGTCCCCAAACCCTTTTTAGGACAATACCATGCAAATTATCCTTTAAAATTAGCACTTTTGATTTTGAACATTCGAGTCCCATAGACGTCAATGGGGTTATAACGTTCGTGCAAATTTTCGGCCCGTTCGCAGGTTCTGGTGCGAACCGAACTGGGGGGGGGGTGTTCGGCTCATCCCTACTCCTGTTGCTTTTTAGACCATATCTCCTGCTTCTCTGGGCTTGGGTCTATCACATATTGTCTCTCTGACTCGATCGCCTCTTTTCTAATGTGCTCTTCTCGTACCCTTGATTTCTTCTTTGCCTTTGTTACCTGTTGGATTAAGAGGCCCCTGAGGAATGCTTTTAAGGAATCCCAAACCACCCCCTCCGATGCTGATCCTGTATTATATTCTACAAACTCCTTTAATCTTACAGTTATTTCTTCTGTGTTCCCTATTATCTCTGTCACAGAACGTCCCTCACTCCGCTTGAGTGCTTCCGTCATATACCACTTCCTCCCAGTCTGTATACAGATATCAGATATTCCAACCTCTCTGAGCACAAAACAAGGCGACACTTGCTTGTTGCTAACATGAACTCACTTTTAATTAGAATCAAAATTACAAGACTTTATATGCCGTTGAAACCTCCTCTAACAATACAACCGTAACCTAATTAACATAATTAACATGAGTTAATTAACTAATCCTTTATACAGCCTAGGTGACTGAGACATGACCTATTGCCCAGACTGAGTTAATTATCACAGGACATTTTCTCACAATAGCAGCAGCTGCAATAGGAGTCGTCCCGTCTCCTACATTGTATAGAGGACAATGTGATCAGCTCATTCAATTAACATAAACACAGGTAGTTGGAGTTGATGACACCAGCATCTCCTCACAGGATGTGTCCCAACAGAATGAATCAGTCTTATCAGCAGGGGGCTGCTGGAGGAATCCCCCCTCCCTCTTCAGGGACACAAATCCACAGCAAGGAGTCCCCAACAGAATCAAACAACATACAATATATACATATATACACGACTGAGTCTGATTAGTACAGTTCAGACTGGATTTCTCATTCACCTCACAAAGAGTATTGTTCCATTGAAAATCCAGGGCCCATAATCAAAAGGCAACAGGCTTGCATTCAGTCCTCTAGAACAGCCTCTGTCCCGGCTAGGTCTGTCACAATCTCCATCCACATTGAGTTTATTTTCCACATTCTCTGGGTATGTCTGTCATGTACGTTTACCATTAAAATCAGGGGCGAGTGATCTGATATCCCTCTTGGCCGGTACTCTATCTTCTTTATTAGGCGTGGGCTTTGCTATTGCCTATGGCCATATCAATGCGAGAGAGTGTACGGTGTGACCCCGAAAAGCAAGAATATTGCCGGTCATTTGGATTATGGGATCTCCATAAGTCACACCATCCAATCTCCTCGAGGAACTGGACTAAACGTCCTTGTGGCACCCTTTCTGTCCGAGCCCCTGGTGGAAACCTATCCAGGCTGTTGTTGAGCCCCGCGTTAAAGTCCCCCACCTCTATAACCGGGGTATCTGCTTTGTCCCCCACAAACTCTAACAATCGATACAAAATCTCCATCTTAAATGGGGGGGGGGAATATACAAGTTTGCTAACCCCTTTCTTAACCAATATGCTCACTCCCCTAGAATAGGAGGAGTAAACTGAATGAAATTGTGCGTGAAATTTCTTATTTGAATTAGTAATTTAGAATCATTGGTAAAATGTGTTTCCTGCAGGCATATCAATTCGGCACTATGGGATTCCAGTTCCAAAAATACAGTAGCTTTTTTGATGGGATCACCCATACCCCTAATGTTCCATGAGCTTATTCCCAAGGTTCTAGACGGCATTTGAAAGAAAAAAAAACAGATAAGAAGAAAAAAAAACGCGGCACAAAAAAAAGAAAAAAAAAAGAACTGAAAGAGGAGGTGACCTGAAGGCAGCACCAATAAATAACAGTAAATAAAACAAACCCTTTTGCCAAACCCAACCTATAGATTTTTTGGCTGGAGCTAAACATGTTAAAAATGTACCAGTTCAAAATTACAAACAGATTCTACTTAACAACAAACCTACAGTCCCTGTCTTGTTTGCACAGCCTGCTGTTCAGAGTACAGAGCCTGTATACTGCTGTTTCCTTTTTTAATTTGGGTGCGTGGTTCCCCTTAATATCCATACAAGACCCAAAGGGCCTGGTAATGGACTGAGGGGTACCCATGCCGTTTGTCTCACTGATTTTCATCCATATTGCCAGGACCCGACATTACATTAAAGCCGCAAGCGGTTTTAAATGACTTTTAAATGACTTTTTTTCCTTTGAAAATGGCATTTTGTGCAGGGACTGTTCTAAGCACGGAAAACACGCACCACTTTACAGGCATACTATAGACACCCCCCAGGTATGATATTTAAAGGAATATTTCACTTTTTTTTTTTTTTTTACTTTAAGCATCATTAAAACCACTGCTCCCGAAAAAACGGCCGTTTTTAAAAGTTTTTTTTGCATTGATACATATGTCCCCTGGGGCACGACCCGGGTCCCCAAACCCTTTTTAGGACAATACCATGCAAATTATCCTTTAAAATTAGCACTTTTGATTTTGAACATTCGAGTCCCATAGACGTCAATGGGGTTATAACGTTCGTGCAAATTTTCGGCCCGTTCGCAGGTTCTGGTGCGAACCGAACTGGGGGGGGGGTGTTCGGCTCATCCCTACTCCTGTTGCTTTTTAGACCATATCTCCTGCTTCTCTGGGCTTGGGTCTATCACATATTGTCTCTCTGACTCGATCGCCTCTTTTCTAATGTGCTCTTCTCGTACCCTTGATTTCTTCTTTGCCTTTGTTACCTGTTGGATTAAGAGGCCCCTGAGGAATGCTTTTAAGGAATCCCAAACCACCCCCTCCGATGCTGATCCTGTATTATATTCTACAAACTCCTTTAATCTTACAGTTATTTCTTCTGTGTTCCCTATTATCTCTGTCACAGAACGTCCCTCACTCCGCTTGAGTGCTTCCGTCATATACCACTTCCTCCCAGTCTGTATACAGATATCAGATATTCCAACCTCTCTGAGCACAAAACAAGGCGACACTTGCTTGTTGCTAACATGAACTCACTTTTAATTAGAATCAAAATTACAAGACTTTATATGCCGTTGAAACCTCCTCTAACAATACAACCGTAACCTAATTAACATAATTAACATGAGTTAATTAACTAATCCTTTATACAGCCTAGGTGACTGAGACATGACCTATTGCCCAGACTGAGTTAATTATCACAGGACATTTTCTCACAATAGCAGCAGCTGCAATAGGAGTCGTCCCGTCTCCTACATTGTATAGAGGACAATGTGATCAGCTCATTCAATTAACATAAACACAGGTAGTTGGAGTTGATGACACCAGCATCTCCTCACAGGATGTGTCCCAACAGAATGAATCAGTCTTATCAGCAGGGGGCTGCTGGAGGAATCCCCCCTCCCTCTTCAGGGACACAAATCCACAGCAAGGAGTCCCCAACAGAATCAAACAACATACAATATATACATATATACACGACTGAGTCTGATTAGTACAGTTCAGACTGGATTTCTCATTCACCTCACAAAGAGTATTGTTCCATTGAAAATCCAGGGCCCATAATCAAAAGGCAACAGGCTTGCATTCAGTCCTCTAGAACAGCCTCTGTCCCGGCTAGGTCTGTCACAATCTCCATCCACATTGAGTTTATTTTCCACATTCTCTGGGTATGTCTGTCATGTACGTTTACCATTAAAATCAGGGGCGAGTGATCTGATATCCCTCTTGGCCGGTACTCTATCTTCTTTATTAGGCGTGGGCTTTGCTATTGCCTATGGCCATATCAATGCGAGAGAGTGTACGGTGTGACCCCGAAAAGCAAGAATATTGCCGGTCATTTGGATTATGGGATCTCCATAAGTCACACCATCCAATCTCCTCGAGGAACTGGACTAAACGTCCTTGTGGCACCCTTTCTGTCCGAGCCCCTGGTGGAAACCTATCCAGGCTGTTGTTGAGCCCCGCGTTAAAGTCCCCCACCTCTATAACCGGGGTATCTGCTTTGTCCCCCACAAACTCTAACAATCGATACAAAATCTCCATCTTAAATGGGGGGGGGGAATATACAAGTTTGCTAACCCCTTTCTTAACCAATATGCTCACTCCCCTAGAATAGGAGGAGTAAACTGAATGAAATTGTGCGTGAAATTTCTTATTTGAATTAGTAATTTAGAATCATTGGTAAAATGTGTTTCCTGCAGGCATATCAATTCGGCACTATGGGATTCCAGTTCCAAAAATACAGTAGCTTTTTTGATGGGATCACCCATACCCCTAATGTTCCATGAGCTTATTCCCAAGGTTCTAGACGGCATTTGAAAGAAAAAAAAACAGATAAGAAGAAAAAAAAACGCGGCACAAAAAAAAGAAAAAAAAAAGAACTGAAAGAGGAGGTGACCTGAAGGCAGCACCAATAAATAACAGTAAATAAAACAAACCCTTTTGCCAAACCCAACCTATCGAGTGTTCCTGTCCTTCTACCAGACAGTGTGTCATTTGTTTTAATTCAATTGTGACCTCCAAATCTACAATCAATGGTAATATTGTGAATAAAAGGGAGAGCAAAAAAAGAAAACCCTTGTTTGCTATTCCCTGTCCTCCAACTCCTTTTAAGATTTCTTTTCTCTTCTTTAATATGGGTGAGTAACTTAAACGTGTGTGCTCTATTTTTTTCCGTCCTTTTTTTTGCTCCTGTGCAATGTGACACTTTCCTACCCTTCCCCTACTGCTGGCTTTTACCTCCTTACCACTCCGTCCTACTGTTCCTTGAGCCTCAATTACTCCCTGACCCTTAAATAACCCCTTCACCCTCCCCATTTGCCTAACTAGGCTGGCCCTGGGGGCATACATTGTGACCTTTTTTGCCCTTTCAACCCATGCCCTACCCTCCATCCCTCCTTACTCTTTACCCAATACCCATATATCAATGTTACAAAAAAAAACGTTAACACACAACCATATCCCATCTATCATTAGTGTCTTTCACCAACCATCCCCCCCCAGCCCCCGCTACCATCCTCAAGTCAAAAAAAACAATTCAACCAGTACTTTAAAAAAAAAGACACATTGGTTATTTAACTACTTCATGCTCTAGCTCTATAGATTCTCTTTGTTATCTTCAAGCCACTTTGTAACCCCTCCAACAGAGTCAAAAAAATGGGTTGCCCCTAAAGCCACTAACGCAGACGCGCTGGATACAACAATGTGTATGAAATTTTATAGTTCCGTAGGCTGTGCTTAATGTCTGTGAATCCTGCCCTACGCTTTTGTAAATCCGGAGAATAATGTGGATACAGTGAAATTCTGACTCCATTGTAAAAAATGTCCCCCATTTCTCTGGATTTTTGCATCAATGTTACCTTATCCTTGTAGCTGAACAATTTCACTGGTATAGGGGTATGTGCGTACCTTTCCAGCTTAGCTGCTGCTGCTGTTGCTAGTGCCGCTTGGTTCCCCTTCTCCTTTGATGAATGAGTGGTCTGAGAAGTTAAATTCTCCTGGGGCTGCTGCTGCTGTTTCTCCCCTTTTTTCCTTGTTATGGCCTGGCTGTATAGCAATGCAAGATGGTGTGTAAAAAGATGTCAGAAAGTACTTTAGCAAACTGAAATATGACTGGCTTTAGAGCTTATGCTCTCCTCTGGCTCCCTTAGAGTTCGTTTGCAGCAAACTAAAACAATTTTTATATTTCAAGGTTCCGCCTTTATTACCTCTTGTTGTCTCTTATTGCCTCCAAAGACTGGTCAGACAGCTAGCTCGTGCTGGATCGCTCCTGTCCGGCGTCTCTCCCCTCACACTCCTGGCATACGCCGCTCAGTATGTTTGGACCGACGCTGATTTCCTCGCTTCCTCTCGCGGGATCCTCACTACTTCTCACGAGATCATGGGCCATTGCCCGGGCAACCGGCCAAAGCAAATGCGAGCGGCTTGGGCTCCGCTTTTCCGCGCTGAATACTACAATTAAAGCTGGCCTCTCCTCTTTCTCCTCCTTCTTTGATCGTACCGGCTCTACACCGCGACCCCGCCGGAGAGCATACAGGACAGGCAAGGAGGTACTCCAAAACGTTCAGAGCCAGTTTAGGCTATTATGGATGGCCACATAGGGCCTGGAGCAGGGAGAGAGCTCACACTCCACCACTCACACCAACATCTGGTCTATTTACGATTTTCTACCTCCCAACCAAATAATCCTTGCATGCTGCATTCTACACAGCTTTTTAAGGAGACATTCTATAAACTATGTGGCCTCAGTTGGGCCTGAGGCCATATTTCAAAACCAAACACTGATGGCGCTTGAAGCTGGCCGTCCTGGCTTGCCCCCCCAAAGCGCTCGCGAGGTACGTCTAAAATATATGGAGTACTTTGCGGGTAGGGGGGCCATTGATATGCCAGAAAATGTTTAAGAAACATTTTGAAAATACATTTTTATTTTAAACTGAAATAATATTTCCTTTGATTTACTGCTTGTGTTTCTTTTAGCTGTCTCCTAGGTTCTCCAATGGGCTTTTCTTTTTTGACACTTTCTTCAATAGTGCTAACGTGATTTATGTTGTGAGTCTGCTACACGCACACCTTGTTTTTGTTTTTAATGTATGTAATGCATTACTGATAAAAATATTCATCATTTTCAGCATCATGAATTCATTTTTTAGAGTGACGAAAATGGCCTCATTGGGGCAAATTATAAAGCACTGTGGGTGTTATTTACTAAAGTAAAATCTATTTTGCACTACAAGTGCACTGCAAAAGTGCACTTGAAACTGCACTGAAAGTGCACTTGTAGTGCAAAGTGGAGTTGCCTTTAGTAAATAACCCCCATTGCCACTGTAAACACCAACTTACTCAAAAAACTGCTATTGAGCATTGAAAGAAGAAGCCACACATTGTTGAGTAGAAAACTTTTTACTCTGTGCACATTCACATGTGCATTAGAAAAGGGTTTTTGAACAAACCAACATATTTTTTGAATATTTTTTTTTTTGACAGTAGAAATATCCCTTTTTGGGGTACACAGGCATGTTTAAAACCATAAAACATACACAACTCAGGAACTAACAAAGTTCAACTTTGATAAATTGAAGGAAATATCAGACATTAGTATGTCCAAACTGTGTTAATATTGCCTTCATCAGATGGGGTGATGTCACCCCTGTGAAAGCCAAATTTTGAAGATGCACACAAATTGGGACTCAAAATGTGGATTTCCCTCCTGATACCATACCTAATGTCAACATGTGCTATCTCCCATTATGGGGGATCAATGGACGTGTTTCGGGGTGCAACCCCTTCCTCTCAGCTACTTTAGTTGCGAGGAAGGGGTTGCACCCACAAAACGCATACATTAATATCCCATAAAGGCAGATAGCACATGTTGACACACTGTGTGCATCTTCAAAATTTGGCTTTCAATATTTTTTTAAAAAGTTAGAAAAATAAAAACAATTTGAATAATTTTGGTGTGTTTTAAATTCTGCCTAAAACATTAATGATGTTTTTGAGTCTTTTTTCAACATCATTGATGGCTTCCTTGATCTTCTGTAAATCCTTATTGCACACCGTGATCTCCCTGATGAGGATCTGTGCACTTGCACTTGTGAAATTAGTTTCTTCTTCCACAACATCCACATCACCTAAAATAAAAAAAACACACCATGTATTATAAATATGCAGGCAAACATCTATTACCTGAAGCTGTGGTCTCAGACACTCACCTGTTGTGGTCACTATTTCGCCCAATTCATAAACCACTCCTTCCTCCACATCCTAAGTTTGTGGTTTTGGGATTCCCCTTCTTTAGGAGGTTGTGAGTCCCTGTTTTCATCTGATGTCCTGAGTCTTTTCTCCCCTATGTGAATTAAAAAATAGGTATATTTAACACACAGATATTTGAGGACAGAATTAGGAATATGAAACATTGTTTGGAAGTGACGTACAATTGTCTGTTTTAGCAGAGTTCCAAGCTGAAGACATGATTTTTTCCCTTTCTTAAAGCTGGAATAATTACCTTTTTTGGTAACGTATCACACATGTAGAGACCCCTAGTATCCACTGGATCACCTGTGTGGGACACCCCTAAAAAGTTTTTTCTGGTTTCCCACACTAGTGCTCCTGCACCCAGATGTGTAAACAGCTGCTGAGTGTCCTCTCCCTACACTGAATCAAGTTGGTATTTCATTCTAGTTACAAACCCATCTAGACAACAATGTATTAAACTTCTTTTAATACAAATAGGCATGACCAAATGTAGTTAACCTGCATCTGCAAAAAACATCGTATTAGTGGGCGAACAAACAATGTTTACTATGAACGATTACTGTGCCCACGAACCTGAAAGTTGCCATTTTAAACTGTACATCAGTAAAGAAAAGCACATGGAGCAGCATGCAAGTAATAATAATAATAGGAACACAGGACAACTACTTACTTTTTTGAAGAATTCTCTTGATTCTTCTGTACTGATCCTGCTCCCTCAATTTGAGGTCTGACAATTGTTTCCTCAGTTGATCCTTGGATCGCCATACTCCAAAATTCTTCTGCAGACTTTTCACAGCTTTAACCACGATCTCAGCCTTTCTCACATTTGGGTTTGGGTAAGGTCCATGCTTTCCATCATAGTCGGCCTCTTCAAGATGTCCACCATCTCTACAAAGGACATATTCGAGGCCTTAAATCCCCTCTGGAATGGGGGCATTCATGGCTCTGGGCTTTCATCATTGCTGCTGTCTTCATGTACTTGTTCTTTCTCCGCCATGTGCTTTCCCACTGCGCCGAAAGAGAAGGGGCAGGGAATATACTAGAAAGAAGGTCAGGTGCGGGCAGAGTTTAATGCATGCTCAGTGTATATAAAGCGGAACACCCGTACGCCGTACGTACGATCTGTAAGTGGAGGAAGGAGTAGCGGAAGCGCCGATCGTTCTAACAAAGGTACAATTTTAACTGCATCAGTGGCCTATACTGCTTATAGATTGAGGCCTATATTGGAACAAGGTTAGGAGAGTTGAGCCTGACATTAGGGTTTGTCTTGTGTTGTGTCTTGCAGATAAACTGGATAGCTTCGACGATCATGACTTTATCCCCCTATTTATTGATAAATACAGGGAGCTGCCTTGTCTGTGGCAGGTAAAACACACTTTTTATAATAATAAAAGAAAGATGAAGGCAGTGCTGGATCAATTGCTGGAGTTTGTGAAGCCGCAGATACCCACAGCAACCATTCCCTATTTGAAGGCCAAAATTGGTGGCATGAGGAGCACTTATATTAGGGAGTGCAAGAAGGTCCAGGTTTCCCAGAGATAAGAAGCTGCAGCAGATGACATTTTTGTCCCCAGGCTGTGGTACTATGACAGACTGCATTTTCTGTCAGACTAGAGTGAAATCAAGCCATCACTCTCCACTCTTCCTTCAACGCTTCCAATGTCCAACCTGGGCCTTCCAGCCAGGAAGAAGTGGAGGTGCCCTGCTTGAGTCAGGTATAGCATTGTTCAACAAATTTCTTGTCCAATAATTAATGATGTTAACTACTTCCCACCCAGCCACTGCACATAAACGTCTGGGTGGTCCTTTCCTCATTCTGAGTGGACGTTCAGGAACGTCCCTCAGAATGAGTGCTCGCAGTGCGGCCACGAGGATCACAGGATCCAGCTGAGCAGAGATCGGGATATGGGCGCTGTGATTGGCCCTCCCAATCACCTGACAGCTGTGTCCAATCACAGCCATCAGAATGTAAACAGAGATGTGTGTCTCTGTGACAGGTCTCCCCGCAGAGCTCAGTGAGAGAGTGAGAGCTCATTGCGGGGGGGAGAAGAGGGGAAATCTGCAGATCTGTAACAGCTCTCTGTGTGAGGATGATTTTACACAGAGAGCTGTTACAGATCACCCCACAAAGTACACCAAGCACCACTGATATACCCCTGTCCCTATACACATTTCAGTGTCCCAATAAAAAATCTGTCTGTCCCCCATCACTGCCAACACCAAATAAACACCAATTTGGGTTATTTTTACCAAAGAAATGCAGCAGCATCATTTTTGGTCAAAATGTATCAAGAGAAATTACTTATTTGCAAAGTTTTATAACAGAAACTAAGAAAAATGCATTGTTTTTTAAATTTTCGGTCTTTTTTTATTTGTAGCATAAAAAATAAAAACCCCAGCGGTGATTAAAGTGGGATTCCGGCCTTAAAAAAAAATGTAAAAGTCAGCAGCTACAAACACTGTAGCTGCTGACTTTAAATAAGTACTTACCTGTCCTGGGTGCCCGTGATGTCAGCCGCCCGAGGCCGACCCTTCCCTCGGCTCTCGGGTCCCGGCACCGCCATCCTAGGTAAGGGAAACAGGCAGTGGAAACTTGCGGCTTCACTGCCAGTTTCCTACTGCGCACGCGCGAGCGGCGCGGCGCGGCGCTCTGTGAGTGGCCCCGTGGTGTTCTGGGAACACACATAGTTCCCAGAAGACAACAGGGCCACTCACCGAGGAGAAGAACACACCACAGAAAAGGAAGAGGCAGATTAGGAAGACTGCCTAGCAACAAGGGTTTAGGTAAGTTTAATTTTTTTTTTTTTTTCACATTTTTTTTTTTATTTTTTTTAGAATTTTTGGTGAATTTTTTTCTACAGGGTGGCCCTCCACTTTAAGTACCACCAAAAAAAAAGCTCTATTTGTGTGAAAAAAAGATAAAAATTTTATTTGGGTACAGTGTTACATGACCACGCAATTGTAATTCAAAGTGTGACAGCGCTGAAAGCTGAAAATTGTTCTGGGAAGGAAGGGGCAAAAGTGCCCAGTATTGAAATGGTTAACTAGATGTTATTATTTATGACTAGTTTCTGATTTAACAAAGTGTTTTACATATCAATAGACAGTAGTGGCCAAAAATTATTGGGACAAGAATGAAAAATGCTGGGGTCAGAATGATAGTCTTTTTTCTATTTATTAACATTCAATTTGCAACAGTCATGAGCTCGGAATTGTGTGTGATTGATGAACAAAAAACTAAAACTATGTCCCTTTTTCATACACAGGAAAGCCTCAGCCAGGAGGTGGTGGTGGTAAGTGGCAGCCAGGAGGTGGCGGGGGTAAGTGGCAGCCAGGAAGTGGCCAGGCCATGTAGCCTGACCGAATCCCAGGTCCCTCCCATCTGCCTTAAAAAAAGGCCCAGGAAGGGGAGGAAACTGGAGGAGTTGGGTTAATTCGGCACGCTACTGCGGCCCTCAGAACCCCCCCACAATCTTCAAGAGGACTATGCCTGCAAAATGCAGGAAATGGAGGCGGACCAACACATCGTCTGTGAGGAAGTGATCTTACAAGCCCTAAATGAGGGGTTGAGGGGTGAACTCACAAGCAAAAGCCATGTTTGTGAGTTTGACCATCGTCCTCCTCCTTCTCCACCTCCTGCCACAACTCCAACACCAGAGACACAGCCTGGAAGGAAGCGTGTAAGGAAGACTAGAGTGTGATGGCCTGGGTTCAGTCTGGTCTGGCAATAGATGCAGGCTGTTGTAAGACCACAGCCTGGGGACATATATGTCATCTGCTGCTGTTCCTGATTTCTCAGAGTCCTGGACCGGATTGTGCTCACTATTATATGGACTCCTCAGGCTACCAATTTTTCATTTAAAATAGTTGATGTGTGCCCTGGGGTACAAAGGTGAACACAGTGAACCCACTGCTATTAACCTAATCCCTTACTGTACACATGTGAAATACATTCAATCCAACAATAATATAATGATAAACCCTGTGTCATTGCATAAAATAATTCATCTATCATACAGACATTTTTTATTTCTATGAAACAAAGTGCAAATGTTAAAAAAATGTGCAAAAGAAAATATGGTGTGCTGACACAGTGAACAAAAGTGCTTAGTGCAAGAAAATATTATTCATTAGTAAAGTGCATGCATCAAAAATTCATATGTGTTCAAAATATTTGCAGTCCATTTTGCAATCCCAGGAAAAATCCAAAATTATTATTATCACTTTCCTGGACTTGCAAAATGGACTTCAAATATTTTGAACACATGAATTTTTGCACTTTACTAATGAATATTATTTTCTTGCACTAAGCACTATTTGTTCACCATGTCAGCACACAGTTTTTTCTTTTGCACTTTTTTTAACAGCATTTGAACTTGGTTTGTTTCATAGAAAGAAATAATTTTTGTATGATACATAAATTATTTTATGCAATGACACAGAGTTCATCATTATACATGATTGTTGGACTGAAGGTATTTCACATGTGTACAGTAAGGGATTAAGTTAATAGCAGTGGGTTCACTGTCACCAGATTGTGGGATTAAAGATTTGCGTTGCTTGCTTCTTTTTTCTTGCCAATTAACTGGTGATCATAGGAATATGCAGGGGGTGAGCCTGGGCACACCCTAATAACCCCAAGCGCAAGGGGCGTGGCTTGACGCATGGAGTGAGAGGACGTGCTGAGCTCCAGCTCCCGGATCCCTCGGTTCTACAGGGCATTTTACCACTGATCCCGGCTGTGCAAACGACCACCATGGGGAAAGCTAAGTACAAAGACCAGCAGGGAATGGGGGGCTCTCGTCCTGGAGGGGATTTAGGGAGCTTTTTTACACGATCCTCAGCCACGGCCCAGCGCCGGACGGGATCCAAGATGGCGCCGGCGCCTCCGTCCCTGGCCCACTTCGAGTCAGCCCTGGACCCTATAGCGTGCTCCCAGGCATCCCACCCTAACCCAGCCACACAGGATTCTCCCCCCAGACTCTCCAGAAGTCGCTCTAATGCTTCCTTGGGTTCTGAGGATGGATGGGATCTGGAATCTCAGATGAGATCCCTGCACAGCTACATGCGGTCTCTCCCTACAAAAGCTGACTTTTGTACAACAATGTGTTCACCGCATAGAGAAAACTTACAAGCAGGAGATCTCTGAGCTTAAAAGGGACATTGGTGTTTGTTTTGAGGATATAGAAGCCACTACTGAGACCCTCCATGCTACGGGACAGTCGCATGAGGAAATACTCAACTCGCACACAGTCATGTTGCAACACCTTGCGTACCAGCAAGATGATATTGAAAACAGAAACGGGCGTAACAATATCTGCATCCGCGGCATTCCTGAATCCGTAGAACCCAAGGACTTGAAAGCGGCGGTGACGGCCATTTTCAACCAGCTTTTACAATTGCCCAAAGATAATCCACTTGAACCGGGTCCACAGGACCTCTGGCCCCAGAAACTCTGACCCCTCATTTATTTTTGATACGCTCTGCAGAGTGCACTTCTATAATATTAAGGAATCCATCATGCATGCCGCCAGTACGCAGGACTATTCTTTTCAACACCACCCCCGTAATGTTACTGTCTGATCTTTCACGTTTAACTTTAACCATGAGGAAAGCTTTGAAGCCTCTCACACAGCTACTTCAATCACGCCAACTGAAATATCAATGGCGCTTTCCTTTCCAATTGCGGGTTCACCACGAGGGTAAGACTGCCATTTTCCGCACGCTGGGTGATCTCCCCGCATTTCTCAGCACCTTGGAACTGCCTCATGTCTCTGCCTCATTGGCCCTTCACTCCTACTACTCCTGGCTTACCATACATCCCGCAGTGGCAAAAACAAAGCCGCAAACGCCGCCCTGGATCCTCGTCTCGCACAGATCCTGACGATTGATGTCCTCTAGACCGGCTGGTCATTCATCTTCATCTTAACAAAAGCAGGAACACCTCCTGCGTTATCTTGGAACCTCCGCAGATTTACCTCTCCGAGACTTCCATGATGTTCTTCTCTCCACCACATACCTTCCAGCTGGTTGTTCCCGTTTATCATTGTTCTCTATTGGAAGACTTTATTCTTTTTTCATTCTAGTTACCCACATTGGGTTTTGTCTACAGAAGACACCAAGTTCCTTAGCCTTCAGCCGGAATAATGGATCCAAGCTAACAGGACTGAACTTACCCTGAATCACCAACCCTTACTTATGCAGCCATTGTTTCCTTGTCTGCCGTGAAGCCAGTCCCAAAGTGCATCCTGATCCATATTGCTGGAGGTTTTCACCAACTGACCTAAAACTTTTATTTTCTTTTTCTCCAGGGACAAGTGCGCCTGTTAGCACATCTCTATTGCTCTCATGGCAAACACAAATGTTTCCAGTTATTTTGTTAACTCATGTTTTATCCTAATGTGATATTTTACTGCTTATACCCCCTACTCTCACCCATACAGCCTAGCTTATTTCCATATATTGCCCCCCTTAGGAATATTCGGTGCTCTTAATTGTCACCGTTCCCTGGTTTATAGATGCTACCTATTCTACAGTTATATGTATTTTGTTTTCTTATATTTTTGAATATATGGTACCACCTAGTGGTCTATTTTAGTATATTCAGTATAATGTCCTTTATGTATTTCTCAGGGTCCCAGCCTCCTACTTCGGTTCTCCACAGGCCATCTGGCTTTACCTCTTTACTAGAGTTGGTTACTGGGACCCTTCTTCTTCATCTTTCTCTGCCCTTTCTCTTTCTCTCCATGTCCTCTCATGCTACTCCCTTTCTGTCTTATATGTCTCCTTACCTAGTCTTTTCCCCCCTTCCTCCCTGTCCCCCCTCTCCGCCCTCCCTTCTGCTGGTTGGAGATGTCTCAAGAGGGACTCTCGTCATTTCATTTTCCTCCTCATTCCCAATACACCCTCCATAAAATGGCTGCAACTCCACCTCTTAATCTAGCTTCCTACAACTGTAGAGGTTTTAATACCCCAGAGAAACGCAGCCAGATCCTCTATCACTTCCGCAAACAAAGAACCAACATCCTCCTCCTACAGGAAACTCACTTCCGGTCTGGTTCCACTCCTACGATTCATAATCGCTACTATACTTCCTGATTCCACAGCTCCAACCCGACTGCAAAATCCAAAGGGGTCTCTATTGCTTTTCATAAGTCTTTCCACCCTGAAGTTCTTGACTCCTGTATTGATGGCCATGGTCGCTTTGTGTTTCTCAAACTAATAGTTAATAATTTTCTTTTTACAGTGGCCAATATATACGCCCCTAACACTGACCAGGCGCGTTTCCTGTCATCCACTCTCACCAGACTTGCTTCGTTTGGAGGTCCATGTGTTATCGTTGGAGGTGACTTCAATGTGGCTCTTTCCCCATCTGCCGACACTTCTACAGGTAAGTCTTCCATAACCACGACCTCACTCTCCTATATCAGATCTCTTCTACAGTCCCATCACTTAGTGGACGTGTGGCGCATTCACCATCCTATAGTCAGAGACTTCACCTACTTCTCCATAGCTCACAACTCATATAGTAGACTGGACTATTTCCTCATCTCCCAATCCCTTTTACACACACCACTACAAACCTCCTTGGGGCATGCCCTTTGGTCTGATCACTCCCCGGTTTACTTACCCTTTGCCCGACCCCCACCATCACGTAGAGGGAGTTCTTGGCGTCTCAACGACAATCTTCTACGAGACTCAGTGTGTGTCGCTGAGGTCACTAAAGCGATCCAAAATTTTCGATCTGACCATATAGCAGATACCACCTCTCCACTTAATCAATGGGAGGCCCTGAAGTGTGTGGTCAAGGGTGTCCTGATACAAAACGCTCTTGTCTGAAAAAAATTAGATCTGATGACATTAGGCGCCTTCTGACCACCATTTCGGATCTGGAATCCCTTCATAAATGAACTTTGAATCCCTCTACTTTTGTTACCCTTTCTAATTCCCGCAGAGATCTCCTCCAGTTACTTGACTCCCATTCTCTCATAGCCAGGGATCGTGCCCGCAAATCTTATTATTCCATAGCTAACAAATGTGGTCAACACTTAGCATGGGTCATTCATCCCAGAGCGCCACGTAGTCCTGTTCCCTTTATCACTAAGTTGGATCAGACTAAGGTCTTTGATTGCAGAGGCATATCCACTGCCAGTCCTGTGCCTCCCTCCCGGGACCCTGTGCTGACATATATAATGGAGACAGCTCTACCCATGATTGACCCCCAGGAATCCACAGATTTGGATGGCCCCCTGTTGAAGCCGGAATTCTTGAGTGTCATCAAGTGCCCAAGCCCTGATGGCTTTACCCCGACGTTCTACAAGACCTTTGCGCCTCCACTGGTCCCGTTCCTAACTAAGGCCTTTAACTCCATTGACGATACTACTCTCCCCTCCACAGAACTATTATCAGCTAATGTTTCCATTATACTGAAACCCAATAAAGACCCCTCCCAATGCAGCAGTTATCGCCCTATCTCATTATTAAATATTGATCTTAAACTTTTTGCCAAAATACTTGCTAACTGTCTCTCTCCCTCTCTCCCCGGGATCATACATAGAGATCAGGTTGTCTTTGTTCCGGGTAGGGAGGCACGAGACAATACTACCAAAACTATTCACCTCATCTCATATTCCCAGCGCCATCATCAACAGGTCTGCCTTCTCTCCTTTGACGCAGAGAAGGCATTTGACCGAGTCAATTGGTGCTTCCTGAAACTTTCACTTGAACAAATCGGGTTGGGATCCTCTTTCATTTCCAAAATCATGTCACTTTACTCTCACCCCTCTGCTTCAGTCTTGGTTAATGGTACCTCATCAGCCGCGTTTCATATATCCAACGGGACACGCCAGGGCTGCCCCCTTTCCCCCCTCCTTTTTGTCATTGTGATGGAGCGTTTAGCATGCGCCATTCGCCAGAACGACTCCATACAAGGCATACACACGCCATCTGCACACCACAAGCTTTCTTTGTATGCCGATGACTTACTCATCTATGCCCGCCAGCCCCATATCACCCTCCCCTCACTTTTCATGGAATTCCAACGCTTTGGAAAATTAAGTAATTTTAAACTCAACATCTCCAAGACTGAGGCCCTCAACATCTCTCTGCCTACATCTACCATGTCCACCCCCAGAGCCAACTATTCTTTTCACTGGCAGACCAAGGGCATCACTTACCTGGGAGTGATAATTCCGGCTAACCTTTCCAATCTTTTTACACTGAATTACATTCCCCTTCTCTCCCGTCTACGCAAAGACCTGGCTTCCTGGGGGGACAAAACCATTCCTTGGTTTGGACGCATAAATACCCTCAAGATGGACATTCTACCCAAACTGCTTTATCTCTTCCAAACCATACCGGTCACCATACCTAAATTCTTTTTCTCTACCTTGCGCTCTCTTTCCATTTGCTTCTTGTGGAATAAAGGATTGTCCAGAATTAAATTTAAATTACTCACACGGCCAAAACTGCAAGGAGGTACAGGCTTGCCAGATTTTGAGCTATATTACAAAGCAACACTGATGGCGCGTATCCTTGAATGGTTCCCACGACCCTTTCAAAAAGCCTCGGTCATGGTTGAACAGGATATGTCCCCTGTTGATCTAAGGGCTTTACTTTGGGGGTACAAAAGCAACTTACCGGCTTTGGCCAACTCTTCTCTAACTATAGCTGCCCTGGGGCTCTGGTACAGGAGAGGACTTTGCGAGATTCTGTCTTCGGACCCATCTCCTTTATCACCACTTTTTGACAATCCAGCCTTTCCACAAGGCATAGGGGCTCACGCTATAGGTTCTTTCTTTCACACCTCCTGGCCTCAAGCTCGTTCCTTCATTCATGCGAACAATGGAACTCCAAATGTCCCACCGGGAAACCAGGACTGGCTTACTTCCCTACACCCTTCTACCTTCACCAAACATCTTTTCGGTTCCTCTCAGATACATCGCCCCCTGACTGAATTTGAACATCTAAGTTCCCTAAAAGAATTACCAAGACATTTACTCTCACACATTTACAGTCTGATTCAGGCTCTCACACTAAAGGACTTAGCACTTATACTAGAATGTGGTCGGCAGACTTGGGAAAGACCCTCACCAGAGCGGAATGGCAAACTGCATTCCATTTCACACACAAATCCTCTATCTCTTGTTATTCACAAGAGAAGAATTTTAAGGTTCTGTCGACGTGGTACAGGGACCCTGCCACTCTACGGAAAATATTCCCCTCCACCCCTTCTATCTGCTGGAGATGTTCTACGGCAACAGGATCGTACCTGCATGTCTGGTGGGAGTGTGATCGGATCCGTCCTTTCTGGAAACAGGTATCCCAGGTTTATGAAAAAATTTATGACGACCCTTTGCAATTGACTCCTGAAATAGCCCTTCTTTCTATCCTGCCAGGATCGATAACCTCTCAAAAACGCAGTCTCCTCCGCTTCTTCCTGTCTGCTGCTCGCCAACTTATACCTCTTTTTTGGAAGACAACGACTATTCCCACATTGGCCCTTTGGACCTCCACTATGAATGATATCATGCGTATGGAGGAGATGTTAGCGCTAGACAATGATACCTATGAGAAATTCACAATATTATGGTCAGTCTGGCGACGCTTCTCCTCCTCAGATACGCTGGTTACTTTACTCCCTGTCACCCCCACTCCAACCTCTTCCTCTAATTTGAATGCACCCTGATCCCCGATTTATCCTTTTATACTTGCAACCAATAAAGTAGAGTCCTTCCTCTTCATCTCCAGCCAGCAGACCCCCCTCCTCCCTTCTTTCCCTTCCCCCTTCCTTACCCCTGTTCGTCCTCTTATCTCTTGTCCTACTTCTCCCCCTTTCATCTCCCCTCTCTCCATTTCACCATTTTGATGTTTGACATACTCCGTTTATATGTTTTGTTACTCAATGGCTCTCAGTATTGCTGTAGGCGATAGCCACTTGGCATGCTGTCTGTTCTTTCGCAGTATAATATTGTATGTCAACTATTATTTTCTTGTGTCTTCTTACACCAATAAAAATATTTTCAACGCTAACCCCAAGTGCATTAACATTATCGCTCTGTGTGCAGGCAGAGAGATGGGAAATATCTCCCTCTGACTAGTTCTGCCATTCAAGAAGTGCTACCGTACTTCTCTTTCACTGTACTGGCTCTACCATAAGAGTGTGTGTGTGTGTGTCTGTATGTATATGTATGTAATCTCACACACATATGCCAGATAGCAAGTAATTGTGCTGCAAGTTTGAAAATCAAAATCCACAGCTGGTCTGACAAGGATTTAATATATGGATCCTTTATGGAAAATCAAATTCCACTCTCCTCTAAAAGCACTACTAGACCTGTTGTAGTCCTTGTTTAAGGTGAGCTGCTAGCATATAAACAGGGAAAAATAAAACATTCCAAATTGTGCTCCACAAATGGGGTATTAGGGTTAGTCACTCCTTGATTTTTACCTCCCTGAACTCCATATCAGATCTCATGGATACCACTCACCTCTCTGTACACCACACCCCAGCACTAGGGATGAGCTTCGAATTCGAGTCGAACCCATGTTCGACTCGAACATCGCCTGTTCGATTGCTTGTCGAATTGCGTACGTTATGGGCCGTTCACACCAAATTCGAGTGGCGCCTCATGGCCCATAATTCACTGCAGCATCGCAGTGCATTGCTGGCTGATGATTGGCCAAGCATGCACTATGACCCGCATGCTTGGCCAATCACAGCGCTGTCTGTACAGAGAGCCGTAATTGGCCAAAGTCAGGATGGCTTTGGCCAATTATGGCTCAGGGGGTTTAGAACACGCCCCACACTATATAAGGCCGTGCTTAGATAGAGAGAGAGAGACAGTGTCATTTCATTTGAGTTAGCTAGATTAGGCAGGACAGTCAGTGAGTCAGCTGCGCTTATAGTGTATTGTGTATATATATGCATCCCAGGTGTTGCATATATATATATATATATATATTTATGGTTGGAGCCCTATGTCTGTAATGTACATAGATAACACTTATAGTAAAGATAAGACTTAACATCGGAAATAGACCTGAAAGTGTGGACTTACCATATGAAATGGACCTGAAAGTGTGCCTTGGTCTAATGGCCGGTATGCCAAAATAAGGGGGCATACCCTGGTTTAAGAAATGATTATTCTGTAAGAGAAATGAATGAAATGAATAGTTTGAGAAATGCTGTGAAATGGGGATGGGAGGGTGGGTATCGCGCACAGGAAACCGACAAGCACCACAGGTGAGCGGGCTGCTTAAGTACCCCCCCGGGCTCCTCCCATAAATTCAGGCCACCATACTGGCCTTCCTACTTATGGTTGGAGCCCTATGTCCGATATGTACATAGATAACACTTATAGTAAAGATAAGACTTAACATCGGAAATAGACCTGAAAGTGTGGACTTACCATATGAAATGGACCTGAAAGTGTGCCTTGGTCTAATGGCCGGTATGCCAAAATAAGGGGGCAAAAACATTCAGGTAGGGTTATAATTTTATTGGTTTTCAGTTATTTATTGAGCCAATTTGGAGAATGCCTGTGCCATCTCTGTTTGTGGATTGGGAATATACCGGGCGAAGCAGGCTGATTTCCACCTGCCTAGTCTTTTGATGATGTGGTCTGGAACCCCGTGGCGGGACGCCGAGGAGGCTGCTCCGATGCGGAAAGAGTGTCCGGAATACTGACTAGGGTTAAGGTGAAGAATGCGGAGAAGTATCCTTATGTGTTCCACAAACTGAGAGGCGTTTAAGGGTTTAACTGGGAATGGTAGAAGGGGACTGCTGTCTGGTTGCTCAGGCAGGAGTGACAGGAGTCGGTTGAGTACGGCGACTGGACACCAGCTGTTGTTGGTTTTGTAGAGGTGAATGTTCACTCCTGAGCCCATTTGCTGGGTTTTAGAGACCTCGAGGTGCAGGATGAAGTGGTCTTGGTATCGAAGCAAGTGTCGTCTGCATAGTACTTGGTCTGTGGGTTTGTTAGAGGTGAATTCGCCAGGCCGCAAGAACCCATAGTAAGCTAAATATATGGCTGCTTGTAAGACCGTGCTGGGGAGCAGACCGAATGGCGAAGTAGCCAGAATAGTTGACATGTCCCTAAAGATGGGCCCCGTAATGGGCAAGCGCTTAGTGCTGATGACCGGTTGTTGTTTCTGAATTCCCCTTAGAATGGCTCGTATAGCGTGAGATGAGAACAGTGACGATTTCGTGGGGTCTTCAAGCGCCATGAAATGTTGAATGCCGGCTAGGTATAGCCGGATGGTATTGTAGGATAAGGCCAGCTGCGTGTGGCAGTGTGCAGTGAAGGCCAGTACCTGTTTGATATCTGTTGGTCCTTTACGGCAGGACGTGAGGAATTTATTAAAGGCCTTCCAAGCTGTCTGGTAGGCTTTGAGTGTGTTGTGGGAGAGGGAATGATTTATGAGTTGCGTAGCTCCGTGTAGATGTTGAACTAGTCCAGGGTCAGTTGTGACCAGACAGGGATAGGGGCCGACATTGGATCGGCATCGGGAACCTGTTTGAAAAAGGAGGGATAATTGAAACGTGACAGTGCATCAGCTGCTGAGTTGTATCTGCCGGGAATACATGTACAGTGTATATTGAACTGATGCTGTAAAGACAGTTGTACCAACCTGCGCAGGAAGGACATGACTGCTAGGGACTTGGACCTGCCTCTGTTGATGATGTCTGCCGTGGCCTGGTTGTCGGTGGTGAAGACTACGGTTTGTCCTGTCCAGTGGTGGCCCCAGAGTTGTGCGGCTGCCACTATGGGATAAAGCTCAAAGAGGGCAGATGTTTGGGAAAAGCCGGGTATCAATAGTATCTGTTGAGGCCAGGGTCCTGAAAACCAATGATGGCCAAAAATTGCCGCGAAACCTGTGGAGGCTGCAGCGTCCGTCACCACCTGGGGTGAATGGACCGAAACCATAGGTATAAATAAAGATATGCCATTCCAGGCGGACAAGAATTCCTCCCACATGGATAGGTCCGCTATAGCTGCGGAGTCTAAATTCAAAATCTGATCAGGGTCTTGAGTTTCTGACAGAAATCTGAGCAGGCGTGATACAAATGTGCGGCCTTGTGGGATAATTCGCATAGCGAAGTTGAGCATACCCAGGAGAGACTGCAACTGTTTTTTGGTACAGCCCTTGGTGTGTGTAAACTCGTGAAGGACTGCCCTAATGCGTGTTAGTTTGTCGGGGGGGAGACTGGCTTGCATTGCGCAGGTATCCAAGCTGACCCCGAGAAAGGTGATGATGTTTGCTGGGCCATCAACTTTGTGCTCGGCGATAGGAACATTGAGGTTTCCAAAAATTACTCTAAGTTTGTCGAGATCTCCTGGGGGCTTGCTGGGCGGTTCTATCAGTAGGAAGTCATCCAGATAATGGATGACTTCATGGCATTGACCCTTGTGTAATAGTATCCAAACGAGGGACTGGGCGAACGTGTCGAAGAGCCACGGGCTACTCTTCGAACCGAAGGTGAGTTTTGTAGCAAAATAATATGCTTCCTTCCATTTGATGCCATGCCAGCACCAAAGGGATGGTGGATGGGCAGGAGCTTGAAAGCATCCGAGATGTCGGCTTTGGAGAGCCAGGCACCTGTGCCTGCTTTGATGATCGCTTGTATTGCCATGTCCACGGAGGAATATTTTAGGGAAAACTCTTCGGAGGGGATCAGGGAATTGAGACTGGGTATGTGGGAAGAATGAGGCGCAGACAGGTCGTACACCAAACGCAATTTATTTGAGAACTTGCCCTTGACAAGCCCAATAGGGCTGACTCTCCATGTGCTGAAAGGGGGGCAAGTGAAAGGGCCTATCACGTAGTCTCGATCTACCTCTGCCTGTAAGAGCTGATCTATGGCTTGTTCGTCAATGGCTGCCGAACGAAGATTGGCACATTCGTGAGTACTGTGGGGTAGTGAAATGAGGCCGGTGTGAAAGCCTGCTGTGAAGCCTTGGATAACGTAGGTTGCCAGGGAAGGGGTGGGATGTGAAGTGAGATACAGTCCTAACCATAAGAGGTTGATCCGGCTTAGTCATGCCCTCTTGTGTTGCTTGACTTCACACAAATTCCTAGGGTGTGCTCTTTGACATAAGGTGCAGATGTGAAGTAGACGGCACTGGCTGAAGTTGCAGGACCCATAGTTAAAGTTGTTACAGATGGCTGCCCCTCCCACGGTTCGGACTGGGCGTCCGAGTTTGTCCACCTGAGGCGTTGGTTCAGGGATCGACTGACCCTGTACTGTACCTGAGGTAGAGGGAAACTCGAAGGGCCGTCTGATCGCCGTATTGGCACACCAGGTTGCAGTGTGGGTGGAAGACTGGCAAATCGCACACAGATGTGAGCGTAAGCCGGCAAAGTGGCGGCAGAAGAGCTCTGTGTCCATGAGACTCCAATCTGTCGTAGTCTGGAATTGTACGAGTCTGGCGGCGGCCTTGGCTGAAAAGGAACGATGATAATCGTAAAAGGCGAAACCTCCATACTTGTGGCCCAAGTCTACCACAGTATGGAGATACAAGTCCAGCTCTTCACGCCTGCTAGGGGTGGCTGAACACAGGACATCTCTGAGCATGCCAAAGGCCAGGGTAAATTCTGGGACTGATAGCTTGCGGTTCAATCTGGGGTCTTTGGCTTTAAGGACCACCGATATGTCGCCCCAGGAGTAGGCTTTATTTTCTGCCAAATTATGCACGGAAATAAGGAGAGAGGCCAGGTTGACGTCCTTGCCGTCCAAAATGTCCTTCCTGATACTGGTTGGGACCAGATGGGAGGGGTAGACAATGGGGCTCGAGCCTGAGGTACCTGCAGGAAGAGGTGTCAAGGTTTGAGTTGCAGTTGGATCAGGGACAGCCGTGGCCGGTCGGGCCTCCAGAAGTGCAACCCTGGTTTGGACGTCTGCAACTGAGGTGGATAGAGATGACACCATCGTGTGTAATTGCGAGATGGCCGATGATATCGACTGGAGGGATGCCTGTTGGGTACTGGGTCCTGCTGCTGGTGGGGGAAAGAGGAGTTTGAAGAGCTCGCCTTTCCTCGCTGTGGCGGGGAAGGGGACACCTCTGCGTCTGAGCTCTGCCGTCAGTTTGGGGATAGTCCATCCCCTGAGGGATTGCACGCTGCTGCTTTCTGAGACCGGAGAAGGTGACAGAGGGGCCGTGAAGTCTTCGCTGTCGGCCTGGGACATGGTTGCTCTGGTGAGGATCTCTTGAGCTTTATTTCCTGGTTGACTGTAACCTATTGGGGGTGACATGAATTTCAAGTTTTTCCTTTGATCTGCTGAGACATACTTACCCGACTTATTCTCCCATTCCCCTTTTTTTTTTTTTTTTTTACCTGGGGGATATCGTCCAACCTGGTGCAGGGTGGACCTACTGAACTTTGACTGACCTGAGGAAAATGAAAAGGTGACAATTCGTGAAGGGATTGCTAACTAACTTGAAGCAACGATTTGTATGGTGCTTGCAATCTTGTGACAATGAAATGATTCGAAATGTTTGCCTTGATTATGAATGCACTTCCATGACAGAGGTCCGGCCTGGTCGTCATGATTTATTCGACCGTGAACCGGGCTCTGGAGCATGTATTGAAATGAGGCAACTGAAAACATTGGTGCACCCAGGACGAATCGGTGCCTGTTTGATGCATCTGGATTCGAATCGGAGCGCAGTATGAAATGAAATGAGAGAAATGATTATTTTGACCGAGGCTCGAATTGGTTGTGCCGTGTTTGCGACTGGCAACCAACCGAGCTCTGGTATAGGTATGAAATGCGATCGGAACCAGCGAAGCATTTCGTGACGAATCGGTGCATGTCAGATGCGACTGGTTTCGGAACGGTGATGCGTTGTGGGAGTGAAATGGTAGTAATTGCATGACAGAGATATGGATCAATCCCCCGATGTCTGCGACTAGCTATGATCCGGACTCTGGAGCATGTATCAGAAATGAGGCCGAGCCCTGGGGCACGCCGTAATGAATCGGTGCATCGAAGATGCGACTGGATTCGAAACGGAGCGCGGTAAGTGAGGATGTAACATATCGTTTACCATGACGGAGGCTCGAATCGGTCGTGCTGTTGTAGCGACTGACTGCGAATCGGACTCCGGAGCATGTACTGAAATGTGGCCCATCCTGGGGCACGCCGAGACGAATCGGTGCATTTCCATGCGACTGAATTCATGTCGGAACGTGATACGTGGAATGAAATGATAACCATGACAGAGGTACGAATGACTGATAATAACGTAACTCTGGAGCATGTATAGAAATGAGGCCAATCCTGGGGCACGCCGAGACGAATCGGTGCATTTCCATGCGACTGAATTCATGTCGGAACGTGATACGTGGAAATGAAATGATAACCATGACAGAGGTACGTATGACTGATAAAACGTAACTCTGGAGCATGTATAGAAATGAGGCCAATCCTGGGGCACGCCGAGACGAATCGGTGCATTTCCATGCGACTGAATTTATGTCGGAACGTGATACGTGGAAATGAAATGATAACCATGACAGAGGTACAAATGACTGATAAAACGTAACTCTGGAGCATGTATAGAAATGAGGCCATAATAACTGGGGCACACCGGAACGAATCGGCGCACCTTTTGGTGCGACTGGATTCGAATCGGAGCGCGGTAAGTGACTGAAATGAGAAATGATTTGAAATGTCAGAAATGAGTCTAGAAATGTTTCAGAAATGAGAAATGGTTGGTATCGAACTGACTTGATTCGATAAATTGCAAATTGCGACTCGCTATGGCTGTCTACCGACGCATATGTATATATTTTTTTTTTTTTTTTTCATTTTTAAATGCCGACATGCTAGAAATGAAGCGACGTCTGCGTCGCGGTGCTGTCGAAATGGTAACATATCGAAAGTACGAGCGATACACATTGCAGTTTGTAAAATGCGAGTGAAAACGAAAATTTGAAATCACGGTTTAGTGACATGATATGAAAACGAAAAGTCCGACGGGACCTTACCTGCGACAGCCAAGCCAGACGCGTGGTACAACTACGAACGAAAACGCGGACTTCGAAAGTTTTGAGTACGGAATATCGAATACGGGAACTTGCGAGGCAAGAACTTGCGGACGCTGGTATATCGAATAGTCGGCCTGGTGACGTATATCGCGCACAGGAAACCGACAAGCACCACAGGTGAGCGGGCTGCTTAAGTACCCCCCCGGGCTCCTCCCATAAATTCAGGCCACCATACTGGCCTTCCTACATATATATATATTTATATATTGTATTCAGTTTAGCTAGATCCGTTCCTGTTTTCTTCCTACTGACAGGCAAGCTTGTCTTGTTACAGTATTTACAGCTACCTGAAGAAAATTGCTGGTGTTCTTTTGATCCTATTAGTACCACAGTCAGGCAGCTAGATTATTTACAGTTAGTGTAGTGCGTCCTCCTCACAGTGTTCCGTTAAAGCTACAAGTTAGTTTAGTGTGACCTCTGCACAGTGTTCAGCTAAAACTACAAGTTAGTGTAGTGCGTCCTCCTCACAGTGTTCAGCTAAAACTACAAGTTAGTGTAGTGAGACCTCTGCACAGTGTTCAGCTAAAGCTACAAGTTAGTGTAGTGCGTCCTGCTCACAGTGTTAAGCTAAAACTACAAGTTAGTGTAGTGCAACCTCTGCACAGTGTTCAGCTAAAGCTACACGTTAGTGTAGTGAGACCTCTGCACAGTGTGAAGCTAAAGCTACAAGTTAGTGTAGTGCGTCCTCCTCACAGTGTTCAGCTAAAACTACAAGTTAGTGTAGTGCGTCCTCCTCACAGTGTTCAGCTACAAGTTAGTGTAGTGAGACCTCTGCACAGTGTTCGGCTAAAGCTACAAGTTAGTGTAGTGCGTCCTGCTCACAGTGTTCAGCTAAAACTACAAGTTAGTGTAGTGCAACCTCTGCACAGTGTTCAGCTAAAGCTACACATTAGTGTAGTGAGACCTCTGCACAGTGTGAAGCTAAAGCTACAAGTTAGTGTAGTGCGTCCTCCTCACAGTCTTCAGCTAAAACTACAAGTTAGTGTAGTGAGACCTCTGCACAGTGTTCAGCTAAAGCTACAAGTTAGTGTAGTGCATCCTGCTCACAGTGTTCAGCTAAAACTACAAGTTAGTGTAGTAAGACCTCTGCACAGTGTTCAGCTAAAGCTACAAGTTTGTGTAGTGCGTCCTGCTCACAGTGTTCAGCTAAAACTACAAATTAGTGTAGTGCGACCTCTGCACAGTGTTCAGCTAAAGCTACAAGTTAGTGTAATGAGACCTCTGCACAGTGTTCCGCTAAAGCTACAAGTTAGTGTAGTATGTCCTGCTCACAGTGTTCAGCTAAAACTACAAGTTAGTGTAGTGCGACCTCTGCACAGTGTTCAGCTAAAGCTACAAGTTAGTGTAGTGCATCCTCCTCACAGTGTTCAGCTAAAACTACAAGTTAGTGTAGTGCGACCTCTGCACAGTTATCTGCTAAAGCTACAAGTTAGTGTAGTGAGACCTCTGCACAGTGTTCAGCTAAAGCTACAAGTTAGTGTAGTGCGTCCTGCTCACAGTGTTCAGCTAAAGCTACAAGTTAGTTTAGTGTGACCTCTGCACAGTGTTCAGCTAAAGCTACAAGTTAGTGTAGTGCATCCTCCTCACAGTGTTCAACTAAAACTACAAGTTAGTGTAGTGAGACCTCTGCACAGTGTTCAGCTAAAGCTACAAGTTAGTGTAGTGCGTCCTCCTTACAGTGTTCAGCTAAAGCTACAAGTTAGTTTAGTGTGACCTCTGCACAGTGTTCAGCTAAAGCTACAAGTTAGGGTAGTGCGTCCTCCTCACAGTGTTCAGCTAAAACTACAAGTTAGTGTAGTGCGACCTCTGCACAGTGTTCTGCTAAAGCTACAAGTTAGTGTAGTGAGACCTCTGCACAGTGTTCAGCTAAAGCTACAAGTTAGTGTAGTGCGTCCTGCTCACAGTGTTCAGCTAAAACTACAAGTTAGAGTAGTGTGACCTCTGCACAGTGTTCAGCTAAAGTTACAAGTTAGTGTAGTGCGTCCTCCTCACAGTGTTCAGCTAAAGTTTCAAGTTAGTTTAGTGTGACCTCTGCACAGTGTTCAGCTAAAACTACAAGTTAGGGTAGTGCGACCTCTTCACAGTGTAGGGCTAAAACTACAAGTTAGTGTAGTGTGACCTCTGCACAGTGTTCAGCTAAAGCTACAAGTTAGTGTAGTGCGTCCTGCTCACAGTGTTTAGCTAAAACTACAAGTTAGTGTAGTGAGACCTCTGCACAGTTTTCAGCTAAAGCTACAAGTTAGTGTAGTGCGTCCTGCTCACAGTGTTCAGCTAAAACTACAAGTTAGTGTAGTGAGACCTCTGCACAGTGTTCAGGTAAAGCTACATGTTAGTGTAGTGTGTCCTGCTCACAGTGTTCAGCTAAAACTACAAGTTAGTGTAGTGCGACCTCTGCACAGTGTTCAGCGAAAGCTACAAGTTAGTGTAGTGAGACCTCTGCACAGTGTTCAGCTAAAGCTACAAGTTAGTGTAGTGCGTCCTGCTCACAGTGTTCAGCTAAAACTACAAGTTAGTGTAGTGAGACCTCTGCACAGTGTTCAGCTAAAGCTACAAGTTAGTGTAGTGCATCCTCCTCACAGTGTTCAGCTAAAGCTACAAGTTAGTGTAGTGTGACTTCTGCACAGTGTTCAGCTAAAGCTACAAGTTAGTGTAGTGTGACCTCTGCACAGTGTTCAGCTAAAGCTACAAGTTAGTGTAGTGCGTCCTCCTCACAGTGTTCAGCTAAACCTACAAGTTATTTTTTTGCAAGCTCTGCACAGTGTTCAGCTAAAGCTACCTGTAGAAGATTGGTGATGTTTTCCTGATCCTATCACTACTGCAGGCAGCTAAATAAGCTACAAGTTAGTGTAGTGCGAGCTCTGCACAGTACTCACCTAAAGCTACCTGTAGAAGGTTGGTGGGGTTTTCCTGATCCTATCACTACCGCAGGCAGCTAAATAAGCTACAAGTTATTTTTTTGTGAACTCTGCACAGTGTTCAGCTAAAGCTACCTGTAGAAGGTTGGTGGTGTTTTCCTGATCCTATCACTACCACAGGCAGCTAAATAAGCTACAAGTTAGTGTAGTGCGAGCTCTGCACAGTGTTCAACTAAAGCTACCTGTAGAAGGTTGGTGGTGTTCTCATACTACAGGCAGGCAGTTGATTTTGCTAGCTGCAGTATCAGTACATATATATATATATATATATATATATATATATATATATATATATATATATCCCAGCTTAGTGCAGCTACAGGCCATTAGTATGTCTGGAAGGCCAACAAGGAGAGGCAGACAGTCACAAGCCAATAAAAGAGGGCAAGCAGGCTCTTTGTCTAGAGGCAACAGTGCTGGTCGTGGAGACAGTGCATCCTCATCAGCACATGGCCGTGGGACATGCTTGGCCTTTTTTTCGGCAGCTGGCCGTGTTGAGCCGCAACATGCGGAAGACTTGGTCGAGTGGATGACCAAGCCGTCCTCATCCTCCTCATCCTCCCTCACCCATGCTCAGGGTACTTTGTCTGGCAAAGCAACGACCTCCTCCCTCAGCTCAATCTCATCAGTGACTCCTTCCCTAGAACCACCATGTCCTCCCGAGGAGTCCCTTGAACTGTTTGACCACAGTGTTGGGTACATGCTCCAGGAGGATGCCCAGCGTTTGGAAGGCTCTGATGATGATACTGAGCTAGATGAAGGCAGTAACGTGAGCACGGACAGAGGGGGTGCCCAAGAAGGACAGCAATCTGGCAGTCATGCTCCCCCTGCTGCAGCATACTGCCAGTTTGCTCCAGTGATGAGGAGGGAGGGGATGATGAGGTCACTGACTCAACAAGGGTGCCTGATAGGAGAGAGGAGGAGGAGGAGGAGGCGGCACATCACCGAGGCAGGATGCCCTCCAGGGCCAGCCTAAGGGCAGCACACTGACTGCATCACACCCCAAAGCTCCGCATGTGCAGGGCGCTGCAGTCTCTGTGCGTTATTCTAAAAGTTCTTAGGTGTGGGCCTTTTTTGAGATGAGTGCATCAGATCGCACCGCTGCTATTTGCAACATATGTCTCAAGCGTATCTCGCGTAGCCAAAACATCTCCCGCTTGGGCACCACATGCTTGACCTGCCATGCAGTTCGTTGGCAAGCATATTTAAAAGACCCACACCAAAGAACAAAGAGGACCTCTCCTTGCTCCTCATAAGCTGAGATCTCCAACCCCACTATACCTTCAGTCCTCTCTGAGACCTGCACTGAGAGGAATGAAGGTGTAGAATCAGGTGTGTCACAGCCAAGTACTTGTGAGCAATCTGCTTTCGGTACACCGACCTCAGATTGTACCAGGCAAATTTCCCTGCCCCAGCTGCTGCACCGCCGAAAAAAGTTAGCTCCCAGCCATCCACATGCCCAGTGGTTGAATGCTAGCTTGGCAAAATTGCTAGCACTTCAACTGCTGCCTTTTCAGTTGGTAGACTCTGTCAATTTCCGTGAGTTTGTGGAATGTGAGGTTCCTCAGTGGCAGGTACCCAAACGCCACTTTTTCTCACGGAAGGCAATTCCGGCTCTCTACCGGCATGTGGAAGGCAATGTCTTGGCCTCGCTGGACAGGGCGGTCAGCGGTAAGGTGCATATTACCGCTGACTCATGGTCCAGCAGGCATGGACAGGGACGTTACCTAAGTTTCACCGCGCATTGGGTGCTGGCAGCTTGGAAGGATGCAGGACAAGGTGCAGTAGTGTTGGAGGTTGTTCCGCCACCACGTCTCCAAAATGCCACTACTAATGATTGTGACACACCTCTCTCCTCCACCCCTCCTCTTCTTCTTTCTCCATGGCCTTTTCCTCTGCTTTGTCCTTGGAACCAGCAGTGCTCTGTAGCCGTTCAAGGGGCTACGCAAGTATGCAGGCCAAAAGATGCCATGCGGTGCTTGAGCTGGTGCTTAGGGGACAGGAGCCACACTGGGGCAGAGGTTCTGTCAGCTCTGCAGGGGCAGGTTCAGAGGTGGTTGATGCCATGCCAACTTAAGGCAGAAATGGTGGTTTGCGACAATGGCACCAACCTCCTCTCTGCCCTCCGACAGGGACAAATGACCCATGTGCCCTGTTTGGCTCACGTTCCTAACTTGGTGGTGCAGCGGTTCGTGGACAGGTTCCCGGGCTTACAGGATGTCCTGAGGCAGGCCAGGAAAGTCTGTGTGCATTTCCGCCGGTCATATAATGCCAGTGCTTGGCTGGCAGACCTCCAAAAGGAGTTTAACCTGCCCAAGAACCGCCTAATCTGTGACATGCCCACCAAGTGGAACTCAACGTTGGCCATGCTACAGCGGCTGCACACGCAGCAGAGGGCCATCAATGAGTACCTGTATGACTATGGCACCAGGACAGGGTCAGGGGAGCTTGTTTTTTTTTCCCCACGCCAGTGGGCCATGATCAGGGATGCATGCACTGTCCTGTCACCATTTGAGGAGGCCACGAGGATGGTGAGCAGTGACAGTGCATGCATCAGTGACACTGTCCCCCTTGTCCACCTGTTGGAGCACACGCTGCATGGAATAATGGACAGGGCACTTGAGGCAGAACAGAGGCAGGAAGAGGAGGACTTCCTTAGCTCTCAAGGCCCCCTTTATCCAGACAGTGTTCCTGCGTGCCCGCCGATCACACAGGAAGAGGATGAGGAGGAGGAGGATTGTGTCAGTATGGAGGTGGAGCCTGGCACTAGGCATCAGCAGAAGTCTTTAAGGGATCAGTCCCAAGAAACACATGGACTTGTACATGGCTGGGAGGAGGTGACTGCGGACCATGTCGTCCTAAGTGACCCAGAGGACTCCGGACCGAATGCCTCAGCAAACCTACGCTGCATGGCCTCCCTGATCCTGCAAAGCCTGCGTAAGGATCCTTGTATTCGTGGTATGAAGGAGAAGGACCAATACTGGCTGGCAACCCTCCTTGATCCACATTACAAGGGTAAGGTTGCGGACCTTATCTTGCCATCGCAGAGGGAGCAGAGGATGAAACATCTTCAGGAGGCCTTGCAGAAAGGTCTGTGCAATGCGTTCCCAGAGACTGGGAGGTTACAAACTCCTGTTTCTGGACAACGTGTTGCTGAGGATTCGGTCAGTCAAAGAAGGAGCGGTGGAGAAGGTGGCTGTCTAACCAATGCGTTCAGACAATTTTTTAGTCTGCAGCCCCAAGGTATGATTGGTTCCAGCAACCATCGCCAGCATCTGTTTTACATGGTGCAGGAATACCTAGGGGCAAGATCTGACTTGGACACCTTTCCCACCGAAAATCCTCTGGGTTACTGGGTCTGGAGGATGGATCACTGGCCAGAGCTTGCACAGTATGCAATGGAGCTACTGGCCTGTCCTGCATCCAGCGTTCTTTCGGAACGCACATTCAGTGCTGCTGGAGGCTTTGTAACCAATCACAGGTTGCCTCTGTCCACCGACTCGATCAATCAACTGACCTTCATAAAAATGAATCCGTCTTGGATCACCACCAGCTACCAAGCACCTGATGCTGATGTAACCGAATAATTTTTTTTTTAATTTTTGATCCCTTCAAAGACTGCCTATGCTGATGCTGAGTGACTATCCTGAGTAATTATTCTCTTCCTCCTCAATGATCACGCTGATAGCTTGTAAGAACATTTTTGGTTCTGGGCGCCACCACCAGTGCCTAAGGCCCAATTTTTCAGCCCCTGTTTAACAGGGGCCTGTAATTACAATTTTTGATGCAATACTTTGCAGCAGGGCTCATTCCTGCGTTCCAACTAGAGTATCTGTGAGGGGTTGCAGTGTTGTGGCACCAGCACCAATGCCTAAGGCCCAATTTTTCAGCCCCTGTTTAACAGGGGCGTGTAATTACAATTTTTGATGCAATACTTTGCAGCAGGGCTCATTCCTGAGTTCCAACTAGAGTATCTGTGAGGGGTTGCAGTGTTGTGGCACCAGCACCAATGCCTAAGGCCCAATTTTTCAGCCCCTGTTCAACAAGGGCATGTAATTACAATTCTTGATCTAATATTTCAAGCAGGGCCCGTTTCTGCGCCCACCAAGAGCGAGTGAGGACTTACAGTGTTGTGGCACCAGCACCACCACCACCAAAGGCCCAATTTTTCTGTCCCTGTTCAACAGGGGCATGTAATTACAATTCTTGATCTAATATATCACAGCAGGGCCCTGTGAGGGGTTACAGTGTTGTGGCCACAACAACACCTAAGGCCCAAATTTCTGCTGAGTATATAGGGCAGGCCCCTACTTTCAAACATCCAACTTACAAACGACTCCTACTTGCAAACGGAAGGAGACAACAGGAAGTGAGATGAAATCTACCCCTAGGAAGGGAAATTATCTCCTGTAAGAGTTAATATGGGAAAAACATTTCTCCTTTCCACTGATGCTTTATCACCAATCTTTGTTTCACAAAAAAAACCCAAATTTTCAAAAAAACATTTGTCATTGGGACAAAAAATGAGGTGAAATCTTCTGAAGAGGAGCACAGACAGCAAAACAAATGTCACAGGGGTGATAACCCTTCCCTATGTTTTCCAAAAAGCTTAAAATAGATTTTTTGGCTGGAGTTAAACACGTTAAAAATGTACCAGTTCAAAATTACAAACAGATTCTACTTAACAACAAACCTACAGTCCCTGTCTTGTTTGCACCACCTGTATACTGATGTTCAGAGTATATAGGGCCTGGTGGCCCCACGCCTTTCCTTTTTTTAATTTAGGTGCGGGGTTCCCTTTAATATCAATACAAGACCCAAAGGGCCTGGTAATGGACTGGGGGGTACCCATGCTGTTTGTCTCACTGATTTTCATCCATATTGCCAGGACCCGACATTACATTAAAGCCGCAAGCAGTTTTAAATGACTTTTTTTCCTTTAAAAATGACATGTTGTGCAGGGACAGTTCTAATCACGGGAAACACGTGCCACTTTACAGGCATACTATAGACACCCCCCAGGTATGATATTTAAAGGAATATTTCACTTTTTTTTAACTTTAAGCATCATTAAAATCACTGCTCCCAAAAAAACGGCCGTTTTTAAAAGTTTTTTTTGCATTGATACATGTCCCCTGGGGCAGGACCCGGGTCCCCAAACCCTTTTTAGGACAATACCATGCAAATTAGCCTTTAAAATGAGCACTTTTGATTTTGAACGTTCAAGTCCAATAGACATCAATGGGGTTCTAATGTTCGTGCGAATTTTCGGTCCGTTCACATTTTCTGGTGCGAACCGAACTGGGGTGTGTTCGGCTCATCCCTACTGAAGACAATCGCTGGTGTTCTGATCCTATTAATTCCACAGGCAGGCAGCTGCAGCATTTACAGTTAGCGTACTGTACTTTTTCTCATGGAAGTCGATTCCTGCTCTCTACCGGCATGTGGAAGACAATGTCTTGGCCTCGCTGGACAGGGCGGTCAGCGGTAAGGTGCATATTATTGCTGACACATGGTCCAGCAGGCATGGACAGGGACGTTACCTATCTTTCACTGCGCACTGGGTGACTCATCTGGCAGCTGGGAAGGATGCAGGACAGGGTGCAGTAGTGTTGGAGGTTGTTCCGCCACCACGCCTCCAAAATTCTACTAGTGGTGATTCTGCCACACCTCTCTCCTCCACCTCCTCCTTTTCTTCCTCCATGGCCTCTTCATGTGCTGATTTGTCCTCGGAACCAGCTCCATAGGCGTTCAAGGGGCTACGCAAGCATGCAGGCAAAAAGATGCCATGCTGTGCTTGAGCTGGTGTGCTTGGGGGACAGGAGCTACACTGGGGCAGAGATTCTGTCAGCTCTGCAGGGGCAGGTTCAGAGGTGGTTGGCGCCACACCTGCTTAATCCAGGAATGGTGGTTTGCGACAATGGCACCAACCTCCTCTCTGCCCTCCGACAGGGACAACTGACCCATGTGCCCTGTTTGGCTCATGTCCTTAACTTGGTGGTGCAGTGGTTCTTAGGCAGGTACCCAGGCTTACAGGATGTCCTGAGGCAGGCCAGGAAAATCTGTGTGCATTTCCACCAGTCATATAATGCCAGTGCTCGGCTGGCTGACCTCCAAAAGGAATTTAACCTGCCCAAGAACCGCCTAATCTGTGACATGCCCAAATGGAACTCAACGTTGGCCATGCTGCAGTGGCTGAACATGCAGCAGAGGGCCATCAATGAGTACCTATGCAACTATGGCACCAGGACAGGGTCAGGGGACCTTGTTTTTTTTCCCCACTCCAGCAGGCTATGATCAGGGATGCATGCACTGTCCTGTCACCATTTGAGGGGGCCACGAGGATGGTGAGCAGTGACAGTGCAAGCATCAGTGACACTGTCCTTCTTGTCCACCTGTTGGAGCACACGCTGCGTGGAATAATGGACAGGGCACTTGAGGCAGAACAGAGGGAGGAAGAGGAGGACTTCCTTACCTCTCAAGGCCCCCTTTATCCAGACAGTGTTCCTGCTTCCCCTGCCGATCACACAGGAAGAGGGTGAGGAGGAGGAGGAGGATTGTGTCAGCATGGAGGTGGAGCCTGGCACTCAGCATCAGCAGCAGTCTTCAAGGGATCATTTACAGTCCCTAGAAACCCTTGTACGTGGCTGGGAGGAGGTGGCTGAGGATCATGTCGTCCCTAGTGACCCAGAGGACTCTGTACCGAATGCATCAGCAAACCTACGTTGCATGGCCTCCCTGATCCTGCAAAGCCTGCGGAAGGATCCTCGTATTCGTGGTATCAAGGGAAAGGATCATTACTGGTTCGCAACCCTCCTTGATCCACGTTACAAGGGTAAGGTTGCGAACCTTATCTTGCCATTGCAGAGGGAGCAGAGGATGAAACATCTTCGGAAGGCCTTGCAAAAAGGTTTGTGTAACGCGTTTCCAGAGCCTGGGAGATTACAATTTCCTGGTCCTCCTGGACAACGTCTTGCTGAGGCTTCGGTCAGTCACAGAAGGAGCGGTGGAGAAGGTGGCCGTATGACCGATGTGTTCAGACAATTTTTTAGTCCGCAGCCCCAAAGTATGATCGGTTCCAGCAACCATCACCAGCGTCTGTTTCACATGGTGCAGGAATACCTGGGGGCAAGATGCAAGATCAGACTTGGACACCTTTCCCACCAAAAATCCTCTGGGTTACTGGGTCTTGAGGATGGATCACTGGCCAGAGCTTGCATAGTATGCAATTGAGCTGCTGGCCTGTCCTACATCCAGCGTTCTTTTGGAATGCACATTTACTGCTGCTGGATGCTTTGTAACTGATCACAGGGTGCACCTGTCCACCGAATCGGTTGATCGGCTGACCTTCATAAAAAATTTTTCAGTCTTGGATCACCAGCTACCAAGCACCTGATGCTGTTGTAACCGAATAATTTTTTTATGTGAGATCCCTTCAAGACTGCCTATGCTGATGCTGAGTGACTATTCTGTTATGCTGAGTGACAATCTTCTTCCTCCTCAATTTTCATGCTGATAGCTTGTAAGAACATTTTTAGTTGTGGGCACTGCCACCAGTGGCCAAGGCCCAATTTTTATGCCCCTGTTTAACAGGGGTATGTAATTAAAATTTTTGATGCAATACTTTGCAGCAGGGCTCATTCCTGTGCTCCAACTATAGTATCTGTGAGGGGTTGCAGTGTTGTGACAGCTGTGGCTAAGGCCCAATTTTTCTGCCCCTGTTCAACAGGGACATGTAATTACAATTCTTGATCTAATATTTCACAGCAAGGCCCATTCCTGCGCCCACCAAGAGTAACTGTGAGGGCTTACAGTGCTGTGGCAACACCACCACCAAAGGCCCAATTTTTCTGCCCCTGTTCAACAGGTGCATGTAATTACAATTCTTGATATAATATTTCACAGCAGGACCCGTTCCAGCACCCACCAAGAGTAACTGTGAGGACTTACGGTGTTGTGGCAATGCCAACACTTAAGGCCCCAATTTCTGCAGAGTATATAGGGCAGGCCCCTACTTTCAAACATCCAACTTACAAATGACGCCTACTTGCAAACGGAAGGAGACAACAGGAAGTGAGATGAAATCTACCCCTAGGAAGGGAAATTCTCTCCTGTAAGAGTTAATATGGGAAAAACATGTCTCCTCTCCACTGATGCTTTATCACCAATCCTTGTTTCACTAAAAACCCCAAATTTTCAAAAGAAAAATTGTCATTGGGACAGAAAGTGAGGTGAAATCTTCTGAAGAGGTGCACCGACAGCAAAACAAATGTTACAGGGGTGATAACGCTTCCTTATGTTTTCCAAAAAGCTTAAAAATAGTTTTGGCTAGAGCTACACTTTAAAAATGTACCGGTTCAAAATTACAAACAGATCCTACTTAATAAACCTACAGTCCCTGTCTTGTTTGCACCGCCTGTATACTTCTGTTCAGAGTATATAGGGCCTGGGGCCCCACGCCTTTTCCTTTTTTTAATTCGGGTGCGGGGTTCCCCTTAATATCCATACAAGACCCAAAGGGGGGGTAACCAAGCCGTTTGTCTCACTGATTTTCATCCATATTGCCAGGACCCGACATTACATTAAATGACTTTTATTCCCTTACAAATTTAACTTTGTGCAGGGTTTGTTCTAATCACGGGAAACACGCGCCACTTTACAGGCATACTATAGACACCCCCCAGGTACAATGTTTAAAGGAATATTTCACTTTTTTTCACTTTACGCATCACTGCTCCCGAAAAAACGTCCGTTTTTAAAACTTTTTTTGCATTGATACATGTCCCCTGGGGCAGGACCCGGGTCCCCAAACCCTTTTTAGGACAATAACTTGCATATTAGCCTTTAAAATTTGCACTTTCAATTTCAAACGTTCGAGTCCCATAGACTTTAATGGGGTTCTAAAGTTTGTGCAAACTTTTGGTCCGTTCGCAGGTTCTGGTGCAAACCGAAGGGTGTTTGGCTCATCCCTACCCAGCACCAATTAAAGAAAAACCTTACACACAGCAGGGAGCAATGATGAAAATTCAGCCACAGTGGCCCCTGTGGTGGGATATCTATTACACAACATAACTGAATAAGAACTTGCAGCAGACTTGCAGAATGTTTGCAAAGAAAGTTGATCTGGAGTCGTGCAAACAACTTGTGAAGCCTGAGAGATTAGAGATAACATATACATACAGAGACACACACTCTTATGGTAGAGCCGGTACAGTGAAAGAGAAGTATGGTAGTACTTCATGAATGGCAGAACTGGTCAGAGGGAGATATTTCCCATCTCCCTGCCTGCACACAGAGCGATAATGCTAATGCGCTTGGGGTGATTAGGGTGTTCCCAGGCAGGCACACCTGGCACACCCCCTTCGCATGCCTAAGATCACCAGTTATTTGGCAAGAAAAAAGAAGCAAGCAGCGCAAATCTATAATCCCACAATCTGGTAATAGTGAACCCACTGCTATTAACCTAATCCCTTACTGTACGCATGTGAAATGCATTCAATCCAATAATCATGTATAATGATAAACTCTGTGTCATTGCATAAAATAATTTATGTTTCACACAAAAATTATTTCTTTCTATGAAACAAACCAAGTGCAAATGCTGTTAAAAAAAGTGCATAAGAAAAAACTGTGTGCTGACATGGTGAAGAAAAAGTGCTTAGTGCAAGCAAATATTATTCGTTAGTAAAATGCATGCATCAAAAATTCATGTGTTCGAAATATTTGAAGTCCATTTTGCAATCCCAGGAAAAATCCAAGCATGTGCTAATAATAATCCTGGATTTTTCCCGGGATTGCAAAATAGACTGCAGATATTTTGAACACATATGAATTTGTGATGCATGCTCTTTACCAATGAATAATATTTTCTTGCACTAAGCATTTTTTGTTCACAGTGTCATTACACCATTTTTTTCCACTTTTATTGTTTTTTTCATAGAAACAAATAATTTTTGTATGATAGATGAATTATTTTATGCAATGACAGAGGGTTTATCATTATATATGGTTGTTGAATTAAATGTATTTCACATGTGTTCAGTAAGGGATTAGGTTAATAGCAGTGGGTTCACTATCACCAGATTGTGGGATTATAGATTTGCGCTGCTTGCTTCTTTTTTCCTGCCAAAAATGGAGACTTGCATAACTCCTGCTATAGACTCCCAACTGCAACTTTGCTCTTGCTAGAGACTTGCCATGCAAATTTGCTACAATGTGGAAAAGTGTCAACTAGAACTTGTGCTTCCAGTGCTCTGCAAGTGTACAACATGCCAGGGAAGATGTGCAGCAAGTTCACAAGACTTACAATTCAATACTGCCACAAATGTGTGGCAAGTTATCCCTGCTATCTGGGTACAAACATACGCATGTGTGTTTGAACTCTTGGGTGTGCACCCTAATGCAATAGGCTACACACACCTATACTGGTGATTCACTGGTACTTAGGTGGCAGCAATCTTATTTAATCCCTCAATCTTCCATTAATACCTTTGGCACTAGTTTTTCTTGTTGTTTGTCCAAGTGTCCTTTTTTATCGTGTCTATTCACTAATAAGTATTGAGAGATGAATTGTCCGAAAAATAATTACAAAATCTAAGCCAAAGTGCCTGAAGTTAAAAAAAAAAAAAAAGGCTCTCCTTGAAATATTTTTAGTTCAGCTTTTTTGGCCTATATTTTACCATTTCCCTAAAAAACGTACCTCAGTTCACTGAATAGTGCATTAAGACAAAACTGATCTTTATAAAAACATATATAAAATATTTGAATAAAATCAATACATAATACTGGATTACATCTTAGTTATTTATTTTATTAGGGTGAACATTTAACAAAACATAAAAAAGAACATTTATAATATGAAAGAGAACATTCTCAAAAACAATAAAATATGATACAAAAAAACCCAAAAAACCCCCCCGAAAAACCCACAAAACACAAATTGCAGTAATATGCGATACTATGTGAAACAAGCATGCACTCATCTGATTTTACATAAAAAAACAATAAAATAAGTCCCAAATAATAAAGTGCATGTGCATCAAAAAGTAATGAGTTGTGAAGATCACATGCTCAAAAAACAGTTCTTAAAAGTTGTGAACACATTTGTTGCCACCATCCAGGCATCCACATGGAGTGTTCCCTAGCAGCTCACCTTAAACAAAAACCACAACAGGTCTGGTGGCGCTTTGTTATACAAATCCTTAATGGCAGTTCACGTTCCACTCTCCTCTCCTGTCCTGCATCGAAATCCACAGCTGGTCTGAAAAGGCTTTAATATATGGATCCTTTTTGGAAAATAACATTCCCCTCTCCTAAAAGTGCCACTAGACCTGTTGTGGTCTTTGTTTAAGGTGAGCTGCTAGCATACAAACAAGGAAAAATAAAACATTCCAAATTGTGCTCCACCAATGGGATATTAGGGTTAGTCACTCCTTGATTTCAAACTCTCTGAACTCCATATCAGATATCATGGATACCACTCACCTCTCTGCACACGTCACCCCAGCACCAAAGAAAAACCGTACGCACAGCAGGGCGCAAAATAGCAAAGAAAGTTGATGATCTGGAATCATGCAATGCAGACTTGCTGCAATCGTGCAACAAACTTGTGAAGTTTGGCAAGTATAGCAAGAGCTTAGCAAGTCATTTTCAAACTTGCAGCACAATTACTTCTTATCTGGGTTCCCATAGCATAGGTTTACGCTGCTCACAGGTGATCCAGCATCAACAGCATAATCAGGCCCGGATTTACTTCCTTTGCCGCCCCAAGGCCGGGTCCTTCAATGCCGCCCCCCCCCCACACTCACACACACACACCACCATTCTTGTCCTTTATCGATGACTGCTACAATAGATCAGTTAAAAACATATCTCCATACATGAGAACACTGAAAATAACTGGCTTTAATTGTACAGACTAAAAATACTTCAGGGTAAGCGCGCGAGGGGTAAGGATTTTTCGCAGGCAAATTTTCAAGGCAATGGCTGGTGTTAGTGCTTCAATCATCCCCGGCACCATGGTTGTTATGGTGTCAGGATGAATGAAACACATTATTTCTATCATTACATTGTAATGTAAAGTGAAATAGTTCAACTCACCATAATGCAGAATCATTGGGAGTCCTGAGCGTGTCACTTGCCACTATGCCTGCCACCAGATGGGGATGTCACTTGCCACGCTGCCACCAGATGGGGATGTCACTTGCCACGCTGCCACCAGATGGAGATGTCACTTGCCACGCTGCCACCAGATGGAGATGTCACTTGCCACGCTGCCACCAGATGGAGATGTCACTTGCCACGCTGCCACCAGATGGAGATGTCACTAGCCACGCTGCCTGCCACCAGATTGAGATGTCACTTGCCACGCTGCCACCAGATTGAGATGTCACTAGCCACGCTGCCTTCCACCAGATGGAGATGTCACTTGCCACGCTGCCTGCCACCAGATGGAGATGTCACTTGCCACGCTGCCTGCCACCAGATTAAGATGTCATGTGCCACGCTGCCTGCCACCAGATGGAGATGTCACTTGCCACGCTGCCTGCCACCAGATGGAGATGTCACTTGCCACGCTGCCTGCCACCAGATTGAGATGTCACGTGCCACGCTGCCTGCCACCAGATGGAGATGTCACTTGCCACGCTGCCTGCCACCAGATTGAGATGTCACTTGCCACGCTGCCTGCCACCAGATTGAGATGTCACGTGCCACGCTGCCTGCCACCAGATGGAGATGTCACTTGCCACGCTGCCACCAGATGGAGATGTCACTTGCCACACTGCCTGGCTGCCACCAGATGGAGATGTCACTTGCCACGCTGCCACCAGATGGAGATGTCACTTGCGACGCTGCCACCAGATGGAGATGTCACTTGCCACGCTGCCACCAGATGGAGATGTCACTTGCCACGCTGCCACCAGATGGAGATGTCACTTGCGACGCTGCCACCAGATGGAGATGTCACTTGCCACGCTGCCACCAGATGGAGATGTCACTTGCCACACTATGGAGATGTCACTTGCCACACTATGGAGATGTCACTTGCCACACTATGGAGATGTCACTTGCCACACTGCCACCCTATGAAGATGTCACTTGTCACTCTGCCTGGCTGCCACCAGATGGAGGAGGGTGGAACAGCGGTGTGGGCAATGAGAGATGTCATCTCTCTCCCCCGCCGCCGCACCGCTGACATTACTCCTCGATCTTTTCAAAAATGGCGCCGGGCAGCGTAATCACGCTACTGCGCATGCGCCGCCCAGCCGAGCACGTACGAGCTTTCCCGAGCCCGGCCGGCTTCGGAACGGCACATGCGCAGTAGTGGGCGGCTCGCGGCCATCATTTCTAAGGGCACCGGTGCCCTTAATCGACTCAACGGGCAGCCTGAAGGGGGGGCGGCCGCGAAGTCACCGCAGGAGCGGCGCCGCCCCTGCACCACTGCCGCCCCGAGGCCTGGCCTCGGTGGCCTTGTGGCAAATCCGGCCCTGAGCATAATCTCCTCTGTGCAGGGTGCTCGCCCAGTCGCAGCTGTGACGATCAAAGGAAAAGAAATCCAGATGGCTGCATACCATTGCTGAGATCAAAATGCCTTTATTCATTTAAAATCAGGATGAACATCAAGAGCACAACATGTACAAGCAGGGGAGGAACGTCTAACGTTTTTCACACATAAACTGTGATTTGTCAAAGCATAGTTTATGTGTGAAATGCGTTAGACGTTCCCCCACTCAAGATATGTATAAATTGATTTAGCTGGGCAAGTGTACCAGTCCAAATCACAAACATGTAATCTATACAGTGCCTTGAAAAAGTATTCATACCCCTTGAAATTTTCCACATTTTGTCATGTTACAACCAAAAACATAAATGTATTTTATTGGGATTGTATGTGATAGATCAACACAAAGTGGCACATAATTGTGAAGTGGAAGGAAAATGATAAATGGTTTTCAAAATCTAAAAAAATAAATATGTGAAAAGTGTGGCATGCATTTGTATTTAGCCCCCCTGAGTCAATACTTTGTAGAACCACCTTTTGCTGCAATTACAGCTGCAAGTCTTTTTGGGTATGTCTTTACCAGCTTTGCACATCAAAAGAGTGACATTTTTGTCCATTTTGCTTTGCCAAACAGCTCAAGATCTGTCAGATTGGATGGAGAACATCTGTGAACAGTAATTTTCAAGTCTTGCCACAGATTCTAAATTGGAGTTAGGTCTGGACTTTGACTGGGCCATTCTAACACATGAATATGCTTTGATCTAAACCATTCCATTGTAGCTCTGGCTGTATGTTTGTGGTCGTTGTCCAGCTGGAAGGTAAACCTCCACCCCAGTCTCAAGGCTTTTGCAGACTTTCTTCTAAGATTACCCTGTATTTGGCTCCATCCATCTTCCCATCAACTCTGACCAGCTTGCCTGTCCCTGCAGAAGAAAAGCATCACCACAACATGATGCTGTCACCACCATGTTTCACGGTTCAGGGTGATGTGCAGTGTTAGTTTTTCCGCCACACATAGCATTTTGCTTTTAGGCCAAAAAGTTCAATTTTTATCTCATCTGACCAGAGCACCTTCTTCCACATGTTTGCTGTGTTTGCTGAAAACTGCAAATGGGACTTGTTATGGGTTTCTTTCAACAATTGCTTTCTTCTTGCCACTCTTCCATAAAGGCCAGATTTGTGGAGTGCAAGAGTAATAGTTGTCTTGTGGACAGATTCTCCCACCTGAGGCACGGATCTCTGCAGCTCCTCCAGAGTTACCATGAGCCTCTTGTCTGCTTCTCTGATTATTGCTCTCCTTGCTCGGTCTGTCAGTTTAGGTGGACAAGCCATGTCTTGGTAGGTTTGCAGTTGTGCCATACTCTTTCCGTTTTCAGATGATGGATTGAACAGTGCTTTGTGAGATGTTCAAAGCTTGGGATATTTTTTTATAACCTAACCCTGCTTTAAACTTCTCTACAACTAAGGTGCATGCGCGGCTCTTGATCATGGCAGACTTCTCCTGAGTGAGCTCCGTGCTCTGTCCGCTCTCCGTGACCTCCGCACAGTGCAATTAGAGACTAGAAGCATCGGGGGTAAGCCTGACCATACACATTTCTCCTCGGCATCCCATGGGAAAGATTGGCCAGCAACAACACTGCTATAATCCTTTATTTGGGCCGTACCAGGATCTGACATGGACCGATATGTTACTAGGCCGCAATTCTCGGCCTCGAGTTCCCCCCGCTGATCCGTTCGCAACGATGGATCCTTCGCTGGGGACGGAGGAAGCCGGGGAATCCCCCTCCCCTTGCAATACAGGCTCCAGGCCTCATACCCTCTCTCTCATACCGCAGCTTTAATCCCAGTCATCCTAGATGCCAAATTAGATGCTAAACTGCAGCTTCTTCTCCAGCAAATCACCCAAACCATCTCGACTGCTGTGAGCAGTCTGCAGAACTGAGGGGGGAAATCACCCAAATTTGGGAACGTATGGACACGCTAGAGCATAAATTTGATGAAATGGTGAATTATGTGCAGGCCATAGAAGATGAGAACTCTAGCCTTAAACACTCAGTCTCCCAGCTACAGTTACAGCAGGAGGACTTAGAGAATAGGGAAAGAAGACAAAATCTACATTTCCGTGATGTCCCTGAAAAGATGGGTGACTCGGTCTTACGCCCCTACCTACTGGGGCTCTTTAACACCTTGGCTCCCTCGGTGGTGGACGTGGACTGGCGCCTGGACAGGGCTCATCGTTCTCTGGGCCCGAAACCCCCGGCTGGAGCTAGGCCCAGGGATGTAATTGTGAGATTTCACTTTTATGATAGTAAGGAAGCCCTGACATTGGCCACACGCAATAAATCCCAGATCACGTACCAGGGGGCTAAGCTGCAGATATTCAGTGACCTCTCCCCATCACATTAGCAAAACAGAGAAACCTGCGACCAATAACAGCACACCTGCAACATCACCGGGTACAATATTACTGGGGATTCCCCTTTCGTCTCATCGTGTCCAGAGATGGGGTCCAATACAGCCTTCGGGATCTTCAGGAAGGTGAAGCCTTTGTGAAAAGTTTAAATCTCCCCCCATTGCCTGAAGAAGATGTGCTACCTCCCCCTGGACAGGCCTGTCCATTTACTACTACTCCCAGCCGTGTCTGAAGCCCTGTAAAGGGGCCAATCAAGGAAGCAAGCCTCCACACCTCAACGCTCATGTTTCTCCAAACACCCTTCTTGACCCTCCTGGCCGGATATTTTGGCTCACCTTGGTCTTTTTTTTCTCCTCCTGTAGTTTACAGGGTGCACAATGCTGTGTGCTGGACTTCAGGTAATATGAGTCTCCCTGAAAATTTGTTTTAGGGGCTCTCCTTTCCCATACCCGTGGGGTATTAAAAGTAAAGTTACTGTTATTGCTCTGTTGCTCTTTAATGACTGTTTTCTGATGAGCTAACTTTGCCAGATTGTCACCGTGACTGCCAAGTTCATAAGGAGAACAGGTGGTCCCCTCTCTGCCTCCTCTGGACCCCCTTGATGGAGACCCTCTTGTGCCCCTACATGGCCTGTGCCACAGTGGGAGGCCTCCTGAGATGCCAATGGATCTCAGGCTTTCAAATTTTGGTTTTCTTTTTTTTTCTTCTGGATGTCTTTGTTTTTATTTTTATTTTTGTTTCTTTATTTTTCCAACATGTCCATGCCTATATGTCAGCTTTGTAGGTTGAGGTCGCTGGTCTCTATTGTTATGGGTTTCTTCCCATGAGATATATATATATATATGTTCTTTCACAGATACCATAGGGTAATTCCCTTTGCTGTATTCATTATTACTCATTTAATAGTTATCATGCCTTTTATGTTATGTTTCTCCACAGGGTCTACATGCCAATGTTAGCTATCATTGATGATTTGTTCTCATGACGTTGAGAGTCATGTTTTATAATGTAAAGGGTCTGGGCTCCATTTGGAAGCGTTGGATGGCTCTGAAGGAGTTCAGATCCTTGGGTGCAGATGTGGTCATGCTCCAGGAGACACACTTTAGAGCGGGAGGTATGTTGAAATTTGCTTCCAGATTTTTTCCCACCTCCTACCTGGCCTCGGATTCCATGGGCAAAGCTGGGGTGGCAATTTTAATTAAAAAATCTTGTCCCATTAGGGTCCAAAAAGTACTTGCCGATCCCCACGGGAGGTATCTTATCCTGGAGTGTGGCTACATGACCTCTTCTTTCACCCTTATTAATTTATATGCTCCCAATACTGGACAGGTTGATTTCCTCAACAAGGTTTTTGACTCACCTCAATATCACTCTCAACCCTTTATGATTGTTGGAGGAGACTTCAACTTGATCATGTCCCCCTATAGAGACAGGCAAGCCATAATTAGAAATGTTCCCTCACGTAGGATCATCTCCCAAGCCAACTCTTTTCGCAAATGCATCAGATCCCACCAACTTTTTGACTCCGGGAGGATTGAACGCCCCATGGCTAAACAATATACTCTCTACTCCATGGCCCACAAAATGTACTCTCGCCTTGATCATTTTCTTATTTCCGCCCCACTCATACCTTGCATTGTAGATTCTGACATACTCCCCATCACATGGTCAGACCATGCCCCTATTGTATTGGATGATATGTTATCTCAGACCCCCACCAGGACATGTCACTGGCGCCTTAATGACCATCCTTTACAATCGAGATCTCAAGCACAAAATTGGCTACAGACCTAAAGGAATTTTTTCAATTCAATCTGGGGTCCATCTCAGATTTTTCCACACTGTGGGAGGCGCACAAGGTGGTCTTCCATGGTGCCTGTATCGCGGAGGGCTCCCGCATAAAAAAAGACAGAAACAGACTTTTACAGTCCTTGAAGGATGCCCTGCAGAAAGATGAGCGCTGGCTGCTGCACGAACCCACAGTGTCAAGACTGTGTAGGGTCACCTCTCTCAGGGAACAGATAAAGTCCTTGCACCTTGGTAAGGTGGCCAAATCCATACTCTGGATGAAAAAAAAATTCTATGAATTCTCTAATAAGCAATACCGGATGCTGGTCAATAAACTGCGTCCACGCCCCTTTAACTCTTTTCCTGGGAGGATGGGTCTAGAACACATTGCCCCATGGAGATGTCCAAGATTTTTGGCAGCTTCTATCGCCCGTTGTATAACTGCCTTACCCCTGATAACCATTTTAACTTTACTCAAGTGAAATTTGACAAATTCTTTTCTGCTCTTAAACTTCCAAAATTGTCCAACTCCGACCTGACCGATCTAAAAGCAGCTATAACTGCAGAAGAACTTCAAAATACAATTAAGGATCTCCCACTTCATAAATCACCAGGCCCAGATGGACTGCCCTACTTTTATTATAAGACCTTCCTGGATATCCCATCTCCCCACATGCTAACTTGGACAATCTCCGCATCCCCAGTTTTCACATTCATATATCTCAATTATCCACAAACCGGGTAAAGACCCTTCCATCCCAGATAACTATAGGTCTCTTAAACTCAGATTATAAAATATTCACAAAAATTCTAGCGTCTAGACTCTCCAACATATTCCTAAATTAATTAACAGGGATCAAGTGGGTTTTGTTTCAAATAGACACCCTGGGGACAACACTCACCGCACTATAAATTTGATCGATCTATTGAACAGATTTCCCCGCCAGTCTCTTATTCTGAGCCTGGATGCACAAAAGGCCTTTGACAGGTTAAGCTGGCCTTATATGTTCTCCACCCTGCGAGCGTACGGATTAAAAGACCCTTTTTCAAAGCTTTAGAGGCCCTATACTCACAAGTCACGACTCAAGTTCAGATGTCATCCTTTTTGTCACCTAGCCTTCCTATGACTAATGGCACTTGGCAGGGGTGTCCCCTATCCCCACTACTTTTTATCCTGTTTTTGGAACCTCTTGCTGAATCCATTCGTACCTATCCTGATTAGAGATGAGCTTCGAGTTCGAGTCGAACTCATGTTCGCCTCGAACATTGGCTGTTCGCAAGTTCGCCGAACAGCGAACAATTTGGGGTGTTTGCGGCAAATTCGAATGCCGCGGAACACCCTTTGAAAGTCTATGGGAGAAATCAAAAGTGCTCATTTTAAAAGCTTATATGCAAGATATTGTCATAAAAAGTGTTTGGGGACCTGGGTCCTGCCCCAGGGGACATGGATCAATGCAAAAAAAAGTTTTAAAAACGGCCATTTTTTCAGGAGCAGTGATTTTAATAATGCTTAAAGTCAAACAATAAAAGTGTAATATCCCTTTAAATTTCGTAGCTGGGGGTGTCTATAGTATGCCTGTAAAGGGGCGCATGTTTCCTGTGTTTAGAACAGTCTGACATTTCAAAGGAAAAAAAGTCATTTTAAAACTACTTGCCGGTCCGACAATACACATAGAAGTTCATTGATAAAAACGGCATGGGAATTCCCCACAGGAAAACCCCGAACCAAAATTTAAAACAAAATGACGTGGGGGTCCCCCTAAATTCCATACCAGGCCCTTCAGGTCTGGTATGGATATTAAGGGGAACCCCGGCCAAAATTAAAAAAAAAAAATGACGTGGGGGTCCCCCTAAATTCCATACCAGACCCTTCAGGTCTGGTATAGATATTAAGGGGAACCCCGCACCAAAATTTAAAAAAAAATGGCGTGGGGTCCCCCCAAAAATCCATACCAGACCCTTATCCGAGCACGCAACCTGGCAGTCCACAGGAAAAGAGGGGGGGACAAGAGAGCGCCCCCCCTCCTGAACTGTACCAGGCCACATGCCCTTAATATTGGGAGGGTGCTTTGGGGTAGCACCCCAAAACACCTTGTCCCCATGTTGATGAGGACAAGGGCCTCATCCCCATAACCCTGGCCGGTGGTTGAGGGGGTCTGCGGGTGGGGGGCTTATCGGAATCTGGAAGCCCCCTTTAACAAGGGGACCCCCAGATCCCGGCCCCCCCTATGTGAAATGGTAAGGGGGTACCTACCATTTCACTAAAAAACTGTCAAAAATTTTAAAAATGACAAGAGACAGTTTTTGACAATTCCTTTATTTAAATGTTTCTTCTTTCTTCTTTCTTCTATCTTCCTTCATCTTCTTCTGGTTCTTCCTCCGTTGTTCTCGTTCAGCATCTCCTCTGCGGCGTCTTCTTCCCTTCTTCTCCTCTGGCCGCTCCGCATCCATGATGGCATGGAGGGAGGCTCCCGCTCTTCTCTTCATCTTCTTCTCTTCTTCATCTTCTTCTCCGGGCCGCTCCGCATCCATGCTGTCATGGTGGGAGACTCCCGTTGTGTGACGCATCTCCTCTTCTGACGGTTCTTAAATAATGGGAGGCGGGGCCACCCGGTGACCTCACCCCCCTCTGATGCACGGGACATGACGGGACTTCCCTGTGGCATTCCCCGTGAAGTCACAGGGAAGTCCCATCAAGTCACCGTGCGTCAGAGGGGGGCGGGGTCACCGGGTGGCCCCGCCCCCCATTATTTAAGAACTGTCAGAAGAGGAGACACATCACACAGCAGAAGCCTTCCACCATGCCAGCATGGATGCGGAGCGGCCTGGAGAAGAAGATGAAGAAGATGAAGAAGAGAAGAAGAAAAGAAGATTAAGAAGAGAAGAAGATGAAGAGAAGAGCGGGAGCCACCCTCCATGCCATCATGGATGCGGAGCGGCCCGAGGTGAAGAAGGGAAGAAGACGCCGCGGAGGAGATGCTGGACGAGAACACCAGAGGAAGAACCAGAAGAACCAGAAGAAGAAGACGATGAAGGAAGATAGAAGAAAGAAGAAGCATTTAAATAAAGGAATTGTCAAAAACTGTCTCTTGTCATTTTTAACATTTTTGACAGTTTTTAGTGAAATGGCCCTTACCTTTTCACACGGGGGGCAGCATCTGGGGGTCCCCTTGTTAAAGGGGGCTTCCAGATTCCGATAAGTCCCCCGCCCGCAGACCCCCACAACCACCGGCCAGGGTTGTGGGGATGAGGCCCTTGTCCTCATCAACATGGGGACAAGGTGTTTTGGGGGCTACCCCAAAGCACCCTCCCAATGTTGAGGGCACGCGGCCTGGTACGGTTCAGGAGGGGGGGCATTCTCTCATCCCCCTCTTTTCCTGCGGCCTGCCAGGTTGTGTGCTCGGATAAGGGTCTGGTATGGATTTTTGGGGGGACCCCATGCCGTTTTTTTTTTTTAATTTTGGCGCGGGGTTCCACTTAATATCCATAGCAGACCTGAAGGGTCTGGTATGGAATTTAGGGGGACCCCCACGTCATTTTTTTTTTTTTTTTGGTTCGGGGTTCCCTTGTGGGGAATTCCCATACCGTTTTTATCAATGAACTTCTATGTGTATTGTCAGTCCGGCAATGCAATAGCCGCAAGTAGTTTTAAATGACTTTTTTTCCTTTGAAATGTCATTTTGCTGTCAGACTGTTCTAAACACGAGAAACATGCACTATAGGCACCCCCCAGGTACGAAATTTAAAGGGATATTACACTTTTATTGTTTGACTTTAAGCAGAAAAAATGGCCGTTTTTAAAACTTTTTTTTACATTGATCCATGTCCCCTGGGGCAGGACCCGGGTCCCCAAACACTTTTTATGACAATAACTTGCATATAAGCCTTTAAGATTAGCACTTTTGATTATTTATGTTCGTGTCCCATAGACTTTAACGGTGTTCGCGTGTTCGAACAAATTTTTTTCCTGTACGCATGTTCTGGTGTGAACCGAACAGGGGGGTGTTCGGCTCATCCCTAATCCTTACAGTATAAACGTGGGGTGGTGATGCGACAAAGGGAGTATAAGCTATCATTGTTTGCAGATGACATTCTGATAACTATCCCAAATCCATTGTTGTCCCTACCCTCACTACACAAACTTCTGTCCACATTCGGTGCCATTTATGGTTATAAGGTAAACACTACAAAAACTGAAGCCCTTCCTATGCACATACCACCGTCTCTTCTATCTCAACTCAAGGAATCTTACCCCTATAGGTAGTGCTCCACCTTTCTTAAATACCTGGGAATTCATATTACTCCCACCTACTCCTCCCTCTACTCTGTAAATTATCCTCCCTTGATTGCGGATATCAATAAGTCAAAGCTGGACTAGGTATCCACTCTCCCTCCTTGGCAGGATTAATGTACTGAAAATGTCCATCCTGCCAAGGCTCTTATACTTATACATCGCATTGCAAGTTCAGTTGTCCTTGCTTTGAGATCTAGGGGGGGCCTGGGGGCACTGGATATTGCTAAATACTATTACGCCTCACACCTAAGGGCCATTGCCTCCTGGTCCAGCTTACAGGCTTTTAGTCACTGGGCTGACATTGAGAAGGGGGTGTTTTATCCAGTCCATCCATGCTCCCTAGTCTGATCTCATTCGCCCTATATACTGTTGACCCCATTTTTAGACGTCAATGTACGGCACCAATGAATTTCAAAATAACCATATGGCGTAAATACCCTAAGAACTTCTCTCTTTCTTCCCTGTATTCTCCTCTTATGAATGTGTTATTTAATCCATCTATACCTGATAGTTTATCCTTGGGACGTATTCTCCCTTGGATAAATAATTCCTTATTTCAGCTCCGAAACTTGGTCCACCCAATTTCTCATAGGTTTCATACTTTTGACTCTCTCTGCAAAAAGTTTGACATACCTCTACACAGTTTAATTTTTATCTGCAAATTAGGCACTTCTTTCACTCTCAGGCTCCGCTTCTGACTCCTGAAAAACCCACCTTCTTCGAATATATATGTGCACAGGGCCTTTGCCAACTACATTTAGTCTCTTCCATCTACCACATCCTCCAGGAGTCAACCCCCCTCACTGAGGACATGCATTTGTATATGAGAAGATGGGCCCATCTGATAGGTCGGCCCATTAGCTCTCAGATGTGGGATAGGATCTGGTCCTCTACTTTCAAGTCCTCTAAATGTGTCCTACAGAGGGAGACATCCATTAAGATCCTCATGCACTGGTATAAGACCCCAGAAGTCATCCATAAATATGACCCTTCAAGCTCAGCTAACTGTTGGTGATGTGGGTAAGATGTGGGATCTATCTTTTATATCTTTTGGCAATGTGCTCTGATACAGCCCTTTTGGCATGAAGTGATGTTGCTAATACAGAAAGTGGCGGAGGTATCTCTACCGCTTGACCCTACATAAAAAAAGCAATAGGCTAATTTCTTACATCCTCCTTGCTGCTAAGAGACTGATTCTTTTATGCTGGCTATCCAATACCCCCCACCATGATCTAGACTTCTTCAGCTTATTGCAGAGACTTGCAGAATGGAATATATGACGGCCATTGTGCATGATACTATACCCCAATTTGACAAAATCTGGGAGCCTTGGGACAGTTCAGAATATGGGGCACAACGTCTGTCCATCGAGTCCTGAAATCTTCCTGCTGCACTCTCTGACTCTACTTACAGAGACTCGCCTCCCTCCCATTCTTCCCAGATATATAGTAAATTGATATCCTCTGGAGTTTCCTGACCATACTTATATACCCTAAATCAGCTTTGCCTTAAATGTATGACCTCTGTATATGTTTTTGCTATGCTTATAAGTTGATGTACATTCTTTATATTAAGACGTGCAGTACACTTCTGTGTCCTGACTTTGTGGACTTTTTTTTGTGTTTTAAATCTTCGATTTATTCCTGTACTCAAATGTTCTGTCATTTTTTTCACTGAAAATTTAATAAAAATACAATTAAAAAAAAAAAAAACTTCTCTACAACTTTTTCTCTGACCTTGTATATACAAAAAAGATTTGCGCCAACTCTCAGAAGAAAAAGCAGCCAACACAACAACTTGACCTGTGTAAATGTGAGAAAATATAAAAATATATAGTGTGGCGCTAGAAGTGATATTCCATAGAAAGTAATAATAACCCTATAGGGTGCATATACATAAGGAAGAAATAGAGGGGTTCGGAGAGAGGGAGATATCACCTTCCCTACCCACACTTCCCCATAAGTGAATGTAACCTGGAAAGAAAAAAGTGCAGCAATATATCTGTGTACGTGTGCTAAATAACAAATATAGGGAGTAAGTGTTGTATAACGTGAAAAAATGAGGAACACCTATCAGGCTGGTATCTGGAGGTAAAGCTCCGGATTCTAGTTATACATCAACAAAATATAAAAGAACAAGATATTATCAAGGTTAGTGCAATGATGTGTCCCAAATGTTAAATTATTTGGAGGGAACTGAAATAAATACATATGAAAAAAAGTCCATCATAATCATAGATGTACATATATTTGGAGTCCACTATCTTAAGTATAGGGTTGCCAAATATCGATCATGGTGCAAGAAATCAACAGGCAGTGGTAAACCGGGACTGTTGGACGTATCTGTATTCAAAAATAGGGTTCTTCCCTTGGAGTGGTGACTTTGGCCCAAAGAAAACAGGTATATAATGCCCTTACCGGATCAGGTGGACTCACAGGCCCTTGGCGGTGAGTCTAACGAGCTTTGTACCGTCAAACGGTGTGGAGCTGTAAAGCCGTGTGTTGTTCCCGGGTGGAGTATCCCTAGGAGGCACGTTAGTCGGTTATCCCAGAAGTCATCTGATGGTACGTCCTTGGTAGGAGGCAGCTGGGAGCCGGGGTCACCCGAAGTCTTCAAGTAAAGGAAGCCTGTTTCTCAGTAGCCAACACCATTTGGGTAGGTGGAACCAGAAAAAAAGAGAAACTTCCACATGGTGTAAATCTTTCACAAACGTGACGACATTTATTAGATAAAAAAAATTTTTTTGCGACAGGATACAAAAAATTATTTGGGCAGTAAAAACTAGGCTCAAAAAAATAAAAAAGTCACAAGGTTAAAAGTATGCGCAGTAGGTGATGGTAAGGGTAAAATCCACAGGAATCCGACGCGTTTCGCCTCCAAAGGCTTCTGCTCCAAAGGCTCCCCAGCAGAAGCCTTTGGAGGCGAAACGCGTCGGATTCCTGTGGATTTTACCCTTACCATCACCTACTGCGCATACTTTTAACCTTGTGACTTTTTTATTTTTTTGAGCCTAGTTTTTACTGCCCAAATAATTTTTTGTATCCTGTCGCAAAAAAAATTTTTTTATCTAATAAATGTCGTCACGTTTGTGAAAGATTTACACCATGTGGAAGTTTCTCTTTTTTTCTGGTTCCACCTACCCAAATGGTGTTGGCTACTGAGAAACAGGCTTCCTTTACTTGAAGACTTCGGGTGACCCCGGCTCCCAGCTGCCTCCTACCAAGGACGTACCATCAGATGACTTCTGGGATAACCGACTAACGTGCCTCCTAGGGATACTCCACCCGGGAACAACACACGGCTTTACAGCTCCACACCGTTTGACGGTACAAAGCTCGTTAGACTCACCGCCAAGGGCCTGTGAGTCCACCTGATCCGGTAAGGGCATTATATACCTGTTTTCTTTGGGCCAAAGTCACCACTCCAAGGGAAGAACCCTATTTTTGAATACAGATACGTCCAACAGTCCCGGTTTACCACTGCCTGTTGATTTCTTGCACCATGATCGATATTTGGCAACCCTATACTTAAGATAGTGGACTCCAAATATATGTACATCTATGATTATGATGGACTTTTTTTCATATGTATTTATTTCAGTTCCCTCCAAATAATTTAACATTTGGGACACATCATTGCACTAACCTTGATAATATCTTGTTCTTTTATATTTCGTTGATGTATAACTAGAATCCGGAGCTTTACCTCCAGATACCAGCCTGATAGGTGTTCCTCATTTTTTCACGTTATACAACACTTACTCCCTATATTTGTTATTTAGCACACGTACACAGATATATTGCTGCACTTTTTTCTTTCCAGGTTACATTCACTTATGGGGAAGTGTGGGTAGGGAAGGTGATATCTCCCTCTCTCCGAACCCCTCTATTTCTTCCTTATGTATATGCACCCTATAGGGTTATTATTACTTTCTATGGAATATCACTTCTAGCGCCACACTATATATTTTTATATTTTCTCACATTTACACAGGTCAAGTTGTTGTGTTGGCTGCTTTTTCTTCTGAGAGTTGGCGCAAATCTTTTTTGTATATACTTTTTCTCTGACCTGTCTGGTGTGTTCCTAGGCTTTCATGATGCTGTTTGTTCACTAAGGTTCTCTAACAAACATCTGAGGGCTTCACAGAACAGCTGTATTTATACTAAGATTACATTACACACAGGTGGACTCTATTTACTAATTAGGTGACTTCTGAAGGCAATTGGTTCCACTAGATTTTAGTTAGGGGTATCAGAGTAAATGGGGCTAAATACAAATGCATGCCACACTTTTCAGATGTTTATTTGTAAACGCTTTTGAAAACAATTTATCATTTTCCTTCCACTTTACAATTATGTGCCACTTCGTTTTGGTCTATCACATCAAAAATTCCAATAAAATACATTTACGTTTTTGGTTGTAACATTACAAAATGTGGAACATTTCAAGGGGTATGAATACTTTTTTAAGGCACTGTATACTGTAAAGGTACCAATTGGCCACATACCCCATGTTTGTAGATAAAGTTTCATCCAAAAAGATGAAACATTCCCACCCACCCAAGAAAAGGTTAGCCTAAGTCGGTGCATAGAAAGGTGCCCATAGCCACCCCCTGCATCTGTTGTTAGTGGTTTCCTAGGAAAAGAAAAGTGATTGTGAGTGAGGATAAACTTTAATAGATGGAGAAAGGGCCAAGTAGCCTGATCTTGTTTGCAGAGAAAGGTTTCCACAACCCTAATGTCCTGCTTGTGGGAGATACTAGAATATAATTTTCTATACCAATTGCCATGAGCAGAGCACCAGGGGAGACACACATACCATCAATAATTTTAAAAGTTCAAATGTGTCCATGTATGATGGCAAATGGGTAACATGCAGCATCAAATAAAAGTCAACAAATTTGCTGACATTCTCAGTCAACAAACTTATTCTAGACACAATTGTCTGACCCATAGGGGCAGTGAAACTTTTGTGGGTCTTATGCAGGCAGTAAAAAAGATGGTATTCTGGGAAATTGTTCAGATGCTTAAACATACCCTTATCTATCAAAGCTTCACAATATGTCTTACTTAAGAAGTTGTGAAATTCATTGTTGTATCATTCAATCTCTTTTTGGAGTCCTCATCAGGTAAGCGGTTCATAAAAGATGAGGTTGTAGGTTCTATTTGGGTATCCTGTGTTTCTGTGATGGTTTATCCAGGATTTTCAACAGGATCCGGATTCTCCCAGCTGCTTTTTTTTACTGTGAATAGAATTTTCTCTATATATCATACCGATTGCATTAAGTTATATTTCTTTAAAACAATAATAATTGCAAATGCTAGTTTACCTCCCCATAAGCAGAATTGGCCTAAGGAACTCCAGTTCTTTAGCATGCATTTAATCTGTTGGAGCACAGGCCACAGATCCACTATGATATTCTCTTAGCCATCACTGGTAACATGAGTAAACATTCCTCAGACTATTCCATTTGGTTTTAAGTATCTTAAAGTGGCGTTCCACCCACTTTTACAACTCTTCAGCATCCCTCACTAAACTGTGCACCGCAAACGAATTGGATATTTTTAAATTTTTTTTCTCAGCACCTACTGTTTATCTGCTGTATTCATTTTTCACTTCCTCCTCCCTAGCCGTGGCTCATCGCATCATTTCCTGTTTGCAATGCCTTCTGGGAAGGGGCGGCAACTTCCTCTGACACTGCCGTTGCTATGGAAACCTGACCTGAAACCTATTACACTGCTTGTGCTGCACTGAGCATGTGCGAGATCTGCAAGGATGAGATCCAGGAAGAAATACAGTCTGGCTTCAGATGCCCACACTTAAGATGGCCACGGCCTGCTGTAAGTTTATAAAATAACAAACTGCTGCTATAAACGAACAAAAAAGACCTTAGTTTACAGACTAACTTTACTAGAATACATTAAGCTTGTGTATTATATGGGTATTTTTATATAAAAGTAAAATTATGGCCGGAAAACCACTTTAACTGTTAAAAGAAAAAAAAAAAAAAATATATATATATATATATATATATATATATATATATATATAATTTTTATAATAAAACAATATATATTTTTTTTTAGGTACCTAGTAACCAGAAAATTATTGTTTAGTTTACACTACTAATTTTTGGTTGGAAAATCAACAGCATGCTACATAGTCTATGACACCTGCTCTGTCATATGGGATGAAGGATGTTGAAGGATGTTGTTATGAAAAAACTCACAAGAGAAGAATGGTCACAGATATCTGTGGTTTTCTGGTAGCGCTTCAATTTCCCAAATTGTGTGGGAACTATTGATGGGAAACACATCTGGATCATCAAGCCAATAGGCAATGGAAGAAAATACTTGAATTCCTTTGTTTTATTCCTTTGTTTTACCTACAGTGGCTGATGCTAATTATTGCTTTGCTATATTGACATTAGGACATAGAAGGTGTTTAGTTATCACCATACCAGAACACACAGAGTTGTAGAGTGTGCATTTGGCATACTTTCTAACAAGTGGTGTTTTTTTCACTCTCTCATTATCTTAGACATGTAAAATGCTATAACTGCTGTTAAAGCTGCATGTCCCTTGCACAACTTTGTTCACCAGCACAATGGCTTCCTTTTTGAGGACTCATTAAAGAGGAACTGCAGTCTTCTCACAAAATTTGTGCCAATCTGAAGTTTCCCTCCAACCACTTGCATATTTTTTTAATATATACTGTGATTCTGTACTTGCCAATTATGCTGCAGAAATCTCCCTCAACTAAGTCTGGCTGCAGCCATTTTAACTGTGGCAACTGAAGCTGCTGCCTGTTCACACACAGACACACACACACACACACACACACATACAGACAGACACACACACACTCACACCACTGCTTACCTGCAAATAACTCCTTTCTCAATGAATACTCATGGATCTCTGCAGTCTTCTGTTATCTCCGCCCTCATCCAGCCCCCTCCAGCTCTGCAGCTCTCCTTCTCTCTACTATGATGCATCTCTCCAACCTTGCTGGCAAACTCTCAGAAGAGTGAGAGAGAGAGAGAGAGAGAGCTGTGCATGATGTCATTAGCCTAGGCTAAATACCAGACAAGAAAGAGGAGGTAATCTGTATAGGATATTTACTAGCAGAAAAAAATGTTTTACTATTCAAAGCTAAAACAACAAGGGCAAAACATTTAAATACATGGAAAGATGAAAAATGACTGAAGGTCCACTTTAATGCACAACATGAAAAAGGCCCATTGAACCAGGGCTTGGTAAAGCAGGCATGGTTTATATTAGGGATGGTTTTACATCCTACTTTATGTCTCCTACAGGACAAGTTCCATAGCAGCATGATGCAGTAGATTTTTTTAAATTATGAGAAATGTTTTAAGTTGTACCCTGGATTTTTGTAAGAAATATATCTTCTGTGGTATATTGTATTTTTTGGAGTTGAATAATAATAAAAAACACACCATTTATAAAGGAATGGCTTTTAAAAGTTAATTCCATTTACCAGATGGAAGAAACAATTGCCATTAAAAGAGAAAACGCAACGCAATTCCATAGAACTTGGAGGCTCTGAAATGTATTCACCTTCTCAGATTCCTTCAAGAATCTAATGGAGGCTTAACAACAGGTTCTAGATCACCAAATAACAGACTAAACACAGTAGGACAACCTTAGTCATCAATAGAATTTCACTAAAAATATTGTCTGCCAAAAGATATATTACTTATCTTCTCTCGGTCTACCATTATCATCACAACCAAAATTACTAACTCCATTACTTATCTAACTACCACAAATGCTACCCAGCCCACATCTCACAGTGATACTACCCTTGGAAAACTACAAATGATTTATCTATTTGCTAACCATTTATTTGTTTATTCATTTTTCTTTCTGTACCTCTATTTGATGTTACAGCCAATAGAAATGTACAACATTATATATTAATACAGCCGGTATTTTTTATACCATTTTTTATAAACAGTGTTTATAAATCCTTTATATCTGATATAAATGTAGAATGTCTATTTGACTGTATCTTCACATTTACAAAATAAACCTTTATTGAGAAAGGTTGTTTGTGATCATACCACCTCACAATTTTTTATATGTATGTCTAGTTAGCGTTGCATCATCCTATACACACAATATCCAAACCAAGGGCTAACATACATAGCTGAGCACCGATAAGTGGTACAGCAAGCACCCTGTATGGGGCCAAGGCCCCTCAGAAATCAGGAGGATCTGAGCATGTGAGGAGCAGGACAACCAGCTCTACCATCTTATCACTGACACCAATCTCCCTGTGTTTCCCCATGCAGTGCTGCTGTCCTCCTTTCCCTCTGGCCAGCAGCAGCTGCGGGGCACAGGAGAAATGGGTTCAGGGTGGGGAGGGTTCAGCCAGTAAATATGTCATATTTCATTAACATAAAAAAAGTAACAAATAAAGTATTATTAAGTATTATTAAGTTCTTAAAGCAGAACTCCACCCAAAAGGGGACATTCAGCTTTAAGGCTCCCCCCTCCTCTTTCAAGATTAGCACTTTTGGGGAGGGGGGGAGCGGGAACATAATTCTGACAGGTACCCACTACCACTACTGTTTAGGTAATTGAAGCTGAAGTTCTCCTCCCCTCCTCAGAAGACTGAGGAACCATTCACAATTCACAGCGGGGATCGCTTATGCTCAGTGGGCCGCATGCTGTCACACCCAGGTGCCCACAGTAAGAATGACGACATCAAGAACCTGAAGGCTAGTGAGGAACTAGCCCAGGTGAGAATGACAGTGTATCATGAGACAGGTGAGTGGCTGTTTATTAAAAGGCAGCAGCCTTTTTTGTAGCTGCTGACTTATGTTTACACAGGAGACTGGAGCTCCTCTAAGTATTATTAAGTAAGTATTAAGTAATAAATATTGATGACTTTATTATGACTTAAAAATATATGTTTTATCTAAAAATAAGCTTAAGATTGTCTGGGGGGGGTCCTGTCAGGTAAGCTGTACAGGGCCCCCAAATTTCTACCAGAAACCCTAAGTCTAATGCAAAAGTAATGTTTTCAACCTGTTCACACATGTAATCAGTAAGGAATACTATACAGTGTCATTGCAAACAGATGCCAAAGATCAAAGCGCTTATCTTTGTCTTCTTTTATTGTTCCAGTGAATCCTTCCCAATCCACAAACATCTGACTTCCAATATGGTTCCTTGCTTGCTCTGCTCTTGTAATGGGAGTCCTAGGGAACATAGATACAGTGGTGCTCCCTCACCAACCTGATAAAGGACTCTGGTCAGTGGCAGCAGCTTCATTAGGGGCATAAGGGCGCCACCCCTCTAACGGCCCATAATCTACATGCAGGGTGCCGAACGTATGGATTTTAATGTTCTTTAAGCCTATAATTAGAGCCCGAGGCTCTAATTGGCTTCAAAAAAGTGTGGGCTCGAGGCGCAGAGCACTGTGCCCTGAGACCACTCAGTTGTGTGAAATTAGCAAATTAATATTCGCTAATGTCTTCCTGCTTCTCCTCCCAGCCAATCAGGAAGTGGCCAGGGAGTCATGGGGCTCTCGGTCAATTGGGTCTCAGGACCCACTTTCTGCTTGGCCGGGAAGAGAAGCAATGCCTGTAACAAGAGTTGCCCGGGAGGGAAGAGACAGAGTGGATGGATTGCCTTGATTGCAGATATGAGGATGGGCAGGAGCCGGTGAGGATAGCGGGAAGCAGTGTACCAAGGCCAGCCTGTGCATGGGGGTGGTGGTGGGGGGGTGGCGGTGCCGCTATGGGCGAATGAGGGGGCAGGTTTGTTTGCCACCCCCCAAAAATATTGAACACCAGCCGCCACTGACCCTGGTCAAAAAGAGACAGTGTCTCCTTCATCTTGCTGGATGCCAAAATTCTGCTGGAGAGGTAGATTTTCGTATGAACTGAAAAATGCTGTGCGTGTTCCTATGCATTTCAATGGAACTAAAAATGCCTGAAAAAATCTGCCCGAACTGAGCCACAAAAAGGCCCAAAACTTTTCTGAGCTCTAAACATTTGGCTTTAAACATTTTGGAACTGGAATATGATTCACTGCCATAGGGAATCATTGATTTTTTTTTATTTTTTTTTGCCCCTGACTCACCAGCCAGCCAGATTCAGAAAAGTGACACAAATGATCAGTGCTGAATCAAAGGTATGGCTGCTCGGTGGCTCAAAACCTCACTCCTCCTCCTGTCCAATCACTTTTTCTGCCCATTTCCAAACTCTGCCTCCCATCTAATGGTATTCACCCAGCCCCACAGACCACCCACCAGCATGCATACACAGACCGTGCTCTGAAGGGCAGCTTAGTGGCAGATTTGAAATGATGGCTGTTGCTAGCTACTACGCCCCTTGGGGTGACCAGCCTTGGGCAGGGGGCAGCATAATTGGTAAATAAGCATTCTACATACAGAATAACCTGCCACATTTGCTCTCTCTCTCCCCTCTCTCTCTGGGAGGCTTAAGGTAAGGGAGAAAACTGATATAATGGCTCCCCCTTATACAGTATCAGTGTCCTCACTACCCTCTTTCATCAGTGTCCCCCCCTTACAATAGTGTATTCACTCTGCATCCTGTAATTGAAGGGGGCTCTGGTGACCAGAGACCCCCTTATATCAAAGTTCCCCATTACAGCAGAGTCTCCAGAGATCTCTATTACATCAGGGTTCCTAGAGTTCCCCCTTGCACTGTAACCATAGGTGTGCACAGCCTATGGCATTAGGGTGTGCACCCCAAAGCTCAAACACATATGCGTGTATATATATACTGTGTCAGTAGAGCAGAGGACGGTGTCAGTAGAGCAGTGGATGATGTCAGTATTGCAGTGGATGGTGTCAGTAGTTTTTATTTTTATTATTTAATTTTTTGCAATTTTTTTTATTATTATTTTTTACAATTTAAAGTGCCATGTTAGGGGGCTTTGGTGAAATATCAGGGGTCTAAACAGGGGGAATCTGCTCCACATGGGGTGATTAGGGTGTGCCCTGGCACACCCGCCACACCCTGTGCACACGCCTATGACTGTATGTATTCTGATGTAAGGGGGATGCTAATGTAAGGGGGAACACTGCGGTCCATGATGTAAGGGGGGGGGGGAAGTGGTGACAATAATCAAATGTAAAAATCTGACTTGCTGGTTTTACCCAAGTTGCTGAATGGACGGATTTGGGTACCATTAGCCCACTCATAGATGGTTAGAATCTTGGCCTGTCCCTGCTGAACTGGCTGAGATTCAAATCATCAATTGATGGCTTAAGTGTCCCTACTAAAAGATGTCCCCTCTATTTGCCACTGGGGGTACCTAGAATATTTAGAATTTTCTATCACTTTCATTCAAAACAAAAATGCTGTCTATAGGTATACATTAAGCTATTCAAGCATCATGTTTTAAAACTCCACAAGATTGTTGAAAAGAGGCTTTAATTGCTGATCAGGGTAGTTATTTTGGTAATCATATTACTACACACACTAATGCCTCATCTGGTACACTGTACTGCCTTTAGTCAGCTTCTTATAGCAAATAATGACGTCATAATGCTATTAATAGTGACATGATACAAGAGACAGATATTGTTGAAGCATGATAAGAACTGGGCCTTTCAAGAACCATGTCCCCAATAGTTATTGTTATTTATGTTTCTATGGCTCTGGCAATGTATAAAAAAATGAAAATAAGAATATATTTACTGTTAGCAATATCCTCAACATATTGTAAACTATAACTTTATAATGACAGAAAAACATTTCTATATAATTAATTTTACTAAAAGGGAATAGGATGAACTATTTCAATTTAGGTGATTAATACATAAATGTATTTCTACTGCAATGAGATGAGGCATTCACTAGGGTAAATGTAAAATAATTCTAAGAATATGTGTTCATGAATGCACATGAATAATTAATAGCTGGATTAACTATTTTGGAATTATTGCAGCAATTACTTCTCAGTATAAAAAAATTATTTTATGTGCAATTGCTTTTATTGCATAATATATTTTAATATACTGTATTAACACTTTAGAAGTAATACTCCATAATAGCCATTAGAGGGCTCTCGTGCAAAGATAATCGTATTTATGGTGCACTTGTTCAAAGAGTTTATTTTATAATAGAAACTGTGATTTCATTTTTTTCCCTCTGTTAGACTCCAGTGAAACAAAATTGATTTACAATGAATATTATTTTATTCTACTCCTCTAAAAGACCATTGTTTAAATCACAGAAAAGAATGTTAGCAGTGAATTGGACAAAGCTACTAGATAAATTATTATGGCTTAATCATTATCTTTCAGTGTGGAAGTGTCTGCATCTTGATTATATTTCAGATTATGTTTTACATTTGTTTTAATTATCTCTAAAAGCGTGAACTAACAGTGTGTACATTCAGGTTAGCTTTTATTATGAATTCAACATTTTAAAACTATTTGGTAAAATACCACACACATATTAAATGTAATAAATGTAATAATTTCCAGGTTAATATGAGAAAATGTTATTTTGTGATGCTTTACTTGATTGCCAGCAAATATAAAGCAGAAATGTGTTTACTAGATGGCCAGCAAATCTAAAATACAAATTTGTTCACATAGATGACCTACTGATGTTATTCACAAATATGATATCATTTGAAGTTTTAGGATTGAGGAATCTGGATACAGCTTAGAAGGGTTAGCAACTCTGTCAGGATATGTTGCTGTCTTGTGTGTCCATTGGGAAGACCTTCCCCCATCACTGCCTTTCTCAGTTTAACAAATGTCATTGGAACAGAAATCCAAGTGTAATATGTCAAAGAGAGCTCCAAATGAGAAATCCTTAGGGAGTCCACATGTTTCCTTCTTCAGCTGGTTATAACAAGCAAGGCAGGACAGCCAACATGTTTTGGAGACCACTCAATTTCTTCGTCAGTGCTGGGTGAAATAGCAGAATAATAAATGGTCTCAAAAGTAGTCTAAGCAGACTGATCTGCATTGGTAGGATGTTCAAAGCAACACTCAGTGCTGGTGTTAACAATAGAAGTGACAAGGCTTGAGGGAGAAAGGGGGGAGGAAACTCTCTAACATGAACACAACACAAACTTTTTTTAAATGTATTTATATTTATTTTTTGTTAAGTAGAGTGGAGAAGGCATGATCCTCCAATAGCCTTTCATTGCTGTCTGTGTCCACAATGAAGATTCTTTCACTTCACTTCCTGTATTCCTGACAGCTTTGTCACCGGAATAGAAAGTAAGCCAAAATCTCTCCAGTGGCGCATTCAACAGTAAACCTGACATGATATTAATCCTGTCTCACTCTATTTAAAACACAATGTTTTTGCTGAATTTACCCAATTGGGTTGATTTACTAAAGGCAAATAGGCCATTCACTTTGCATCAGAATTTTCCCTTAGCTTAGTACAGTGATGTTGAACCTTGGCGCCCCAGATGTTTTGGAACTACATATCCCATGATGCTCATGCACTCTTCCGTGTTGAGCATCATGGGAAATGTAGTTCCAAAACATCTGGGGTGCCAAGGTTCGCCATAACTGGCTTAGTGAATGAGGTGACGATTTGTTGGCTTCCATCACCCAGTCGTGTGCAATCAAAAATACTGTTTTTTGTTTTCCTTTCATGTGAATGTGTGTTCTTTGCTTTTCATCACATTCATTAACTAATTAACGGAAAATTCTCTTGCAAAGTAAACAGCATATTTGCCTTTAGTAAATCAGTCTCATTGCCTCAATTATTTACACATTATCTCAGACAAGAATGTTGCTCTATGTAAATAAAAGAAAAAATATACAGTATATTTACAAATTTATACATAAGCAGCACTAACAGCTTGTACCTTGTAATTCCATTTAGAGAGCTTATTGCACTTAGGCTGCAATCATACCTGAGCGTTTTCAGATCATAAAACACTTGTAAAACGCCCAACAAGCAAATTCCCATTCATTTCAATGGCACTGTTCACATCTGCATTTTGTCACCTGAAGCAAAACGCCTGAAAAACGCCTTAAGCTCAAAAAAGAACATGAGCTTCTTTGGGGCAGATTACAGGCATTTTTCTGCTTTTTACATTGGTGACCTGTACAAAATCTTGGCAAAAATCGATAACGATGACGATAAAAGTGGCAGGAAAATTGTGGAAAAAACGCAGTAAAAACGCACGACTTTGAAACGTTCAGGTGTGAATGCAGCCTAAATGGAAATAAATTGACTTTTTTTTTCCAAACAAATTTTATTTGGTATATGGGTAAACAGCTCACACATAGTGAACGTTACAAACATCTCATAATCAAAGACTATTGTGACAGATGAACAATAGGCAATCAGCCCTTTCGTGTGTCATCTTATAACACCAAGCATTACATTTGAGTTGCATACTTGTAAATACATATCGTTGAAAACCTGAAGTTAAAAGTCAGCGCTGCAGTAGGTCTTTAACTTAGGAAATTTATAACAACATATCACAAAAATGGTAATTGAAAGCTTATAAGCTTGTACAACATCTTGAGTATAGGAGAGGATAAGGGTCAGAGAAGAGGGAATGAGAGGTATATAAGATTGACAGTTTCTCCTACCAGGAATGAAAGCGTACATATTATCCTTGGAGGGATCTTTTGCGATAAAGCGGTTGAAATCTTAAATCCACTCTGGCCAATATTGTCCTCCTAGTAATGTAGAGTTCCTGGGTTTGGAAAAACTCTCTAGCAGAATATGAGGGTCCGGGGAAGGGGAGAGAGGCGAGGTATAAAAAAAAAAAAGGGGGGTCATGCGAAGGGGGGTATTCCCCCGGGGAAAGGAAGAAGATGGTGAGATCTGCAGTAGTCCAATAGTCAAAATGTTTTGAAGGTTAGAGTGTGTGCCGTCTGATCTGGAAGATGACATAGAAAGTGGTATCCTTTTTAAGGAAGGCGTGTTTCAAGAAGTATTTGTATTTGTGACATGGGTCTGCAAGTGAACATTGTTCATTATGTGATTATATGCATCTGTTGTGCAAAAGTGAAGCCAGCAGGCCCATGTTGAGTTATATTTGTCTGGGCTTTCTTTAGCTATGTGTATCAGCTCCTCCATTTCTGTTTTTTTGTTGAGGCATGTGAACCACTCCTTTATAGAGGTAACACATGTTCCAATGTACTGGTATGCATGACTTGGCCACATTTACCATGTGCATTGCTAGTGATTTATGATAACTCTTAAGAGGGAGTGAAGTTTAATGCAGCAGGTACTGTGCTGGTGAGTACTCTAGTATGTTGGTGGTAAACTGAAGGGTGGTTGAATTCACTGCAGTCCAAAAGGGTTGCAGGAGTGGGCATTCCCACCATACATGCAAAAGCGTGCCTACCTCCTGTTGACATCTCCAACATTGGTTGGGACAAGTTGGATCAAACTTATGTAACAATTCTGGGGTCCTGTACCATCTAGACAGAAGTTTGTAATTAGTCCCTTGAGTTGAGATGTTTACTGAACCCTTGTGGGCAGTATGGAAAATACCTTCCAACACCCTTCCAAGGGAATGTCAACAGCCAAGTCTCCCTTCCAAACACGACACGCTTTGCCTGTATTCGGTGGTGTGTGTGCTCTGAGGAGACCATAGATTGTAGAAATGATGTGTTGATGAGGGTCAGCTTTTGAGCATATATTTTCTAATAGGATAAGTGTCTGAGACATTTTTGTAGTATAGCCTGGGGTTAGAAAGAAGTGGCGGAGTTGGATATATGTCCATGGGGTTATACGAGCATCTGGTCATTGGGAGGCCAAGCGGTCAATATCCTGTATCGCCCCTGCATTAAGGAAGCGGTGTGCCCATAGCACATTGGTCGGATCTGCCCCTGTTAGAAAGCCAAGGGATGTCCCAGGCTGAAAGTCTGGATTCATTCGCAATAGTGTTAGGGGGCCTGTCATCGATGATATTTCAGTTTTAGCAGACGCTTTGTGAAAACTGGCAATGGTCGGTTTAATAAACAGATGATCTGGCAAAGGAGTGGAGAGCTAACAATTTGCCAGCCATAGGAAAATACCTGAAAATGAGGCTTCTAGCTTTACCCAGTCTTTATCGTGCACATGCCAGTCAATTATTCTGGCTAAATGGCATGCCCATTGGTATTTACCTAGGTCTGGGTATCCCCTCTTTTGGTTTAGGTAGGGTTAGTTGGGCATAGCTGATGCGTGGGTATTTTCTGCCCCACAGAAAGTTTATGCATGTTTTCTGATAGATGCGTAGAAATGCTGAAGGTGGCTCTATCGGCACTGCCTGCAAGATATAAAGCAGGAGTGGGAGCATATTCATTTTTAGTATTGCCGCTCTCCCAAAGCAGGAAAATATGGGTTTATCCCATTTATGAAGATACTCTGTTATGGTCTGTAGAATAGGTAAATAGTTTCTAGCATAGAGTTACGATAAACATGCTGGTAATTGTATCCCCAAATATGTGATTGCCTCTGATTGAAAGGGAAATTATTTTTGCACTGTTCTACTGGTGGCACTGGTAAGGTAACATTAGGATATTATTTGAGTTGATTTGTAAGTTAGAAACAAAGTGAAAGAGGCGGGAATCTTGTATTAGGTTGGACAGGGTGATATGCGTCTCAGAGAGAAATAGTGAAATAGCAGAAATAGCAGGACATCATCCGCAAAGGCAGCTCGTTTGTATTGACGTTTTTCAATTGTTATGCCTTTTATGTTCTCATTCTCCCACAGGCGTCTAAGATAGGGTTCAAATGTAAGCACTAAGCACAAATAATAATGGGGAGAGAGGGCACCCTTGTCTTGTCCCGTTGTGGATGGAGAAGGTGTTCGACAGGAGGCCATTGACCCAGACTTTAGCTGAAGGTTCTGCATAGAGAGCCATAATGAAATGTAGCATGCGAGTCTGTACGCCTAACCTCTGTAAAGCTGCAGTGAGATAGTCCCAGGCCAGCCTGTCGAACGCCTTCTCTGCATTAAGGAAAAGAAAGAAGCCTGTTTTTTTGGAGGTGGTGAGCCAGTGATGTATATGAATAGCCTTGATGGTATTATCCCTTGTCTCCCTACCAGGGATGAAACCTACCTGAAATTTTGTAATCAAAGTATTGATAATTGGTGTGAGACGATTAGCCAGTATTTTGGCAAATATTTTTAGGTCTACATTGAGCAAGGAAATTGGGCGGTAGCTAGTCACTAGATTGGGGTCTTTCCCTGTTTTTGCAATCACTGAGATATGTGCCTCAGAGGTTATGCATGTTAATGCCTGGTTTTGATAGAGAATTGAATGCCCGGAGAAAGTTGTTGGACGAGGGCATCTAAGAACGTTTTATAATAAATTTCAGTTTAAATTGCAGTGTGCTTTTCCCTGACTTCAGTTGTTTAACTGCTGTTTTGAGTTCCTCATAGGATAATGGACCATCTTATTGAGCAGCTTTCTCACAGGGAATTGGAGTGGGGCTATTTTGTACAAGGAAATCTCGGATGATTTCCGATCGGAGTCTGGGATCATCGGATGGGCGCTGGGCTGGAGGTAGGTTATAAAAGCCAAAATAATATACCTCAAATTGTGTTGCTGTATCTGTGGAAATCACCACAGGTTGGCCTTGCGGGGTATGCATTCGTGGATTGTAAAAGCCACCTTTCTAGCTTGCAAGGCTCTGGCTAGGATTTTGCCACTTTTGTTTCCATGCTCATAGAACAGTTTTTGAGAAAGCACAAATGTACGTTTAGTTTTCCGATTCAGTTTCTCTGCCAGCTTGATATGAGCCTGAAGTAATTCCGCATATACCTGTTGGGTCAGTGTATGAGTCTCTTCAAGTTTCCCCACTGTCTGTAATAAGGAAGCTAAATAGGCCTGAGCAGCGGACAGTGAAAGGAATGTTCAGCGTAGTACATATTTGTGTGTCTCCCATTGAGTGAGTGGAGTCAACTCAGGGGTGTCATTCTCTTTAAAGAAGTTTTGTTGAGATTCTCTTATGTGGGAAGTATTCACAGCATCTGTGAGTAGAGAGTTTCCAGGTCTTTGTAAAGGGAATTTGGTAAGGGATTTGAGGGTCAGACTTTTTGTTTAAACTTTCTTTATTGTATTCGGTCACAGCTTGATAAACATAATTCAGTATAAGCTCAATGGTGATAGACATTTTCTCATTTCAACAGTAGTAATGAGTTGCAAACATGCAAATAAAATAAATAATAAATGGAAAGAAGAAAAAAAAAGAAAGAGTAAATGGAATAGTGTGATACTAAAAAGGCAATGCAGACATTGAGAATGTGCGCTTTTAGTGTTATATATAAAAGTTGTTATAAGGCCTCAGCTTCCACGAAGTGGCAGCCAGCTGAGCCCACTATTTTCCCGTGGGTTTCTTCACCTGAGCCATGTTGGTCTCTCCAGCCGGGAAAAAGAAAGCCGAGGGAACACAAGACTACCCCTGACCAGGGTCCACACCAGAAGAGGGGGGCCATCAAGGCCTCCTACTGTCCTCCCCCGGTGCACCCCCCGGACCACAGGTACACCCCAGGCCCCCAGCCCTCCTGGCCAGGGGCACGGCTCCACTCCACCCCCACCTTGTAATAAAGTGGTCATCAACTTTGTTATCAATAATTACCCACATTCTGGTCATTCAACATATAAATCTACCAATTACAGTACTTATTTAAGATAGGAAAGAACAGAGAGGAAGAGGAGAGAAAAAGAGAAAGAGGAGTGGGTAGAGGGTTAGTGGGGTGGAAAGGGGAACAGGATCACGCCTTAAATCTGTGTAGGTCTCCTATGTTCCGCTCTGGATAATCTGCCGCCAGGCAGCCCCCATGCCTTGGTAGGAACACATATGTTATGTATGCGGTCCATGCATCGGTCTAGGAGATCCTAGTGGTCGCTATTACTTAGGGAGGTCACGATGACCCAATGTTGGGTCTGCCAGCTTTAATAAGGATACATATAGACTGGAGGACACATGGATAGTGTCGTGTAAGTGTTCTATCTATTCTGACCATATGGCTGTATGCTTGTCCGTAGTGCCCTTACCTTTTGCTACCCATTCCTCTGCTTCCCTTATCTCATTTACCCTACATATCCACTCCTCTTTGATCGGTATCTGTGCCTTCTTCCAGAAAATTGGAAGTAGCCGCTTAGCAGCGTTTAGTAAGTGGGGCAGTGCACACTTCTTGTAGCAACTGACTGGCATGGGAGGGATATGCAGGAGGAAATGATCTGGGGAGAAGGGAACTTCTATCTCAAGGATATCTTTAATCCGGTCTCTAATAATCCGCCAATATGCCTCTATTCGAGGGCACTCCCACCACAGGTGTAGGAGGGTACCTCGGCCTCCGCATCCTCGCCAGCACACATCCGAGCTGGCCGTATATATCCGTGCTAAGTCAGAAGGAACTCTGTACCAACGTGTCAACAATTTATAGTTTGTCTCCTGCATCTTGGAGTCCACTGAGCTGGAGTGTGTAAGTTGGTATAAATGTGTTAACTGAGATCCAGAGAACACTTTCCCAAGGTCTCTTTCCCAGGCACATATATAAATGGGTTTAGAGGCCGAGGCCGAGGACCCTATCAGTAGATAAAGCTCTGAAATCATGCGGGGGATCGGATCCTCCGCTATGAACATTTTCTCAAATGGTGTGAGCAATGAGATATCTCTCATAGAGCTACTGTGTACCTCGAAGAAGTGGTGCAACTGTCTATACTTCCAGAAATTGAGCTGCGGTCTACTAGGTCTGTTCCCCAGGGATTCAAAGGGCAAAGTTTTCCCATTTCTCAGCAATTTACCACAGCTGGCATTCTTATCTTCCACCCAGGCTCCAAAGGAGCCCGCATGCTCCCCCCGGTGGGAACCAGAGGAATCCACCCAGAGGCGTCAGCGGGGACACAGGGGCGGCCAAGTTCAGTGTTCGATTCATTCGGTCCCATATGTTAAGCGTATCGTTAACGGGGACGTAGTTTCAGACAATGCCCTATGTTCCCGCTAAAGCCACGGGGCATAGGACAGTTTCCTGCCTGCCATATATTTTTCCATGGTCACCCATAGTTTGGATTGACCATGGAAGCACCGATTTAGAATCCTCTGCAGGGCAATGGCCTGGCAGTACCGCTGCAAGTCTGGGACATCCAAACCTCCATGGTGCTTAATACCTTCATAACTATTTGTGGCTTCCGTGAGTTCCATATGAAAGTAGTAAGCATGTTAGACACTTGTGTGAAGAAGGTTTTGGGTAGGGATATGGGGAGCATTTGCATATAGAACAAAATTCTAGGGAGGACATTCATTTTTGTTATGTTTACCCTGCCCATCCACATGAAAGCTATTTTCATCCATCGAGCTAAGTCTTGTCGGATTTCAGTCAATAATCTGGGGTAGTTTGTTGCATATAAGGTGTTGAAGCTGTCTGTCAGTTGTATGCCCAGGTAGCGTAAGGAAGCGTTAGTCCATGTGAAAGGGAATGCAGCCTTTAAGCTATTTGTCATAGGAGTAGATAGGCATATGGGCAGTATTTCTGATTTATTATAATTAATCTTAAAGTTAGAGAGTGTTCCGAAATATTGGAGTTTCCGCATCAGGACCGGTAGCGAGATCAGGGGATTGGATAGGTGAAACAGTACATCGTTTGTGTAAGCCGAAAGTTTATGTTCCACAGCTCCCACTGTCAGGCCTGTGATATCAGTATTTGCTCTCACTCTGTGTAATAGCGGCTCAAGAGCCAGTGCGAAGAGGAGGGGGGAGAGTGGGCACCCCTGTCTTGTGCCGTTCCTGATCGGGAACCTGGTTGAGAAGACTCCATTAACCTTAACCTGTGCACTAGGTTCTGAATAGAGGGCCAGTATCCATGTTAGCATATTCAGGCCCAGCCCCAGTGAGGTTAAGACCTCTCTGAGGTAGAACCAGTCAATGCGGTCGAATGCCTTCTTGGCATCAGTAGAAAGTATTAAGTAGGGGAGGGGAACCTCTCTGTTCTTGGCCCAGTGTATAAGTTAAATCGCTCGTTTGGAATTGTCTCGGGCTTCACGTCCTGTAATAAAACCGTTTTGGTCTGGGTGTATCACAAGGGGTACAAGATGTTTCAGATGGTTTGCTAGGATTTTCGCCAGAATTTTTATGTCCGTATTCAGGAGGGTTATGGGGCGGTAGCTCTGTGGGACAGTAGGGTCTTTACCCTCTTTCGATATAACCGATATGTGTGCTAAAAGAGCCTCAGGGGGGGATATTACGTCCTTTTGCTAGGGAGTTAAAGTACTCACACATATGGTTCGCGAGTATCGGGGAGAATTTAGCATATTACGCTTTGGTCAACCCGTCAGGGCCTGGGCTTTTCCCATTGGGTAGTGATTTGATGGTGGACTCGATCTCTGCGGTAGTGATAGGGGAGTCTAAGTCAGTTAGCTGGTCCTCGGTTAGGGGGGCAGTCCATTAACGGATAGATAGTCACAAATTTTTGGCATCTGGGGTTATGTTCGCGTCCAGGTTATAAAGGTTAGCGTAATAATCTCTAAACCCTGCTGCTATCTTGGAGGATTGGAATGTCATGTCTCCTGTGGAGGAGTGGAGTTTGTGTACTTGCATTTGGGCTCGCTTTGTGCGCAGGGCTCTTGCCAACATGCGTCCGCACTTATTACTATGTTCATAGTACTTATGGGATAAGTACCACAATTGTCTGCACGCCTGTCATTCTAGTAACCGTGAGAATAGGTCCCTGAGCTCTATTAAATCCCGTAGGGCTTCTGGGGCACCCCCAGTTTTGTGCTTAAGTTCCACTTGCTGGAGTGCAGTAAAGACTCTGTGGTAGTCTGCTTGCCGTTCTCTTTTCAGTCTAATGCCCTGGGCGATAAGCTCCCCCCTTATCACTGCCTTGTGGCATTCCCAAGTTGTACCCTTGCTTAAGTCCTCTGATGTGTTCTCTCGAAAGTAGTTCTTTAATGTGTCTGAAATCTTAGTTTCCACCACAGGGTCATCTAATAAGTTTTCATTGAGACGCCAGTTCCACGCTCTATGAGAGCCCGCTGGGATGGTGAAGGTAACAGTGACCGGAGCATGGTCTGAAATGGTAATGTTTCCTAAGGAAGAGCTTTGGAGGAGCTCTAGGGTCAGGCGGTCAACATAGATCAAGTCTATGCACGTATAGACATTGTGTACTGCTGAATAGTAGCTGTAGTCTCTTTCTGTGGGGTGCAGGACCCTCCAGCTGTCGACCAGGCCTACTGTCTGGAGGTAGCTCCGGATGTTTTTTAAGTAGGCATGTGAGTGTGAAGGATGGCTGTGTGAGGTGTCCAGGGATGTGTCTGGGCTTACATTGAAGTCACTGCCTAGAATTAGGGACCCCTCTCTGAAGCTCTCTTGGTGCTCTATGGTTGTGTCAAGGACGGTCAGTTGATTAGAGTTAGGGGAGTATATATTGGCGAAGGTGTATTTAGTACCCGCAATGGTCCCCTTCAGGAAGATGTATCTCCCCAGGGGATCAACCAGGTCACCTGTATGTTGGAAGGGGCAGTTTTTGGGGACAGCTATTGCAGTACCTCTGGACTTATTGACCAGGGAGGTGCTGAGGTACCACTGGCTATATATGTGGGTCGGTAACTTGGGTATGGATTGATGAGTAAACTGCATTTCCTGCAGAAAGACTATCTGCGCTTTCAATTTTTTCAGTTCCCACCACAATTTACTACGCTTGCAGGGGGAGCAAAGACTGCAGACATTATATGAAATTACCTTAATAGCTGTCATTGAGGCATGACGATGTAGGCTGGCTTTGATCCCGGCGGCGGGGTCCGGAGTGGGCAGTGTTAATCCGGCAGGTCCTGTTAATAAAGGAGGGGGGGAAGACCAAGAAGGGAAAAAAGGATAGGGGAGAAAAGTGGAAAGACGAGAGAAAGACAATCGTTAACGTCAGCATAAACATAGGCAACATAAAAACTCAAAAAGAACCTAACAGTGGTTCTGAATAAGTGCAGGCTGGGCCCGAGGAGCACCCTTTTCTCAGGGGGCCCATCTTATCCAGACCTGACATCCCAAATGGGAATATTATCCATATGTGGGCGGCCTACTGGGGGGTCGTGGGCCAACATGAAGGAGGGAAGGAGGAAACGGTCCGCTCCGCCCCCAGGTCATAGGAGCCTCTCTGTGACTCCAAGTATCAGGAGGGGATGGCGGGACTCGGGGGATTGCAAAACGTGGATGAGTCCTGGGGGGATGATTCTAAATGGGGAAGGGATGTGGAAGCTAATCTAAAATGTATCTAATTAGGTTGCAGGGCAAAGTCTTGTCCATCTTTTGTGCCATCAAAGTTCGCCAGCAAAGCCAAGACAGATCATGCACAAATAGGTCCAGGTTAGGCGTTAAGCCTCCAATCTTCGGGTGATCTGGCAGTAAGGGATGCTTCCATGTTAAGGGATAGGGGTGAGGTTTGGGATCCAGGCATTACCATCAGTCCCTTAGTAAAGAGGGGCCAGGAGAGGCGTCCACATCCTGCTGGTGGCAGCTGCGTCTACGGTCGTGGTGTTGAGGCATCTGCGTCCAGGGCTGGGGGAGTCCGATGGCTGGAAAGTTTGCCATCGCAGGGTCCCCACACCAATCCGGAAAGTCAACCTTACCTAGCCCCAAAGCTGAGAGGAAGTGAGGAAGGTCATCTCTGGTGCATAAAGTAGCTGAGCGGCCATCTTTAGTAGCCTGTAAGTAGAAGGGAAAGCCCCAGCGGTATGTGAGGCCCACTTCCTGGAGGGCCACTAACACAGGTTTCAGGGCCCAACACTGCATAAGCGTGCGTCTAGAGATGTCTTGAAAAAAAACAGAGGTGGGCGCCATCGAAATCAAATAAGGGCCTGTTGCGCATCTTTTGCATTATTCGTTCTTTGATGGTATATTTATGCAGCTTGCATATTATGTCTCTGGGGTTGTCAGCATCTTGGAATGGCGGTCTCAGGGGCCGGTGGGCTCGGTCAATCTCAATGGGCACCGTATCTGGTAGTTCCAGGATCTCCCGGAATATTCCTTGCAAGGAGGGGATGATATCTTTGGGGGCTGTAGCTTCTGGCATGCCGCGGATACGAATATTAGCCCTCCTGCTACGGTTCTCAAAATCGTCAAGTTGTGACAACAGTAAGTCCAGCTTTTGATCTTGGGCTGCACATCTCATTTGCATAGCTGACATAGAAGGGAGAGCCTCATCCAGCCTTTGTTCTAGCGTTTCCACTCTTGTGCCCAGATGTGTGGTGTCCTCCTTAAGCTGTGCTATATCTTCTTTGAATGCCTTTTCCACCCTTGCTGTGAATCCCTCTAGATCCTCTCTAGTGGGGAGGGACCAGATATGCCTCTTGATATCCCCATCCTCCATGAGGCCTGCAATGTCAGATCCCTCTGCCCTGGACACAGAGGACCCAGGGGAGGCCGGGGGTGCAGAGTCACTCAGCGATCCGGGTGATGGCTGCGGAGACATGGCAGGCTGTGTGGGCTGCTTCTGTGCCGACGCATGCTGCTTCGCCGTTTTGCTGACCGGCGCCATCTTGGACTTTTCCTGGGCCTTGCTGCGGGTCCCAGGAAAGTAATAATCCAGCTGCCCCTGCCTTGATTTATCCGTCCCGGAGCCGTGGATCGTATTCTGCTGCCTCTGTGACATGTCCTGTGCCATGTCAGGGCCCAGGATCGCGGGTTTGCTGCTGGTGGAGTAGCGGTGGAAGAGGAACGTGGACCAAGCACGTCCTCACAGCTACCTGTTCAGGACACGCCCCCGAGGGTCAGACTTTTAACAATATAATAATTGATCTTTAATATTTCTGGAGTTCCAATGCTTGCCCCACCCACTTTATGCTGCTGGCTGCGCTCCAGAAAACTTCTCTACTGACAAGTTGAGTTTCTGTCTCACTGTTTGCAGCATGAGTGATCAATTGGAAAAAATGGAACCGCGCTAGTGAAAAAACTAGTGTCCATACAAATAACATCTGTCTATCATTTAAGTGAAAAACCAAGTAAAGTGTATATGGAATATATAGTACATAGTATATATAGTATATATATAGTTCAAATCACCAAACATATAAATTAAAACATTAAGTGAACAAACAAAAGTGCATATTCCATGTGCAATAGTGAAAATTGAGAATTAAAATTAAATATAAGTCCATATAAATATAATAGGATGAATCACCCAGGTGTTAATTGAAATGTGGTTAAGATCCTGATGAATAGGGATAAAGTGTTTGATCCACCACCACCAATGAAGATACTGGCCGCTTACCAGAGACCCATGACCCCCCACTACAGAGGGTCTGGGTAAGCTGTTAAAACTGATTGCTCCGGACCACCATCAAAGAACCAAATAGTAGCACTGCGATGGAACATCAGGGGCCTCGGTATCAGATGGATTGATTACACAGTGGCGGAACGTCAAACTCTCAGCAACGTGGTTAACCATAAACGGAAAAGAGAGCTGATGATGGTGAGGGATGGTGTGATCTTCCTGTGTGGAATCCTGAGAATAAAGAGGATCACCCTTTACCATAGACTGCGGATCCCTGGACTTCTCTTCTTTTTCTACTTTAACCTCAAATTTGATGTCTTTCAGTTTTTCTCCCCGGTGATATGAGGGGCGGCTGATTCTCCATCATGACGTCCTTGTAGAGATCCTTGTGCCCTTCCTCTGGAGTTGCAAAACCCTGAAAAGCTTTTGGAACTCAATCTCATCATTTATAGCAGATATTACAGGAAACCTATCCATGCTTACTCCTGCCTCAGCCAACAATGTTATCTTTTTACTTCCTCACAGCATGAGTGATCTCCCATTTCCTCCAGCCTGGAGATAAGCTCCCAGTAACTACATAAATATGGCTGCTCTACAAAAAATAAGTACTGCAAGTAAAAGGGCTAGGAATATCAGTATCTGTGATTGACACTAGAAAAGCTGGCATTTGATTATATTAAAAGAGAAGTTCAGGATTAAAAAAAATATACAAATTTATACTCACCTAGGTGGATGCAGCATCTATCTAATGCCCTATCTGTCCTCCACTGGCTCTGTAGTGAGAATTGAGCAATCAAACACTACTGATCGTGCCCCCCCCCCCACACTGACAGTCACTGCTCTCTGATCTCTTCAATGCCCACTGGAGCGCTGAGTTTTGAAGCGGGTGGGAGGGAATGGCTCAGGCTCAGCTGAGCCAGGTGCCAGTCCAGGATTCTGGGTGAATAACGACCATATGGTCGGGATCTTTTCAGAGCCTGGACTGGCCCTGGGATGCCAGCCGACAGTGGGCTTCAGCCCACTGTCAGCTGAAAACAGATCACAGGAGTGTAGAATGAACTGCACTCCTGTGATCCATAGGTAAAGCCAAAAAAGCTTTGACCATATTTCTACTTTAACCACTTGCCCACTGGGCACTTAAACCCCCTTTCTAATCAGGCCAATTTTAAACTTTCAGTGCTCTCACATTTTGAATGACAATTACTCAGTCATGCAAGATTGTACCCATATGAAATGTTTGTCCTTTTTTCACATAAATAGAGCTTTTTTTTTTTTTTGTTTAGTTTTTTATTTGGGAAAAAGTAAACATACATAAATGGTGATTGGAATAGAAAGATTATACAAGAACACATTTTTATCACTTCAACAAAAACCTGTACGGGGTGTGACTTGGCTAGGGATGAGCTTCAAGTTCGAGTCAAACTCATGTTCGACTGGAACATTGGCTGTTCGCAAGTTCGCCAAACAGTGAACAATTTGGGATGTTTGCGGCAAATTCGAAAGCCACGGAACACCCTTTAAAAGTCTATGGGAGAAATCAAAAGTGCTAATTTTAAAGGCTTATATGCATGGTATTGTCATAAAAAGTGTTTGGGGACCTGGGTCCTGCCCCAGGGGACATGGATCAATGCAAAAAAGTTTTTTCAGGAGCAGTGATTTTAATAATGCTTAAAGTGAAACAATAAAAGTGTAATATTCCTTATTTAAGAACTGTCAGAAGAGGAGAAGCGTTACACAGCGGGAGCCTCCCATCATGCTGGATGTGGAGCGGCCCAGAAGACGAAGGAAAGAAGATGCCGCGGAGAAAGATGCTGAACGAGGACACAGGAGGAAGAACCAGAAGAACCAGAAGAAGAAGATGGAGGATGAAACCGAAGGAAGATAGAAGATAGAAGAAAGAAGATAGAAGATAGAAGAAGCATTTAAATAAAGGAATTGTCAAAAACTGTCTCTTGTCATTTTTAACATTTTTGACACTTTTTTTGTGAAATGGTAGGGGTACTTTTGTACCCCCTTACCATTTCACACAGGGGGGGGAGGGGCGGGATCTGGGGGTCCCCTTGTTTAAGGGGGCTTCCAGATTCCGATAAGCCCCCTGCCCGCAGACCCCCACAATCACTGGGCAAGGGTTGTGGGGATGAGGCCCTTGTCCCCATCAACATGGGGACAAGGTGTTTTGGGGGGCTACCCCAAAGCACCCTCCTAATCTTGAGGGCATGTGGCCTGGTACGGTTCAGGAGGGGGGGCACTCTCTCGTCCCCCCTCTTTTCCTGCGGCCTGCCAGGTTGCGTGCTCGGATAAGGGTCTGGTATGGATTTTTGGGGGGACCCCACACCATTTTAAAAAAATTTTTGGCCAGGGTTCCCCTTAATATCCATACCAGACCTGAAGGGCCTGCTATGGAATTTAGGGGGCCCCCCACGCCATTTTTTTTTACATTTTGGTTCGGGGTTCCCCTGTGGGGAATTCCCATGCAGTTTTTATCAATGAACTTTTATGTGTATTGTCAGACCGGCAATTCATTATTAGCTGCGAGTAGTTTTAAATTACTTTTTTTCCTTTGAAATGTCATTTTGCTGTCAGACTGTCCTAAACACGGGAAACATGCACCCCTTTACAGGCATACTATAGACACCCCCCAGGTATGAAATTTAAAGGAATATTACACTTTTATTGTTTCACTTTAAGCATTATTAAAATCACTGTTCCTGGAAAATATGGCCATTTTTAAAACTTTTTTTTGATCCATGTCCCCTGGGGCAGGACCCAGGTCCCCAAACACTTTTTATGACAAAAACTGCATATAAGCCTTTAAAATTAGCACTTTTGATTATTCATGTTTGTGTCCCATAGATTTTAACGGTGTTCGTGTGTTCGAACACATTTTTTGCCTGTTCACATGTTTTGGTGCGAACCAAACAGGGGGGTGTTCAGCTCATCCCTAGTCTTGGCCATTTGTTCCCTGTGGTATGGTTTCCGTTATTTGATCATGCGATGACCATGACTGGGGTGTCTATGGTGAGCAACTGTCAGGTTTCTAGGACTGTTCAAGGGAATGTAAGGATATTTCAAGTACAAAAACAGGACCTCTGTCGCCTTATCTCGAGGTGGTTAAGGGGTTTAGTGGCGAGAGGTGTGTTGTTTTGTTGTACTGTAAGTTCATGTGTGGTCTTGAGCAAGCACAGCTAGGTAATTTATGAACTTAAATGAAACCATGTAGAGAATCTGTAGATGCTTGGGTTGGGGATCATATTATAATATAGGGACCAGGGGGATTGGCAAGGGGAAGTGGGAGTGGAGTGGGAGTGATGAGGGAAGTGGGGGAGGGGGTGGGGAAACACAAAAAAAAGGGGGGGAATAGAAAAGAAGGAGAGATAGACAAAAGAGTAGAGAAGGGGAATGGAGAGGGAAATCCGTCGTTGACCACCCCCTCCCTTGTGCAGGAGAGGGAGGGGTGTCTGTTTATAATTCAAAGTGTCTGGGGGGGCGGCGACTAGGAGTAGCTTGACCAGGGGGCATCAGATAAATTGAGCATTGGGTTGTTCATGTTTTGTCACTGAGCCCTTATCTCTTGAGGAAGAATGTTTGGGATTTATCATGGTGATCGTTGTCGCTTTATACCATTGAATTAACTGCGTTTTAGTATGCTGGTGTTGACTGGAAGTGCATCCAGCATGCCCATTTTTTGTAGAATTTTGATGGAGTATCCCATGATATACTGTATGAATCAGCTCCTCCATTTCAGCGGTTTTACGTATTCTGCAAAACCATTCTTTGATTGTGGGTATTTGGTATTTGTGGCAGGAACTATGTGATATGGGAGAGTTGTGGAGGAGGAATTGATCTGGGGAAAGGTTTAGTTCAAATGAAGTTACTTGGGAGGTGATACGGCACAATTCCCTCCAAAATGAATCCATGTACAATGTAAAATTGAGGGCGCTCTGGACAACAGGACTAAGCAGGCAATGTTTATATAAGACCAGGGGTCCGGTGGTGGTAATGGTGATTCTTCAACACTAAGGGCAGCAGCTTTGAAAGTGGAAGCAAACTCTAAAAAACACAAGCAGAAAAAAAGGCGCCTCTAAGTGCAGAAGATTAAAATATTTAATATCCCCAGAGGGATTAAAAACACTTACAAGATCAGAAAGTAAAATAAGCATAACATCATTGATGGTAAGAGTGATCCAGCATCAGGAAGGTTCGCAGCTTGTTGTAAGACTCCCAGGACTGTGGGTACGTAGCGGCAGGGACTCCAATGAAGTTGCCAGCAGATGTTGGAAGATCCTGGAGATTCCGGTGCAGGTCACACAATCTGAGTCTAGGGAAAACGAAGATCCCGGAAGTGACGCCAGCGGTGAGGGACAGCAACCAGCGTGGAACGGATGTAGTCATCAAAAAGGGAAACGTTTCAGAACTGCTATTGGTTCCTTTTTCAACCTATGGGTACAGGTATACCCATGCATAATTTATACTCTCTGGGCCAGCTGTGGGCGGGGACAAGGGCGGGAGGAAGTAGGAAATGGTGTATGGCATTTTCACAAGGACATGAATCATCAGAATAATGCTAAATACACTATTGGTGAAAACAATATTGATAAAAGGGTAAGTAAACAAGAGGAGGAAGAAATATAAGAAAATATGTATAAATAAATCATTAAAAAATATATATAAAAATATATATAAAAAATAGTATAGAAATATATTGTAAGAAACACTGGAATACTATGTATATATCCGCACAAATGGAGATGTTAATTAACCAGCAGCGATCAGTCAACTAATAGATACAATAAAGAAGAAAAAAAAAAAAGGAATAAAAAATGAACAAATAAAACGCAGGTGATATGCATGCTCGAGAGGAAATATATTGTAAGAAACACCAGAATACTATGTATATATCCTCACAAATGGAGATGTTAAATAACCAGCAGCGATCAGTCAGGTAATAGATAAACTAAAAAGAAATAACATAAAAAGGAATAAGAAATTAACAAATAAACGCAGGTGATATGCGTGCTCGAGAGGATATAAATTATCTATGAGCAAGGGAGAAACAGATATATTGGAGGGAACTAAGAATATATCCACACAGATGGAAATGTGAGTTTAGATCATCGACAATCCATTGCAAATACAAGGGCACCTTCATCTGTGGCTCATGCCACTACTGTGGCTACATGCTCACCCAAAAAAACCCTACTCTCCCCAACGGCAAATCTTTCTTCCCGAAACACTTCGCCAACTGCAGGACCACTGGAGTGGTTTACCTACTCCAGTGCAACTGCGGGTGTTTCTATATAGGAAAGACCAAACTTGAATTTTGGCGACGAGCCTATAGACATATTTTATCTATGAAAACAGCTGACCCCGACCTACCCCTTGGCCGACATGTCTCCTTGGTTCATGGAGGAAAATTTCCCTCCATTAAATTTTTAATTTTGGATCGTATACACCCTAACCCCAGAGGGGGCGACTGGAATAAAATTTTACTCCAGAGAGAACTTAAATGGATCCATTTACTTAAGGCCACCACACCTCCAGGCCTTAATGAAGCGGTTTGTTTCAAGCCCTTCCTTCAGGGCTTCAATTCTGGAGGTATGGAAAAATAGGGTTATGGCCATTCCAAAAGGGTATCTCTGTCTTCTCAACATTGTAGTGTTTGTTTGTAACTCCTGGCTGCTACTGATTTTTTGTACACCAAGCTGTATGTGCATCCTATACATGCTCCCTCCCTTTTTTTTTTTTCCCCCCCACTCCCCTTACCACCTTTTTCCTCTCCCCATTTATCTGTTATATGTTACTTGCCCATCCCCCCCTCTATACATTATTTACTTTTATTGTTCAATTTGATACCCCCCTTTGGGACCATGTATTCGAACACACAGCCAGCTTGGTTACTTCCCTATGTTAAGAATTGTTACCATTTAGTATATTCTGTTATATTCGTTACGTTTCTGTGCTCCCACTAAGAATAGTACATTCATATTTGGCACCCACAATAGTGGAAATGTATAGGATATATTTATGTCTGCCACGCACCTCCTGTTACTATGTGGTTTGCACATGTCATATACAATTGTACTTTGATATCATTCATATGTATTGAAATTGCTTGACCATTGTTGTTTTTTGCTGCCTTAACTGTATAATAATGTATCATGCGTATTGTTCCACGTACCAATTTCTAAGTCCCAATCTTCTGTACAGTGTTCTCTCCCCACATTACCCTCTCTCCCTCCCTTTCCTTGTCCCAATAATATGTAATGTATACAGTACTTATTTGGATGTAGGTCATCCATCTAACCTTTTTTGTTTTTTCCTATTCACTGCTTCCCTTTTCTTTTTTTCTTCTTATCCCCCTTTTCTTTCTTTTCCATGTTTTCCATATTTGGAGGAATATACTTGAGCAGTCGTTTTTGGTGACTGGCTAGCAGTTACCCTTTCTCTTTTTTAATATATATGTTTCTTTTTGTTTCTTTTTCCCAAACCATTTATTGCAGCACACTCTCCCCGCCCCCCCTTGTGGCGCGCCTAGTTAGAGCGGCGGCCCGGCACGGTAAGCCACCACAGGAGTCTCTGGGGCGGCGCTTAGCGAGGTACTTGGGCGTCTTCCACACACGCCCACTGCCTCCATGTTGACACTCCAGGCGAGCATGCGCTCTCGCCGGAGTGTCACTTCTGTGCCGGTGGGGCGGGTGTGCGTGACGCTGCCCCAAACGCCGTGTAGCTTGCGCACGCGCGGTTGGGGCGGCGCCGCGCACGCTCGCCTCGGGGGGTCAGCATTATGCGTCCCAGTCTACGCTGCTCACAACACAGCTGTGCCTCATCTCTGACGCCAGCTGATTGTGACAGCCTTGTTATTTAAACCAGCCTCACTCATTAAACACCAAGACGTTACACTCTCTGGACGCTTGGCTGTGAGGCTGTCATCACATTTCTCTCAAGGTATGATTGCTTCAGTCATTTTTTTCATTTTGTTGCATTCTAATACTCAGTTTACAGTTACTCTTTACTTCCTTGTTGAGTCATTCAACTATTTATCACCTATTCTGACTTTGTCTTTATTTGGGTCCCTGCAAGACTGTTACAAACAGTTTCACATAGGCTGGGCTTCAATGTAATTACTTTTTCCAAACCCTATAGAATATGATACTGTTTCTAACTCTTTACTGGCCTTAATACATGCATTATGGACATTTGCAACACGCAGGTTTTTATGCATTTACCTGCTGAGCATGCAATTATATATTACATATTGTTTCCTATTTTTCATTTACCTTATTTTCTTTTCCTTTCTTTAGACCCAATGTTATACATACATGCATTTGCATACTGATATTGGGATATGAGATTAACGGGACTTTCCCACTGTCGCTTTATTTGATGCGACTTTTCTTTGTTGCGACCCAGTCCTGATGCATCTTATTAAACGCATATAAACATATTATATATTGATACCATTTCCCCTTTTTTTCTATTATATATCTCATTCTGTATATACCACTAATCTATACACTCAGTCACCACTGTCTATCTACCCATTTTTTGGACCCCATCCTAAGGTCCTGTCTACATTTTCTATTTTTCTAGGGGCGCCTTCCTGTGACCTCAGCACGCCGCTCTGGTTTGTACGCGCATTGGTCGGGCGAGACGGGAGTGTTGCCAAAAAATTCCCCCCATGGTGACTGCAGCCCACCAACCTGCATTCATCATTATTTAAATACTCTGGTTTACACCAGTTACAATATGTACTTAACTTCTTGCCACACCATGCCCTTCTTCCATGACTCTTCTTGTTTTTAGAATAATAAGTTTTTCTCAAGCAAATAAGCAAACATTCTCAGGTAGGTGATGTATTCACCACCCCGATACCCTCCTTTTTTGCATACTACTCTGAGATTTCCCCATTATCTTATTATCTTTTCTGCCTCTTTTACTTTTCTCTTTATTAGCCTAGATGAACATCTCTCTCTGATTATGCCCCTGAAGAAGGATTGTACAGATATTAAGTACCCCGAAACGCGTAGGGCCTGAGAAGAGCTTCTTTCATCACATTTGTTTTGTCCTAATTGCTTATGATGGCTATTATGTAGTTTTTACTATGTTAGTCCATACATTTACTGCTTGTTTTTATCTCAATGTACCTGTGATTTTGAATAAAATTTAAATCTTTTTTATATTGCTCTTTATTTTCTATACACTTTATTACTCCTTACTTTTGCAAGTGCCAGTAAAGTCCACCTAGGGGAACCCTTTTGCTTTTTGTCTATAGACTATTGGACGTGGCACGGCTCCCTTGCCTAAAACTGGTTGGTCACTCCCCTTTGTTGCTATATGCAGTTTTGGTAGTAAATACCACTCCCCACTCGACCAACCCATTTTTAGGTGACTATATAAAATATATACTATACTAACTATATCACCTAGGGGAGTCCATTTCTCTCCCCCCCCTTATTTTAGTGCCCCATACTTTTTGCCCCCCTCCCTCTCTAGGCTTTAATCTTCTTTTTTCCCCCTTCACTCTTCCCCATTCCTTTTTCTTCATCATTCCTCTAAATAAACCTTTTTCTTTTACAAAATGACCCCTGAAACAGAAACGTCTCACTTTGAGAATATATTTTTGGGCCAAGATTGGGAAACCTTGATGCAGCAATATCTAGATAAATTTGGTGACAATGACCGAACCGAAGTGGAAATTTCCTCCCTGTTTTTCAAACTTGCCAAAAACTTGGAGAAAAAATCTTCATTTTTTTGGCACGTCAGGTCATTTCAAGATTATATAAAGAGTAATATGAATCCGTTGGGTCTTCGCATCCAGATCTTCCCTACTTTGGACGATCTGGACGCAACCTTCAAATCTACATGGGAGAATGCCCTACAGATATGCTCACGTAGTCTTATGCAGATACTCATAGATGAATATACCAAAAGATCCTCAATACTAGACGCCGAAATTACTAAAATCTGTGAACAACTTAAAAACTTCCAGGCACATCCCTCAGTCTCTGCCAAAGAGAACAAACTCAAAATCCATCTTGAATCTTTTAACAAAAATATCTTATTGAAGAAAAATTCCAAGTTTCATAGGGATAAAAATGCATTTGAGGCCGGCAAGGCCTACAAATGGAATCAAAACAACAGGATAACCAGGAACTCCCATATACCTCAAAATCCCCCCTCTAACAAAGTCTCATCACACATCCCCCCGCTTATTACTCCTAAAGCTAAAACCTCCGCTGGCACCAAACGCCAACTTTCTGGCGATCCCACTCCAGATCAAAAGTCTAAAAAACCTAGTGCAGAAAAAAAGTCCAATCCCCCTCCCCCTACACACTCTGACAGCACCAACAAAGAACTCATGCCCAAGCACCCTACACAGGCACACCCGTCTCTTTCATCTCAAAACACTACTAATACACATGAACCTAATCGTAATGACTCTTCTTTTTTAGATCTAGTACTGGCTGGTCTCAAGCCACCCCCACCGAATCTGAACACCTACACACAATTGACACTATAGACACCCATCCGAATACGGACATAGCCTTGGATACCGATCTAAGCGTCATTAATTTATCTTCTCACCCTCTCACCACCCATGAAATTGCGATCTTGAGAAAGGGATTGAATTTCTGCCCAGACCATAGACTGGACAAATTCGAACTCTATAAAGATCTCCAACTCTTTATCCGCAAACTAATCCTCAGGAAATTATATCAAAAACAGGATGCGAAAACCATTTTAACTCCACAAGAAAATCGAGCTCTGGACCAACTTGTTGCGCTACTAGAGGAGAGCGACACATCTGACCTCATTGATCAGATTGACCTCCCACGTATCCTTCAACAAATAGATGACTCACATGTCCACCCACATTCGGGGACTTCTAGATTAAAGAAAAAATCGGACCTTTGCCCGCCACCCAGCACATGTCCTAACGCAGCAATCTTCCTTAAACTGGTCAATAACGACCTGGAGAAGCTTAGAATAAAACAACAGGAACCCTCCAATCTCCACCCACAAGAACTAGAAGCATTACACTCCCTAAAGGCCAATAACACCATCACCATTAAACCCTCTGACAAGGGCGGAAATGTTGTGGTGTTAGACAATGATCAGTACATTATGATGTGTAGGAAAATTCTCAACAATGCAGACTGGTACCGCCGTATGCCAGTCTCCATTGTTGAGAAGTATAACAAGGAATTTTACGCGCTGGTTGATTCTGCTTTCCTTAACCAGACCATCAGTAAGACTACCTGGACTTTTGTGAGAAACAATTTCCCCAAGACCCCTACGTTTTATGCACTCCCCAAAGTGCACAAGAATCTCAAAGACCCGCCCGGCAGACCTATTATTTCCGGTGTAGGCTCAATAAGCGAAAATGCCAGTAAACTTATTGATGAACATCTTAGACCATTCGTGGTATCTCTATCTTCCTATGTAAAGGACACCGGCCATTTTTTACAAATTTTGAACCATATGTCTATTTCAGAGAAAGCCCTCCTTGTCACTATTGACCTGGAGACACTATATAGCTCTATCCCACATGTGTTGGGTCTAGCAGCAATTAGACACATACTCCAAAGCGATAGGCACTCTGATCTCAGCTATAATGAATTCATCATCGAGCTGCTCGAGTACATCCTCACCCATAATGTTTTCACCTTTCTCGGCTCCCACTACCTCCAGGTGCAGGGGGTGGCGATGGGGACATGTTGTGCCCCGTCGTACGCGAACCTGTACCTGGGGGAGTGGGAAAAAGCCCTCCTCTCTGATGGGAACCTTACTCATTATACCAACTATATCCAAGCTTGGCATAGATATATAGACGACATTTTTTGTCACATGGGAGGGTCCCTCGGATGTACTCGAGCAGTTCGTACTTCGGATGAATAAGAATGATTTCAACCTGACGTTTACAATGTCCTTTGATAATACTCATGTAACCTTCCTAGATATTGAAGTTTTCAAGGATGGACAGGGCAAACTTTGTACCAAATTATTTAGAAAAAGCACTGCCGGCAATACCATATTGCATGCTGCCAGTTTTCATCCTAAACCTCTAATTGAGTCCATACCCTATTCCCAATACATTAGGATCAAGCGCAACTGCACAGACAACAAAAACTTTCTCACAGAGGCTGCTGCCCTTCGAGACAGGTTGCTACTTCGTGGCTATTCTCATAAATCTCTTAAAAGAGCGTTTCAGAAAGCCAACAACAAACCCAGACAAACACTTTTCCACCGCACTGAACAACAAAAAGACGCCTACCCACTCAGCATCATTACGACATACCATCAGCAACATCGCCAAACCAAAAGAATAATCGAGAAATACTGGCACCTACTGGCCTTGGACCCCAACCTGGGCCATTTAGTCCCGGAAAAACCCAACTTTACTTTCAAAAGAGCTATCTCCATTGGTGACCAAATCACCAAAAGTGAGTTTAGATCATCGACAATCCATTGCAAATACAAGGGCACCTTCATCTGTGGCTCATGCCACTACTGTGGCTACATGCTCACCCAAAAAAACCCTACTCTCCCCAACGGCAAATCTTTCTTCCCGAAACACTTCGCCAACTGCAGGACCACTGGAGTGGTTTACCTACTCCAGTGCAACTGCGGGTGTTTCTATATAGGAAAGACCAAACTTGAATTTTGGCGACGAGCCTATAGACATATTTTATCTATGAAAACAGCTGACTCCGACCTACCCCTTGGCCGACATGTCTCCTTGGTTCATGGAGGAAAATTTCCCTCCATTAAATTTTTAATTTTGGATCGTATACACCCTAACCCCAGAGGGGGCGACTGGAATAAAATTTTACTCCAGAGAGAACTTAAATGGATCCATTTACTTAACGCCACCACACCTCCAGGCCTTAATGAAGCGGTTTGTTTCAAGCCCTTCCTTCAGGGCTTCAATTCTGGAGGTATGGAAAAATAGGGTTATGGCCATTCCAAAAGGGTATCTCTGTCTTCTCAACATTGTAGTGTTTGTTTGTAACTCCTGGCTGCTACTGATTTTTTGTACACCAAGCTGTATGTGCATCCTATACATGCTCCCTCCCTTTTCCCCCCCCCCCCACTCCCCTTACCACCTTTTTCCTCTCCCCATTTATCTGTTATATGTTACTTGCCCATCCCCCCCTCTATACATTATTTACTTTTATTGTTCAATTTGATACCCCCCTTTGGGACCATGTATTCGAACACACAGCCAGCTTGGTTACTTCCCTATGTTAAGAATTGTTACCATTTAGTATATTCTGTTATATTCGTTACGTTTCTGTGCTCCCACTAAGAATAGTACATTCATATTTGGCACCCACAATAGTGGAAATGTATAGGATATATTTATGTCTGCCACGCACCTCCTGTTACTATGTGGTTTGCACATGTCATATACAATTGTACTTTGATATCATTCATATGTATTGAAATTGCTTGACCATTGTTGTTTTTTGCTGCCTTAACTGTATAATAATGTATCATGCGTATTGTTCCACGTACCAATTTCTAAGTCCCAATCTTCTGTACAGTGTTCTCTCCCCACATTACCCTCTCTCCCTCCCTTTCCTTGTCCCAATAATATGTAATGTATACAGTACTTATTTGGATGTAGGTCATCCATCTAACCTTTTTTGTTTTTTCCTATTCACTGCTTCCCTTTTCTTTTTTTCTTCTTATCCCCCTTTTCTTTCTTTTCCATGTTTTCCATATTTGGAGGAATATACTTGAGCAGTCGTTTTTGGTGACTGGCTAGCAGTTACCCTTTCTCTTTTTTAATATATATGTTTCTTTTTGTTTCTTTTTCCCAAACCATTTATTGCAGCACACTCTCCCTGCCCCCCCTTGTGGCGCGCCTAGTTAGAGCGGCGGCCCGGCACGGTAAGCCGCCACAGGAGTCTCTGGGGCGGCGCTTAGCGAGGTACTTGGGCGTCTTCCACACACGCCCACTGCCTCCATGTTGACACTCCAGGCGAGCATGCGCTCTCGCCGGAGTGTCACTTCCGTGCCGGTGGGGCGGGTGTGCGTGACGCTGCCCCAAACGCCGTGTAGCTTGCGCACGCGCGGTTGGGGCGGCGCCGCGCACGCTCGCCTCGGGGGGTCAGCATTATGCGTCCCAGTCTACGCTGCTCACAACACAGCTGTGCCTCATCTCTGACGCCAGCTGATTGTGACAGCCTTGTTATTTAAACCAGCCTCACTCATTAAACACCAAGACGTTACACTCTCTGGACGCTTGGCTGTGAGGCTGTCATCACATTTCTCTCAAGGTATGATTGCTTCAGTCATTTTTTTCATTTTGTTGCATTCTAATACTCAGTTTACAATTACTCTTTACTTCCTTGTTGAGTCATTCAACTATTTATCACCTATTCTGACTTTGTCTTTATTTGGGTCCCTGCAAGACTGTTACAAACAGTTTCACATAGGCTGGGCTTCAATGTAATTACTTTTTCCAAACCCTATAGAATATGATACTGTTTCTAACTCTTTACTGGCCTTAATACATGCATTATGGACATTTGCAACACGCAGGTTTTTATGCATTTACCTGCTGAGCATGCAATTATATATTACATATTGTTTCCTATTTTTCATTTACTTTATTTTCTTTTCCTTTCTTTAGACCCAATGTTATACATACATGCATTTGCATACTGATATTGGGATATGAGATTAACAGGACTTTCCCACTGTCGCTTTATTTGATGCAACTTTTCTTTGTTGCGACCCAGTCCTGATGCATCTTATTAAACGCATATAAACATATTATATATTGATACCATTTCCCCTTTTTTTCTATTATATATCTCATTCTGTATATACCACTAATCTATACACTCAGTCACCACTGTCTATCTACCCATTTTTTGGACCCCATCCTAAGGTCCTGTCTACATTTTCTATTTTTCTAGGGGCGCCTTCCTGTGACCTCAGCACGCCGCTCTGGTTTGTACGCGCATTGGTCGGGCGAGACGGGAGTGTTGCCAAAAAATTCCCCCCATGGTGACTGCAGCCCACCAACCTGCATTCATCATTATTTAAATACTCTGGTTTACACCAGTTACAATATGTACTTAACTTCTTGCCACACCATGCCCTTCCTCCATGACTCTTCTTGTTTTTAGAATAATAAGTTTTTCTCAAGCAAATAAGCAAACATTCTCAGGTAGGTGATGTATTCACCACCCCGATACCCTCCTTTTTTGCATACTACTCTGAGATTTCCCCATTATCTTATTATCTTTTCTGCCTCTTTTACTTTTCTCTTTATTAGCCTAGATGAACATCTCTCTCTGATTATGCCCCTGAAGAAGGATTGTACAGATATTAAGTACCCCGAAACGCGTAGGGCCTGAGAAGAGCTTCTTTCATCACATTTGTTTTGTCCTAATTGCTTATGATGGCTATTATGTAGTTTTTACTATGTTAGTCCATACATTTACTGCTTGTTTTTATCTCAATGTACCTGTGATTTTGAATAAAATTTAAATCTTTTTTATATTGCTCTTTATTTTCTATACACTTTATTACTCCTTACTTTTGAAAGTGCCAGTAAAGTCCACCTAGGGGAACCCTTTTGCTTTTTGTCTGGTGTGGAAGATATGGTGGTTTGGGCACACAACTTCCTGAAGCAATATAATGTTGGTTAAATCAGTGGTGTTGCCTGATTGCCACCGGAAAATGGTTTGGAACCATCCATAGTAAAGAAGCTATGGGAAGTGTAGAGACCGAGTCTTCCAACAAAACTCAGTCTTTGTAGGGGGAATGTTAATTCCAGTTTACAATTCTGGAGAGGTGTATAGCGGTATAATAATTGTGCAAGTCTGGGAGTCCTATCCCTCCCAGTCATTTTGGTCGAGTAAGTTGTGAGAAACTAATTCTGGGTCTCTGATCACCCCAAAGGAATTTGGTGTAGATAGTTTTATAGGCCTTAAAAAAGGCTGGAGAGACATGGCTCAGGATCGTCTGCAAGACATATAGCAATCTAGGTAATGCATTCATTTTTAGGATTGCAGCCCTGCCAATTCATGAAAAGATGGGTTTGTTCCAATTTTTGAGGTCGGTAGTTAATTTGTTTATGAGGGGTAGATGATTCTTTACATACAGATCGGAGAGTCTGGAGGGAAGCTGAATTCCTAGATATGTGATTGAGTCAGTCTTCCAAAGTAATGGAAAATTGTCTTTGCATTGAGTCACTAGGTGTTTAAGAAGGGAGATATTGAGGGCGAATGATTTAGAGAAATTGATCTTAAGGTTGGATAAGGATTGGAAGTGTTGAAATTCTGACAAGAGTACAGGCATAGTGGTCAGGGGTTCTGTAAGGAATAATAATATGTTGTCCACAAAGGCAGCGTATTTGTATTCCTCGTGGATGGTCCGTATTCCTTTGATGTCTGAATTTAGAAGTAACTTCTGGAGGAAAGGTTCCAGCGTGAGGATAAAAAGGATAGGAAAGAAGGGGGGCAGGAGGCGGAGCCTAGCAGAGCAGACATGCATTGTTAGAGCTCCACACCGCTGAGGAGAGAAGAGAAGGACAAAGTGGAGTCTGCAGGCTCAAAAGGTATCCATTTGAACCTTTTTGCCCCTGGGAACAAACTGTGAAAGTTTGGGCAGGAAATATGGTACTGGGAGGAAACCGTGGCAGAAATAAAAATCACCTCACAAAGAGCTCACAGGCACTCACTGCAGCTGAAGCAGCTCCAGTCACCTCACAAGATACAGCATCAGGGCGCTCTCACAGACAGAAAATGTCACAGCAAGACTCTCCATTTGAGTCAGATACAGAACAAATCCTCTCACAAACTTCTCCACAAGCCTCCTCAGTATCCCCAGTAATATTATTACAATTTGAAAAGATGCTTCATAAGGCTTTAAAACAAACCTCAGACCAAATAACAAAAAGCCTAACCAAAGAAATAAGAGAGCTGGGAAACCGCACCGCAGCCTTAGAAATAAAAATGGATGAAATTGAAATTACAACCCAAGAAAATATAACAGAATTGGAACAATTAAAAAAAGAGAATTTAATACTTCAAACTAAGCTCGAAGATTACGAAAATAGAGCCAGACGTTCAAACTTGCGCATAAGGGGAATACCTGAAACTGTGACAGACCTGCAATCTACTATTACTGCTCTATTACAAGAACTAAAGCCAGATATCCCTATTGAACGTTTAGAACTGGACAGAGTACACAGAGCCCTCACAGCCAAAAAGAAAGATGGACCCCCACGTGATATAATCACAAAATTTCATTATTACAGAACGAAAGAACAAATACTAATTGCTGCAAGAGAAAAAAAGGAACTTAATTTTCAAGGACACAATTATCAAATTTTTGCTGACCTATCCCAACTTACTATTACTAAAAGACGATCCATGAAACCCCAACTAATGGAACTGCAACGCCACAACATTATGTATCAATGGGGCTTCCCCTTTTCAGTCAGATTTAACTACCAAGGTACAATTTACAGAAGCAGATCAGCAGATGAACTACAACAAACCCTTTTAAAATTAAATCTGACAGAACCCACAAGCAGCAACACTCCCACACGCAGAAGAATGGCGTCATCTTCACCTTCAGGCAGCACCCAGAAAATTTCAGAACAAATCATCATTCTCACAAAAGAGGCCGTTATGCCACATCATCCATGGACCAAGAAGATTCAATGGACTGACATCCTAATTCCTGATATCTCTTCATTTATTATACTAAGAGATAGTTCTCTATAAAAAAACTATATTTATAACTGAATGTAACTGCATTCTGATAGTCACACACTGTGTGGGATCATGTTACATTCCAGTTATATTTCTTATTACTTCTGATTCATATAGCCTTAGAATATATAAGTGAAATAAGGAAATTCTTGTTCAGTTATATATTATCAGGTAATAACAATAGATTTATTACTTTTTAGGACAAATATGTTCAATAATCCAGAAGTAATGGAAGCTTTTTCTTTCTTTTCTTAAAACAAATATATTATTACCTAACTAGTTCCTAGAATTATGTTTTTGTTTATTCTAATCTGAAGCAATACAACCTCAATTTTATGAGTTAACATATCTAAACAGTTACATATGAATAAAATATGTAATTGTTTACTCTAAAAGGGTTAAAATCCCAAAATAATTCAAACTATCTTCATCAATACCAAAGTTATTAACAGTACCTTTCTAACTGAATTATTTAGCCTAGGGTAAGACTAACCATATACAACCACCCTGGAATAAATAATTTCAACAAAAACTATATTCTGCACTCCAATTAATGAAACATCATTTTGATGTCTTTTGACATAGCACTTCTCTCCTGTAAGCGGAAGATCAGTGTACCCCCATTAGCCCTCCTCATTCTCCCAACCATATTATGTGGGAGTGTGACGAAGGCACTTATTCCCCTGAGAGAGATATTTATTCTCTTTCACGGGTAAATTGTGATTACTTGCAAAAAATAATTTATACAATGTATCATCTAATCTCATATGTTTTTTATTTACTCTTTACTCCAGAATTCACTGGTTTCTTTTCTATCTATTCATCTCTTCAGTCCACACAGGTTGATCTGCGCAGCCAGCTCTGCATAACAAAAAGTAAGTCAAAACTATTTGATCTATTGCCATGGCACCACTGAATATACTTTCCCTGAATGTTCAGGGAATAAATGTCCCTCAAAAAAGGACCAAAGCCTTCCGTACTTTCCATAACAAGAAGGCTCACATAGTATGCCTCCAAGAAACACACTTCACCAAAGATTCTACTCCAAAATATATTTCTCCTTTTTATCAACAAATTTACACGGCTTCTGCCTGTACCAAGCAAAGGGGAACTCTAATTGCATTTCACCGATCCACACCATTCACCTTATCATCAGAAATTAAAGACCCAGAAGGTAGATACCTGATACTCATGGGTTATATAATGGATACAGCAATCACAGTGATTTCCTACTACGCTCCTAACAAACAACCTACACCATTCCTCTCACATATATTACAAGTGATTAATACACACAAAATAGGAACAGTGATAATGTGTGGGGATTCGAACCAGGTCCTCCTCCCATTTCTAGATAAATCACCTTTTACACCATCCAAAATAACCTCTAGATTACCTTTTTCTCAACTTCTTTCCAAATACAATCTGGTAGATTCATGGAGAGAAAGTAACCCAATGAAAAAGAAATTCACTTATTTCTCGCACCCTCATCAAACCTTCACCAGAATAGATCATATTTTTCTAACAATAGGAATGATACCAGAAATTATTGCATCAGATATAATTCCGATTCCGTGGTCTGACCATAATGCAGTATACACTACTATAGCCTCAGCCATACCAAAAGCGCATGACCCAACGTGGTACTTACCGGACATAATGCTCAAACACCCACTACATCAGATGGCCATTGAACAAGCTTTAAAGGAATACATATCAATTAATAATACAACAGACATCTCCCCAATAACACTGTGGGAAGCTCATAAGCCTGTCTTGCGTGGTACAATACAAAGACAAATGGCACTATTTAAACGGGAACGCAAAAATCTAGCAAAAAAACTAGAACTCAATTTTAATGCAGCCTACATATCATTTCAAGATAATCCATCTCAGAGTACAAAATCTCATCTGGAAAAATCTAGATTGGAATACGATCTATTTCTCACTGAGTCAGTTGATAAATCCCTCAAACGCTCCAAACACAATTTCTACATGAATACAAACAAACCAGGTACATATTTGGCTCGGGCATTAAATTCAACTAACAAATCTTTCAAACCAATACGTTTGAAATTATCAAAAAATGTTTACACTTGTAATCCAGTTAAAATAGTCCATAAATTTCACTCACATCTCGCAACTTTATACAAGACAAACAATGAATTTAATCCTACAGAAGCTGAATCCTTCTTCTCAAAAATAACCTTACCTGAGTTATCTCAGAATCAAAAAAGCAGACTGGATGAGCCTATAACTATAGATGAAGTTGCTAACGCCATAAAAGACCTAAAACTTAACAAAAGACCAGGCCCAGACGGCTACTCGGCTTTATACTATAAAACATTCTCAGAAATACTCTCTCCCATTCTCACTGAAACTTTTAACAAACTTCTAGATGGACATTCTTTTCGGCAAGAAACACTAATGGCAATTGTTTGTATGATCCCAAAACCCCTTTCTGATGATACTTCCTGTGTGAATTATCGGCCTATCTCTCTGTTAAACCTCGATATTAAATTATTAGCAAAAATAATAGCAAAACGCCTCAATAGCATTATAGGAAAATTAATACATAGAGATCAAGTAGGCCTCATGCCAAATAGACAGGCAGGCGATAATATACGCAGGGCAGTGTTATTGGCACATATTGCTAAAAAACGGAAAATCCCTTTATGTTTTCTATCTCTCGATATTAAGAGGGCATTTGACACAGTATCCTGGCAATATATGCAATATTCATTACAAAAATGGGGTTTTGGACCCCACTTTTTAACATGGATCAAAGCATTATATAATAAACCCAAAGCCTATATAAAATATGCTGGATACAAATCTGAAGCCTTTAATATCGAAAGAGGTACCCGACAGGGTTGCCCATTATCTCCCTTATTATTTGCCCTTATACTCGAACCCATGGCCCAATACATCAGAACAAACCAAACTATAACTGGCATTGAAGTAGGAGGTATTACACACAAATTATGTATATTTGCAGACGATATATTACTTTTTCTATCATCACCACAGGTCTCTGGTCCTAACTTAATACCAGCTCTTGATGGATTTGCAGCCCTATCCGGCCTTATGATTAATCCTAAGAAAAGCCTAGTGCTTAATATTTCACTCACAAACATGGAATTGATCCCGGCTAGGGCTGCACTCCCATTCACATGGGCAGAAAAATCAATCCCATATCTTGGAATTCATTTAACAGCATCTCATTCTGACTTATTCTCAACCAATTATCCTCCTGTATTAAGACAGATCACAAATCTAATAAAACAATGGTCGCAACTTCCTTTATCCTGGATAGGGAAGATTAATGCAATCAAAATGACTATTCTACCCAAATTGCTTTATCTATTCAGAGTCCTCCCTATTCCAATTCCTTCCTATTTTTTGAGAATAGTACAAAAAAGAGCAACTTCGTTTATATGAGGCTCTTCTAAACCACGTATACCTATACACACACTACATCTTCCCAAAAATAAAGGAGGCCTGGGATACCCTAATTTTACTAACTACTACAGAGCAGCACATTTGGCCAGTCTGTCCAAATACCATGCAAAACAGGAAATCCCATTATGGGTATTTATAGAGGCTTCAGAAAATGACCCTCTATTAATATCAAATTTATTATGGCTTGATCCTAAAGACCGCTTTAAAATTCATAATCCCATAACTAAACACTTCTTATCTCTCTGGGATAAACTAAAAACCAAATATCAGTTACAATCTCCACACAATCCTCTCCTTTCTTTTATCAGAAATCCGGCCTTTTATCCGGCATGGATCTACCCAAATTCTTTTAAAGCTTGGACAACATCAGGCATTCAGACACTAAATGACTTCATAGCATCTAAATCATTCCTTTCATTCCCATCGCTTAGAGAAAAATATGATCTACCAAACTCTGAGATATTTAGATATCTCCAAATCAAAAATTTCTATACACCATTCCTAAAGGGGGATACACCATTATCCCAATTATCCATTTTTGAATCAATCTGTACAAAAGATCCATTTGCTAAAGGTACAATTTCATCACTTTATAATCAATTATATGGAGTAGCAAATCTTAATAGACCCTCTTACGTTCAGAGGTGGGAGGAGGACCTGGGACGAACTTTAGAAGACACGGACTGGTCTAACATATGGCTCACATCTAAGTCATCTTCACCCAACATCTTAGCACTGGAGACAAATTATAAAGTCCTAACTCGCTGGTACCTTGTACCCGCTAGAGTGGCAAAATATTCACCTAATACCTCAACTCTTTGTTTTCGAGGATGCCCAGAAATAGGCACATATTTACACATATGGTGGACGTGCCCAGTAATCCAAACCTTCTGGAAGGAAGTCTTCGTGATTGCATCTAAAATATTTAAAAAAATAATACAACCAGATCCATATTTAACTTTACTTAATCTAAAACCGGAATGGTTAACACTCTCTCAATTCAAACTTATGATCCAACTAATAACGGCTGCAAAACAAACAGTGGCCAAGGCATGGAAATCTCCTACATTGGTACTAGCAGAAACAATTCACAGAATGAATAATACAATGTCCCATGCTAAGATGGTAGCCATCGATCAAAATCAAATTCCAAAATTTGAAAAACGTTGGCATCCTTGGATAAAACAACAGTTCCTGTCAAATTTCAATGACTCTGTCCTGTTGCCATGGTAACAGATTAAATGACTTACAGAGACACCCATTCTAAGGCTTCAAAGAGAACTAAAAAGAATAATAAACTGACGAGCGGGACAACCTTGTGGACCATACCTCTACCTTTCAACCCTTTTTCTTCTTTCTCTTTCCTTTTCTCCACCTTACGATTAAAGCTCATTATCAGAATTTATTTGACCTATATACACTCTACTTGTAAACAATATGTATAGTAGGTATAAATCATTTAAATACCTACAAAAGTAACTAAGGAAATGATATATATCTTTAATTTAGGTTTACGTGAACCCAATGTTTAATATTTGAAATTTCATGATATTTACCTATATAAACCCTACTGTAAAACAATGAGCTTACTTTATAGATCCTTGTAAACTTACTTTATGTATCTTTATGTATCTTTATAACATTGTATACTCAATAAACTTCTTTTGACAAGGAAAAAGGATAGGAGACAGGGGACACCCTTGCCTTGTGCCATTACAGATGGGGAAGGCGTTTGACAGAGTATTGCTTGCTCTCACTCTGGCCATGGGATTAGAATATAAAGTATTATGAAATTTAACATGCGTGTGCCTAAACCCATAGTTTTCGAAACTTCTTCGCTGTAATCTCCAGCCACTCTGTCAAATGCCTTCTCTGCATCCAAGGACAAGAAAAAACCCTTTTCCCCAGTTTGTGTCATCAGGTGGTGTAGGTTTATTGCTTTTATGGTATTGCCCCTGGGAGGAAGGGTAAGAATCTATTTGCTAATGTCTTGGAAAAGATTTTTATGCGTGTGTTCAACAGCGATATCGGTCTGTAGTTGTTAGTGTTTGTGGGGTCTTTTCTTTCTTCGGGGATTACTGTTATGTGCACTTCTAGAATGCCGCATGTGAGGGAGTTTGAAGGAGAGAGGGAATTGAAGGAATTAAGAAATGAGGATGGAAGGGTCTCTGTAAACGTTTTGTAATAAACTGCAGTGAGCCCACCTGGGCCTGGGCTCTTTCAGTTGTTTAACTGCCTGCTTCCATTCTGTTGGGGTGATCAGAGATTCAAGTGTTTCAGCGGCGTCTGCTGGGATTTTCTCCCTCTGGAAAATTTGGTCAGAAATGAGTGGATCTCATTTTGTCTTTTCTGGGTGAGGGGAGTATTGGGGGCGTTAGTGTGCTATGTCAGCATTTTTTGTAAGTGTCTTGCCCTTTGGGGAGTGCAGATGGTGTATGTTTTTAGCTTTCTTCGAATGTAGTGATTGGGCTACTAGGTGACCTGATTTGTTTCCATATTCATAAAAAAGTTTCTGTGAAAGAATGAATTTTTTCTTGAAATTGCGACCTAGTTCTTCTTGTATGTGTGTGCGAGTCTCAATGAGTTCCACGTGGGTGCTTTGTGCTTATGTACGCTTGTGTGTTACTTCAAGTGTTTTGAGTTTGACAAACAGGTCTGCGAGTTTGGCAGTTTTCTCTTTTTTGATTTCTGCAGATAAGGAAATGGGTTTTTCCCTCAATACACATTTGTGTGATTCCCACATCTTTGAAGTATCAGGGGTGTTATTGTCGATTAAATAGTGGGTCAGGCATTTGTTAATCTGTTTCCCTAGTTTTGTCAGTTAGGATATGTGAGTTAAGCCTCCAAATGTGCGTGTATGCAGTTTTGTCCGGGAAGGAGAGAATAATTTAAATGGGGTGGTGATCGGAGAGTGGCATGGGTTCTATTGTTGCCTTTGCCAGATTTGGGAAGTCTTGTTGCATGACGAAAACATAATCGAGACGGGAGAATCTATTATCTAGAATTAAGAAAAAAGTAAAATCTTTTTCTTTAGGGTGGAGGGTACGCCATGTGTCGTGTAGTAATAGATCTTGAAGGCATTTTCTGATTTGTTTAATCACACTGTAAGGCATGTGAGAAGTGCCTGAGGAGGTGTCTAACATGGGGTCTAATGGACATTAAAGTAGCCCCCTAGGATCAGTGTTCCCTCTTGAAAAGTTGATAGGTGTCATATGACTGTGCGAAAGAAAGGAACCTGGGCTGAGTTGGGGCTGTATATGTTAGCTAATGTTATCCACCTATTGTTGAATACCCCTTTGAGAAAGATGAATCTGCCCTGATCGTCTACAAGGGTATCGGATACTTGGATGGGGGCATTTTTAGTTATTAGTATGGAAACCTACTTTGATTTCGTGTTTAGAGAGGTAGCGTGGAAGATTTGGGGGAAGAAGTGGTTCAATAGTTTGGGTGTAGACTTTGTGCAAAAGTGGGTCACCTGCAATTAGACGACATCGGCTTTCATGGTTCGCATACTGGAAAGCACTTGCGACCATTTTTCTGCGGTGTTTAAGCTCTTAGTGTTCAGGGAGATGAGTTTTAAAGAGGAATTGACGATTTGTGTTTTCGGGGAAGCCATTTTGATTGTAGGGGTGAGTCGGGCTATTGTAATTTTATACTGAGGAGGGAGAGTCAAAGTTGGAAAGAGGAGGATGATCCAGAGAGAAGAAAGTGGAAGGAGGAGACGAGGATAGATAGGAAATGGGTGAGAAAGAGAAAGAGAAAAAAAAACCCAGGGGGTGAGGGGGAGGGAAGGAAGGGAAAGATAAGGGAGCGGGGTGGAGATTAGCTAGGACAGGGTGAAAGGATCAGGTGGGAGGTGGGAGCTGACTTGGGGAAGAAGGGGTGGTGTGGTGTTGGAAGTTGAACCAGTTGTGGGATTGAACCAGTCAACCCGCTTCATGAGGGGGGATGGTCCGGTGAGGTTAACGGTGTCTGCCAGAGGCTGTTGTGTGGGAGGTGGTAGGAGGTGTACTACAAGAGGACTGAGTTCTGTGTCCCTATGAGGTCAGAGTAGCTCAGTGGTCAGCGTATCTCAAAGCGGGATCTGGACTTCTGAGGGGAGAATATTTTCCTACTGTGTCATATAGCGGCACAAACCAGTATTATTGACCTGGTTAGAGAGTAGGTGTTAAGATTGGGTGGGGAGGTCAGTCGAGAGTGCGGTGGTGATGTTTTGTCATCCTGGCATGGATTATCTCCTCGTATTGAGGGCAAACCTGAAATGGGGATGTATCCAGGATTAGTAGGTTTGTTTGTTTATGTGGAGGTAAGGTCTGGCATAGAGGGATTTCTCAGGACAGCGGCCTAATGCATGAATGTCTATCTTGACGTGTATTGGTGTAAGGTCAATAAAACTATTAATCATTAAAAACTGTAAACTTAAATGTTACATGACAGAAACTTAGATGAGTAAGATAATTCTAGTAGTTTAAGCACTTGCGTAAACTATAGCCATAACAATAACAAGTAACGGTAATTATAACAATAATACCTGATGTGAACATTTATGGATATTTTGGGTCCGAGGGGGACATGTTCAGCCCTGGCTCGACAGGCTCAAGTTGACAAATTGGTCGTCTTTTCTCTGGTAAGAGGAAGACTGAGTATGTGTGTCAATTCCTACCTTGGGTAACAGTTTGTGCATTCAGAATTTAGAGCTTGTTGTGTGTTTTGCCTACATTATAGAGCCCTTACCTGTAAATCTACCCCTCAGGTCCCAGGACACCTAGGTCTAGCTGGGACAACAATCAGAAATGCTTCCTGGATTGGGACTGGCTGAAAAGCAAAGACATATGTTAACCATTTATCAAATGATGCAATGAGACTCAACACATATATTGTAATAGGCAGATATGAAAGGATAAGGTAGGGAGCAGATTAGATGTAAGTGAGAGATATTTATGGTTCTGACAGAGCGGCAGTAGAGGTGACGTAGGAGGTTTGTGATAGGAGAGGAGTAGATCAGATAGAAATGTAGGTTAGGGAATACTTGTCTTCTGCTTCACAGGTAGCTTTAGCGGGGTCAAATGTTTGTTCCGGGGCTATATAACACAGGTGGAGTAATCGACTCTTGGGTATTCCACATGAGTAGTGCTTTAAGATGTCTCTGGGTTTCCATATTGAGCTTATAGTATGAGTCCAGGACAGGATAGTGGGAAGTCTCAGCTTCGGGTCTCCAGTGAGTTTCCTACTTGTCGAAAGAGTGAGTGGGACTCCAGGACGTAGCTGCTTCGGCTCGGCTTCTCCCGGTGAGATTCCTTTGGGGAAGGGGGTGTTAGTCATAGTTCAGGGGCATAAGAACTTGTGCAAGAGATGAGACATTTCTAATTTCTGCTGTCCTCCATCTGGTTGTGTCTCTCGTTTGTTTTTTGCTTTTTCGTTGGGGAATGAAGCCGGCGTAATGTTTTTGGATATGGGTATATGGGGGCTATACAGTTTATGCAAGGTCTGCAGAGGTAAAGCTTGAGTTATTATTCCTGGAGAGGACTTAATGACCAAAATTGTGATAGCCCTTTGGTTGCCGTGAAAACATAAAAACATAACACAGGTGGAGAGAAGGTGTTGAGGTATGGTATTGTTGTCTTTCAGACTAGTGTCATCTGGGTCTGCAACCTCCCGGTCCATTAACATAAAGCGAGAGGATAGCATTGTGGTGCCGGTGTTACTGGTGCAACTGGTGCAACTGGAAGATGAGACTCTGGAATAGGTAAATTGTTTGGTGGTCAGCAATGCTGCCGTTTACAGTCAGGTATACAGTGATTTGCCTTGAAAACAGGGTTCTGTGTCATGTATAATACTGGAAAGAAAAGTCTTTTACCTGGTTAGTTGATGCATGCCCTGCGATATGCCTGGGAGGCTGTGGGGCTGCCATTTCTTGGTGCATCTGGAGCCTTTGAAGGAGAGTGCGGTGGAGGAGGATTATGGTATGGGCAATGGTGTCTGATGCTAAAATTGCCAGCCTCATTGATGCCATCCATTGAAGTAGCTCTGTTAAGTGGAGGTAGTCTGAAGTCGCTGTACCAATCTGGTAGGTCTACTCATGGTATTTCCAGGGTGGAACAGAAATGGTCTAGGTCTTCAGTTACCCTGAGGTTTGCTGTGTGGCCTTGGTGTGATACAGACAGGCAGAAGAGGAACTTCCAACGGTATAGTATGGATCTAGCCCACAGGGTGTCCAGCAGGGGGCGCTGTAAAGTGATATTGGATAGATCTTGGTAGATCTTTATTTCAGATTCCCTGAAAGATATCTGGTTTCTGCTTCTGGCCTTGCAAAGGATTTATTCCTCAAGGGGGAAGTCCAGGAGACAGCACACTGAATCCCTGGGGGGTCAGTATCTCTTCCCTTTGGGCGAAGCGCTCTATGTATTTGTTCAAATACGATTGATGTCTCAGGGGATCTCTCCAATAGATCGTTGAATATATTAGTAATGGCTTGGGAGAGGTGGCCTGCTTCTATAGTTTCTGGGATCCCTCTTACCCTAAGGTTGTGGCGTCTCCCTCCATTATCGAGATCCTCCATATGGCGATTGATTTCTCTCAGGTGCAGGTTGTGTGACTGTCATTATCTGCACATTGCACAGGGAGGCATCATAGCATGCTTGAGTTACTTCTACCTCCTCCACCCTCAAGGTGATGGCTTGAATGTCTGCTCTCAGGTCAGAGATAGCAGCGGAGAGAGTGCTCTTGATATCTAATGCAACACTGCGGAGGTCATCCAAACTCAGCGCTGAGGACAAACGTGCCTCCGGGTCTGCTGTGGTGCACTGCGGGCTTCTGCTTGGGGATTGTGATTCACGTGAGTATGGTGCCTGCGAGGCCTGTGTCCTGCATCTGGGCCTTGTCTGGAAGATGTCGGGAATCTGCCGACTGAGCTGTGTGCTCTGCTCCCAGGGGGAGCGGAACCTTGTTGCTGACATGCTCCTTGAGGTTCTCTGCATGTTACGGCTGCTGTGGGTCAGAGATACCGCTAGCTGGTTGTCGTTGCTGGACCTCGGGACAGGAGCTCGAGAGTTACAAGTCCATCTTGGTACGGTGCCTGGCCATGCCCCCCAGCTTTCTTTTTTATAGGTATTTAATCACCACTGTGTTTTTTATTTTTGCGCTATAAATAAAAAAGGAATGAAACTTTTGTAAAAAAAATACATTTTTCTTTGTTTCTGTTATAAAATTTTGCAAATTAGTAATTTTCCTTCATAAATTTTAGCAAAAATTAATACTGCTACATATCTTTGGTAAAAATAACCCAAATCGGTGTATATTATTTGGTCTTTGTGAAAGTTATAGAGTCTACAAGCTACAATCATTGAAAATTGATCACACCTGATGTGCTAACTGCCAATCTCATTTCTTGAGACACTAACTAGCCAGGAAAGTATGAACCTTTTTGGAAAGTAAACATTCCAATGTATTTAGTAAGAGACATGATGAGTTTTTTCACGTTGTAATTTTTTCCCACAATTCTTTGCAAAAGAAAGTTGTTTTTTTCACAAAATTGTCATATTAACAGGTTATTTCTCTCACATGGCATATGCATACCACAAATTGCACCCCACATTACATTCTGCTACTCCTCCTGAGTATGTTGATACCACATGTGTGAGACTTTTATACAGCCTGGCCACAGAGGCCCAACATGCAGGGAGCACTGTCAGGTGATCTGAGGACATAAATTACATATAATTTCCTGACAACTTATCACACTTTTGAAGGCCCTGGAGCACCAGGACAATGGAAATTCCCACAAAATGACCCAATTTTGGAAACAAAATACCCCAATGTATATATTCTATGAGGCATAATGAGTCTTTTGAACATGTCATGTTTTTCCACAGGTTTTTGGAAAATGTGAAAAGAAAATGAAAACGCGTTTTTCTATGCAATTTTTACACATTTTTACGGCTCTGACGTGTGCTGATGAGGATCCACTGATAGGGTGGCACTGATGAGCACTTACTGATGGGCACTGTATTGGCACTAATTGGCACTTTAGTGGCACTGTACAACACTTCTGTGGCATAGATGTGTACTGCTGGGACACAGATGTGGCACTCATGGGCACTAATGTGTCACTGCTGGGATGCAGATGTGGCACTCCTGGGCACTGATGTGGCACTGCTGGGGCACTCTTTGGCACTCCTGGGCACTAATGTGGCACTAGGAATAAACAACAAAGGCGCCTCTTAGTAAGATCGTAAAAATTTAATGTTACAATTCCATTAACACACTCACATGTAAAGACTGTGTAGTCCGGCAGGGATAAAGTCAGTAGAGGCCATGTCCGTGCTCACAGATAAGAGAAGCCTAGTTTCTCAATGCTGCCTGCTGTTGTTGTGCTGACTTCCGGGTTTCGATCGTGGATCGCTATTCAGAACGAGGCTTGGTCGGGCAGTCAAGTGGAAGGCTAGAGCACAGATTAGCTGGTGGCGCTGTACTGCTTTAAAGCAACGCGTTTCAGAGCATGCGCATTGCGGCGCGCTCCTTTATCAAGCTATGGAAGATTACTGTGTTTACGGCCTATTTATGTGCTAACCTAGCGCTGCCACCTAATGGACATAATGGGTACTCTGGAAGTAAATTTATTTAACCATCAATTAAGGGAAAGCGTAATAAAGGTGAAATATTAAAACCCAAGAATTAAAAACTAATAATTAAAAATTTGAAATAAGATTCTCGCATGCAGCTTGCCTTTTTGGAATTTTATTTTCTATGTTGTACTTCTTTATACTTATTAAGGCCAATATATGTGGATATATACCTATATAAGTATACATGCCTATATATTTATATTGCATACACTGAGAAGAAAGACTCTTATAGATTACAACTCTGTCATTATTATTATTGCGTATATAGCATTTTAATATTTTATATTTGGATATATAAAAAGGGCTAAGGAGCAAAAATTAAAACTAAAGGGATAAAATAAGGACTATTGGATATACTATAGTCCTTAGGGCATGCATATATACCCATATCTACAAAGTTGCCAGTATACATGTACATATGCATGACACAACACTACCAATCTTTAAAGCAAAATTTATCCCCCAGGAAAAGAATTCATAAGTGGTCTATTTGTATGCGTTTATAGAGAAGATATCTGTATATGCATCTGAATACTAGGGTTGGAACATTATTAGATTAACTTATTACTATATCTACTATAAATCTGCAGCTATTCTGTTATAAGATGGTGGAGATTTCTAGTTCTTCATTAAGTCCGCCTGGGTTTAAAGTGTTCGCATAATCTAAAGAATCTCTCTGCTGTAGTGAGGTTTTTGGGGATCTGCTCTATCACCCATACTTCAAGACCTTCTGTACATTTCTTATGGTATTCACAGAAATGGCGTGGGACACTATGTTTGTCCCTTCCTCCTATCTTTTTTCTGTGTTCACCAAATCTCTGCCTTAGAGGGTGGATGGTGCATCCCACGTACATCAGGCCACAAGGACAACTGAGGCCATAGACCACGAAGTCTGAGCCACAGTTATAAAATTCATCTAGCGTATATGTTTTTCCTTTAGTGGAGAAATGTTTTTTTCCATGTTGGACAAAATTGCAGGTTTTGCACATAGCTTTTTTGCTCCGAAACATGCCCTTCAGTGGAATCATATGGGCCTGTGTCGGTGCAATTTCTTTGATAGATTTAAGTTTGCTTGGGGCAATTTTGTTTTTAATGTTGGGTGCCTTTCTATAGGTAATTTTTGGGTAGTTTGGTAAAACAGGTTTAAGATGTGGATCCTCTAAAAGGATTGGCCAGTACTTTTTGAAAATTGCCTCCATTTTAGAAAACTTAGTGTGAAACCTAGTGATGAAGTGCCCAGACTGATAGGAATCTCCATCATTTTTTTCTCGAGGTTCAGGTATGTATTGTAAGTAATATTTTTGTGCCTGTTCAACTAATGAGTCTGGGTAGCCCTTGTCCTTAAGTTTCTTCTTAAGCAAGTGACTTTGTTCCATGTAATCAGATATTTTGGTGCAATTTCTCCGCAACCGGCAAAACCTTGGGGATATTTTGTTTCCATTTATTATAGTGACAGCTCTTATAATGTAATAGAGAATTTCCTGCTGTGGGTTTGAAAAAGTTCTTAGTGTGTATTTCGTGGCCATCATGGTACAGATCAAGATCCAAAAAGGCTAATTTGTCTTTATCCATAACATGTGTGAAACTGAGGCCGTGTGGGTTATCATTGCAATGGGAAACAAAGTCATTAACGACAACATCTGGCCCATCCCAGATGATTATAATGTCGTCTATAAAAGGACCATAGAAAATAATATGCCTAAGGAATGTATTATTTTGCCAGATGTACCTATCTTCCCATAATCCCATTGCCAAATTTGCGTACGAAGGCGCAAAATTAGCCCCCCATGGCTGTTCCTTGCACCTGCAAATAATATTGTTCATCAAACATAAAATAATTATGTGACAAACAATAACTTGCACAATCCAGGATAAATGAGGCCTGTTTGTTACTCATATACGGATCCTGAATCAGGAAATGATTGAGGGCTGCTATATCAAAAGTGTGGGGGATAGAGGTATACAAGGAATTCACATCCAAAGATACCCAGGTATATTGATCTTCCCATCTATAGGATTTTAATAAGTCCAAAAGGTGGGTTCCATCACGAATATAGGACTGCAACCCTTGTGCTAAAGGTTGCAGATGATGGTCAATGTATTTTGATAATCCCGAAGTAATACTGTCCATGGCGGCAATAATTGGTCTCCCTGGTGGATTGGTCTGGTTCTTATGAATTTTTGGTATGTGATAAAAAATATGGGGTCCTATAGTAGTCTCTTCGCAAAAATGAAGCTTCATTTTTGTTAATAATATTGGTTGCAATAGCGCCATCTATAAGTGAATTTATTTCTATTTGGAATTCAGGCAGAGGATCAGAACTTAGTTTACAGTAAGTAGACCTATCTGCAAGCAAACGATTTGCTTCTTCAATATGGTTCGATCTGTTCTGGATCACGATTCCGCCGCCCTTGTCGGCGGTTTTAATGATCAGGTCTTTGTTGTCAGTTAATGTTTTGAGAGCTATTTTTTCTTTTGATGTAAGGCTACCAAGATTGGTAGTCCTTATTTCTGTACTAGCACACATTTTTTTCAACTCTGAATATACCATGTTGTAAAATGTGGTGAGGTGTGGGCCTTTTGATTGGTATGGAAAAAAGACTGATTTTGGTTTTAATCCTGTGTGTATGACTGGTGGTGAAGTGTGTAGATGTTGAGTAACAAGATCGAATCCAGTGTATGAGTCATCATGATAGAGTTGCTCCAAAATACAAAAAATAGTAGTAATAATAATAGTTCCCTCCCAGTAGACAAGATTGACCATCCCTGTGATGACCAAACATTCGACTTTGATGTTGAAACTATAGAAATGCTAGAGCAACTCTATCATGATGACTCATACACCGGATTCGATCTTTTGCAGGTGCAAGGAACAGCCATGGGGGCTAATTTTGCACCTTCGTACGCAAATTTGGCAATGGGAGTACATCTGGCAAAATAATACATTCCTTAGGCATATTATTTTCTATGGTCATTTTATAGACGACATTATAATCATCTGGGATGGGCCAGATGTTGTCGTTAATGACTTAGTTTCCCATTGCAATGATAACCCACACGGCCTCAGTTTCACACATGTTATGGATAAAGACAAATTAGCCTTTTTGGAACTTGATCTGTACCATTTTTAAAAAAATTTTCTAAAATGGAGGCAATTTTCAAAAAGTACTGGCCAATCCTTTTAGAGGATCCACATCTTAAACCTGTTTTACCAAACTACCCAAAAATTACCTATAGAAAGGCACCCAACATTAAAAACAAAATTGCCCCAAGCAAACTTAAATCTATCAAAGAAATTGCACTGACACAGGCCCATATGATTCCACTGAAGGGCATGTTTTGGTGCAAAAAAGCTATGTGCAAAACCTGCAATTTTGTCCAACATGGAAAAAAACATTTCTCCACTAAAGGAAAAACATATACGCTAGAGGAATTTTATAACTGTGGCTCAGACTTCATGGTCTATGGCCTCAGTTGTCCTTGTGGCCTGATGTACGTGGGACGCACCATCCGCCCTCTAAGGCAGAGATTTGGCGAACACAGAAGAAAGATAGAAGGAGGAAGGGACAAACATAGTGTCCCACGCCATTTCTGTGAATACCATAAGAAATGTACAGAAGGTCTCAAAGTATGGGTGATAGAGCAGATCCCCAAAAACCTCATTACAGCAGAGAGATTCTTTAGATTATGCGAACGAGGGACCTTCTGGATATATTCCTTAGACACTTTAAACCCAGGCGGAATTAATGAAGAACTAGAAATCTCCACCATCTTATAACAGAATAGCTGCAGATTTATAGTAGATATAGTAATAAGTTAATCTAATAATGTTCCAACCCTAGTATTTAGATGCATATACAGATATCATCTCTATAAACTCATACAAATAGACCACTTATGAATTCTTTTCCTGGGGGATAAATTTTGCTTTAAAGATTGGTAGTGTTGTGTCATGCATATGTACATGTATACTGGCAACTTTGTAGATATGGGTATATATGCATGCCCTAAGGACTATAGTATATCCAATAGTCCTTATTTTATCCCTTTAGTTTTAATTTTTGCTCCTTAGCCCTTTTATATATCCAAATATAAAATATTAAAATGCTATATATGCGATAATAATAATGACAGAGTTGTAATCTATAAGAGTCTTTCTTCTCAGTGTATGCAATATAAATATATAGGCATGTATACTTATATAGGTATATATGCACATATATTGGCCTTAATAAGTATAAAGAAGTAGTGCAACATAGAAAATAAAATTCCAAAAAGGCAAGCTGCATGCGAGAATCTTATTTCAAATTTTTAATTATTAATTTTTAATTCTTGGGTTTTAATATTTCACATTTATTACGCTTTCCCTTAATTGATGGTTAAATAAATTTACTTCCAGATTACCCATTATGTCTATTAGGTGGCAGTGCTAGGTTAGCACATAAATAGGCCGTAAACACAGTAATCTTCCATAGCTTGATAAAGGAGCGCGCCGCAATGCGCATGCTCTGAAACACGTTGCTTTACAGCAGTACAGCGCCACCATCTAATCTGCGCTCCAGCCTTCCACTTGACTGCCCGACCAAGCCTCGTTCCGAATAGCGATCCACGATCAAAACCCGGAAGTTGGCACAACAACAGCAGGCAGCATTGAGGAACTACGCTTCTCTTATCTGTGAGCACAGACATGGCCTCTACTGACTTTATCCCTGCCGGACTACACAGTCTTTACATGTGAGTGTGTTAATGGAATTGTAACATTACATTTTTACGATCTTACTAAGAGGCGCCTTTGTTGTTTATTCCTTGTTTTACATATTGAAGTGGCTTCACCCTCTTGATAAGGCTGCCCTAGCAACAGACCGTATACATCTCACGAATAGCTTTTCAGAGCTAAAAGGACTTCCTTAAATGTGCATTGAGACTTATTTTTACACACTGTAACCTGCGCTGCTTATTGGATTGTTTTTACTATCTGTGGCACTACTTGGCACTGATGTGGCACTCCTTGGCACTGATGGGGCACTCATTTGCACTGATGGGGCACTATTGGAGCACTCCTTTCCACTGCTGGGCACTGATGTGGCACTCCTTGGCACTGCTGGGCACTAATGGGGCACTCCTTGGCACTGCTGGGCTTTGATGGACACTGATGGGGCACTCCTTGGCACTACTGGGGCACTCCTTGACACTGCTGGGCTCTGATGTGCGCTCCTTGGCACTGCTAGGCTCTGATGGGCACTCCTTGACACTGCTAGGCTCTGATGGGGCACTTCTTGGCACTGCTAGGGCACTCCTTGGCACTGCTGGGGCACTCCTTGGCAATGATGGGGCACTCCTGAGCACTGATGGGGCACTCCTGAGCACTGCTCCACACTCAAGCAGCCTCACGCTGCAGCTTCACCCTCCTCTACTCACATGAAAGGTGTGAGGAGAGAGAGAACCAGACATGATGCTGCTTTTTTGACAGTGATTGATCCGTCCAATTGGACGGAGCGATCACATGGTAAAGGCCGCTGGGATTTGCCATTTAGCATGACGCACTGGGTCCCGAGAACCCGGCGGTCATGGACATTCCCGGGTGCGCACCCCAGGGGGCACGCTGGAGCATGATTCTGGGAGGATGTCATTGTATGCCCTCCCAGATTTATCCGATCGCACTGTAGCTGTCATTTGGCTATGACCCAGTCAGTAAGTAGTTAAGCTGTATTAGGGTTTTTTGTAGTGCTTTATGTTTGTGATTTAATTACATTTTCTGCAATATTGTGCTTGTGATTGCAGTGCTGTGTCTGAAATAATATATAAAGCTAAGCTATAAACAATGTTATTTCTAAATGCATGTTACACTACTATACAAAAAGGTACAACATTGCACTTAAAGTGCAGCTGATGTAAATGACCCAAATATCCTGTAGATTGAATGACAACAACAATTTACACACAACTTTTATACATGGCACAACTTCGTACTAAACTGTCTGATAAGGAAAGAGTCACAGAGATGATTCAGTGAGTTGTGTAAAGAAAAGGCTTCTTTCATCAAAAAAAAAGTGAGAATGAGAAAAAATAAAGTCTTTACAATGTTGGCTCAAAAGCAGAATATAAAATATTCATATGCTATATTTTCAAATCTTTTTCATTTGTCAAAATATGTTTTTAAAAAGCACCCATGTTCGGACTATGGACAATAAACTATTTACATGTTCTTAACCCCTTCTGATCCCCTCCAAAAGGACTTTCTCTATCAAGAGACTGGACTGACTTTCCAATCATGTGACCACTATGATTGGCTGTCCCAGTGGTCACATGATCAAGAGCTCTTCCTGTCTGCTCCCAATCATAAACAGAGAGTGGGTGCTGTCTGTGACAGCTCAGTCACTGTGCTGTGTTTTGCAGAAAACTCAGCTACCATTTATGCATATGTGTGGACATATGGCCCACCATCCCCGATGCTGAGCATATGTGTAATGAGGTCAACAAAAGGTTAACAAGCAGTAAAAGAGTTTATAAAACAAGCAATCCCTGATGTATAAAAATGATTTTAATATAAAGTTATTCATTCTCAGTGATCTTCAAATATAACAACAAAGACTCTAAAGTCAAGTTTCAGTTGGTTTCTAGCAGAAAACCCCTGTTGATTGTTTAAATTAGAGGGTTGGTAACCTGCCAAGAATCTGGTGCAAAATAAGGCAAAAGAGAAAGTTAAAATTTCCCAACAACAGTGTTAAAATTGGGGGGAAAGAATCTGCCTGTTAATTTGTGGGGAGCTAGTTTATTTTGTTTGAAGTCTATGGAGCCCAAACTTAGCATTGAACCCCATTAACGTCTATTGGGTTGAGAGGGGAGCAAATTTTATATACTGCATTCTGTACAATTCTGTAGAATTTTAGGGGGTGTGTCTGGCTGTACTTGAGGTAAGAAGACACAACTGAGAGAGCTCTGCTTCTGATCCTGGAAATCCTCCTATCTCTACCACTCATACTCCTCTGCCTGCACACCAGCCCATACCTGAACTTTCCTGCCACTCCACTGAGTCTGATATTTATAAAGCACTAAACATCAGTTCTTGCCCTCAAGGAGCTTAAGGTTCCTACATCGCATGCATACATACACATATTAGTGTCAGTTTAGACAGAGCCAATTAACTTGCCAGCATGTCTTTGGAGTGTCGGAAGAAATCCATGCATAGGAAGAACATGCAAACTTCATGCGGGTAGCATTCTAATTTAAATTGAAACACTAATGTTGCAAGGCATAAATGCTAACCACTAAGATACCATGCTGCCCTATTAGGAAAGGGATAACAAGTGTCAGGAGAGGAAAGGATTGACACAAACAAGCAGCAGGGGAGCAAAGGATTAACATCGGGGTCCCTGAATGCCCTGCTAAGAGTTGAGCATCTCTCAGCAAAAGAGGAAAGAGATGGCAGAGAGTGGTACCAAGCAGCCTCTGGTGCAGTACATTTTATTCAATGAGATATCAAAAACATTCTAATATGCACTCACAAATGTTTCTGAATGATGGGCATGCAAACCACTTAGAGAAAGTCCACAGCTAACACGGTAGGGTCATCTCCCGGTTCAAGCTACAGTGATCACTGTAGGGAAGGAAGCCAGAGCAGAGTTCCAGAGAGCCACCATGGGAGACTCCTGTGAACTGTCAGAAGCGTTGTCAGATAACATTGTATAAAAAAAAATGATAAAAAAATAATAAATATTCACAGTAATAATAAACATTTTAAAAGCTATCAACATACTTAGACTTTTAAAGTAGTTTCTACCCATATTGGAGTCTCATGTCATTTCCTTGCCTTTATCATTTGATATTTCATTTCAAATTGTCTACCTGATGTACACTGAAGCTAGGTATCCCCCAGGTATTTCATAGTCTCCTTCAGACCACATGCTGCATCTGGCCTTTTTAGTTTGTTTTCTTTTTTCATCACATTCATTCCTCTTGTTCCTTGATACCTTATCAGGTTTTATTTCCGTGGGTACCCTCAATACAATCTTCTTTACAGTCCACTTTTATATATATATCTCAGGCGAACTTATACATTTACAGTATAACTTTTCCCCCTTTTTCTGAACATTGTATTGAAGCCATTTTTATATGTTTGATCAGTTTATATCTGCAGGTACATCCTTAATCTTTTCATTACACATTTTTAAATATTTATATATTCATCCTAATTGGGATGGAAATATTATAATATAAATGCTCTGTAATTATTATTATCATTGGTTTATTATCGATACATCTATTTACCATTCATTTATCATTTCTTGGACAATAGGTTTAATATCAATCCATTAATAGGATAACACAGGGCTCAAAATTTCAAGTCCTGAGCTACTAGCCAGGCCTCAAGGGTTACTCACCACCATCAGTTGCCCCGCCCAACCCCCCCATATCCACCCCCAAACATGCCCTCATAAATTATCTCATTAAATGACACTTAAATGTTTTATGCAGAATTAAGTTATAAAAATAAATATTAACAACAACTTTATCTGTGCCCAACAATGCAGCGTACCTGTGTCCATCAATGCTGCTTCACCTGTGCCCATCAATGCAGCCTGCTCCCACCATGCAGCCTGTGTTCACCAATGAAGCCTGTGCCCATCAATGCAGCCTGTGCCCTTCAGCCTGTGTCCATCAATGCAGCCCTTGTCCATCAATGCAGCCCGTATCCATCAATGCAGCCCGTATCCATCAATGCAGCCCATGTCCATCAATGCAGCCCGCGTCCATCAATGCAGCCTGTGATGACCATGCAGCCTGTGATGACCATGCAGCCTGTGTCCATCATTGCAGCCTGAGTCCATCAATGCAGCCTGTGTTCATCAATGCAGCCTGTGTCCATCAATGCAGCCTGTGATGACCATGCAGCCTGTGTCCATTAATGCAGTCTGTGTCCACCATGCAGCCTGCCTGTGCAGGGGAACAGAGGAGAGGAACAGGATTGCAGCCTGGATGATCAGAGCACAAGGAACACAGCGATAACAGCTTTCATTTCAATTGCGGTGTTCCCCGTTGCTCGCCGTCACATACAGCCCCTCCTCCTGGCCGGGGAACTTTGATAGACAGATCTCCTGTCTTTCCTGATTGGACGGGTGATCTGTTTATCAAAGTCCCCGGACCAGGAGGAGGGGCTGCATGTGACAGCGAGCAGTAGGGAACACAGCAATTGAAATGAAAGCTGTTATCACTGTGTTCCTCGCGCTCTAATCATCCGGGCGGCTCTCCCCTCTCTTCCCCCCCACGATCGCCACAACCAAGGCTCACCCCTCCCGCTCCCAGGCAGCCCTTCCTTGCCAGCCCTCAAATTCCACTTGCAAATGAGAGCAGGCGAGTGGAATTTTTGAGGTCTGGGTTAACATAATTCATTTTTGGTTGAACTGCTCTCATATGCTTTGGACAACTTATGAGCTATTAGCCCATAATTTAATTTGGTGCTGGTCATTTATTAAGAGCTTTTAATATTTTCCATATATCCATATGGATATGCTGCAGCTTCCCCTTGAAAGATATTGACTTCCATACATGTCTTTAATGGCTTTGACAACATAGAATTAAATGCAGCTCTTTTGCTTGCTATAATTTTACAGAGGTTAGGGCAATAGTCAGGCTGATGAAGGAGGCGTGGCTAAGCCTTCGAAACACATTCCTGATTGGTCACAGCTTCCTCAGCTATCTGATAGCTCTTCTGACAGTTCACAGGAGTCTCCTGCAGTGGCTCTCTGGATCTCTGTACCAGCTTCCCTCAGTGCTTCAGTGATCAAAGTAGCTTGGACCGGGAGAGTACCCTACTGTGTTGGCTTTGGACTTACTCTAAGCTGCTTGCAGCTTAGAAAGAGTTTATACGGACAGCATGCTAGCCACACCGGTAGATTCCCAAAATGCCTCTAATTATAAAGGTTACATATAGGTCAAATATCTGTCACTGATGAAACAATTGTATCCTCTATTGGGGATATGCAGGAGGAATTCTCTTTTCCTTCTTTCAAAACCTCTATGCTTCCAAAACACATAGCACTGCCACAATGAATCATCCTTCTCTATTCAGTGAAAGATACTATGAACATTTTGAATCTCTTAGTGACTTTCTCATCTCAGAGAAGCCCCTATCTGATACCATATTGAAAAACATGCTCATCTCAATAAGAGGGTCTTTGACATGGTATCAGTCACGCAAAGTAAAAGAAAAACCTCCTGTGCTCAAGGAAAATTGCCCAGCAAGAATGTATTGCAGTCCTTCAATAAATCCACTAGTCACAAAGCCTTGCAGCTCTCTCAGGGCTGGGGGGGGCTTAAAAGTCACACTAGAAAATAAAAACAGAGGGCTCACCAGCCTTTCACATTATGTTTATGACAACTTTAAGAAAGATTAAAACAGATCTATACTCATAAATAGGGATGGACAAACGGTTCGGCCCGAGCATAAGTTCGGGCCGAACTTTGGTTGTTCGGATGTTCTGCGAACACCAAACAATATGTGGTGTTTAACGGAACACCGTAAAAGTCTATGGGACATTAACATGAAAAATCAAAAGTGTTCATTTTAAAGGCTTATATGCAAGTTATTGTCATAAAGAGTGTTTGGGGACCCGGGTCCTGCCCCAGGGGACATGTATCAATTACATTTTTTTTTTTAAATGTCCGTTTTTCGGGAGCAGTAATTTTAATAATGCTTAAAGTGAAACAATAAAAGTGAAATATTCCTTTAAATTTCGTACTTGGGGGTATCTATAGTATGCCTGTAAAGTGGCACATTTTTCCCGTGTTTAGAACAGTCCTTGCACAAAATGACATTTCTAAAGGAAAAAAAGTCATTTAAAACTACTCGCGGCTATAATGAATTGTCGGTCCTGGCAACACAGATAAAAGTAATTGAAAACAATGGCATGGGATTCCCCCAGTCCATTACCAGGCCCTTTGGCTCTGGTATGAATATTAAGGGTAACCCCGAACCAAAATTAAAAAAAAACAAAAAAAAACTTGCGGCTATAATGAATTGTCAGTCCTGGCAACACAGATAAAAGTAATTGAAAACAACGGCATGGGATTCCCCCAGTCCATTACCAGGCCCTTCAGGTCGGGTATGGATATTAAGGGGAACTCTGCAACAATTTAAAAAAAAATGGCTTAGGGGTCCCCCTCAAAATCCATACCAGACCTTTATCTGAGCACGCAACCTAGCAGGCTACAGGAAAAGAGGGGGGACAAGAGAGCACCCCCCTCCTGAACCATACCAGGCCACATGCCCTCATCATGGGGAGGGTGCTTTGGGGTGGCCCCCCAAAGCACCTTGTCCCCATGTTGATGGGGACAAGGGCCTCATCCCCACAACCCTTGCCTTATCGGAATCTGGAAGCCCCCTTTAACAAGGGGACCCCCAGATCCCGCCCCCCTGTTTGAAATGGTAACGGGTATATTGTACCCGTACCATTTCACAAAAAAGTGTCAAAATTTAAAAAAACCACAAGACACACTTTGGGACAAGTCCTTTCCTAAAAAATAAAATAATAAAAATGTCCCACAAAGTTCATTAATTTTCTTCTCTCGCTCCGCCGATGGATCGAAAAATAATTATAAAAAAACACGCAAACTGCCACCGATCTGCCTCCATGGGAGGCACCCGCCGTATGACACGTCCTCGCAGGTGACAGTTCTTTGTTTCTCTGATGCCCCGGGAAATCAACTTTCAGGTGAGTGGGTGTCACACATAACATGTGCAATAAACCATGATTTAAAACATACATATTCATTAATAATATAGATGCACATGTGTATGCTTTCATACTAGTGTCAAATATTAGGGGCTTCCAAAAGATGTGTGCTAGAGAGGACTGCTCACCAGTGGATCCAAAAGATGTTACATTTGGTTATCTAACACATATTTTATGTAGCACCATATTACAGAATTAAACCGATAACACATATAGACTGCCAATAATAATAATATTAATAAGATAAAACCTATTTATGACTTTTCCTACTCTGGAGTACCATGCCTTAACCACAATATGTATATATACGCTATATACACATAACCCTGTATTGTTTTTTTCAGCCACCCGCTTGCTTTCTCTCGAAAGAATTCTGAGCAGCTCATGAGCCTCTGGAATACTTTCAGAATGTCCCCTCCTCCAGCGTGATGTCCCCTCCCACCGCTCGCTTGTGTTTCTCAGGCTTACTGTTTCCACCGGCTCACTCAAGAAACAATCCGATAATGCTAGATCACTAAAATGACTAGATCATCTTTGATTGCCTCTATGGAATTGGAGGATCGAAGCCATGTCATGACATCACTTCCGGTCCAGTGTGAAAGTAAACAATTCTTTTTTAAGCAAAAGATCAAAAAAAGTGTTTTTTTGATCTTTTGCTTTGAAAGATAAAGAAGAGATTTGGGGTCTTTTTGACCCCAGATCTCTCTCTAAAGAAGATCTGCCATCCTTATTTCTAGTAAAAAATATGTTTACATTTCTTGTAATAGGAATATAAAGGGGATAAAAACATTTAAGGGATAGTGTAAAAATAAAAAATAAAATAAATAAGAAAAAAGAAAATATAAAGCACCCCATCCCTCCGTGGTCATGAGCAGAGGCGAACACATACATAAGTCGTGCACGCGTATATAAACAGCACCACACATGTGAGGTATTGCCAGGAACGTTACAGCAAGAGCAACAATTCTAGCACTAGACCTCCTCTGTATCTCTAAACAGGTAACCTGAAAATGCATATAAAATATCTATGGAGATTGTTAAGTACCGTCGTTTGTCGCCATTCCACGAGCGTTCGCCATTTTAAACCGTGACATGTTTGGTATCTATTTACTCAGCATAACATCTTTCATATTATACATGTTTTTTTTTTTTTTTTTTTTAATTCATCAAAAAGTATTTTTAGCGTTTTGCATTTAAAACACAGCTGTGCAAGTACTGTGTGACATAAAAAAAAATTGCAACGAGGCGCATGCGCGGCGGCACCTAAGATGGACGTGTAGTCCAGGAGCTCCGTCCCACCTCAGCAGACCGGAACGATTTTCCGGCACTTGGACCGGTGAAGGACACCTGGGATAGCCCTACCCAGCCACCGGACACCCAGGGGACACTCCCGATGTACTCGGGAGCGGTGAGGAGGAACTTGAAACCGGCCTTTGAAGCCGCTGTACCGCAGGCCGAGATTGCCAAGATGGCGACCGGACCTCACAGCTCTCCTCAGGCTGCCCAGCCAAATCACCCATACACAGCCTCCCCCTCCCTGCTTCAGCCAGAACACCCTGCAGGCGACATTCCCTCCAACCCAGCCTCTCCAGCATCCACTGCTTCTCTCCTGGAGCATAATCTGACGGGCCTGGGGTTTTCCCCGATGGATGCAGGTCCTCCCCAGTCTCACCAGCCACTACAGCATGGGGATTCAGGCCTACTCCAGCCAGCATCAGTAGCAGATTTATACTCTAAGTTTGCAGAACTTCTGGACAGAGGCCTTCATAATATTGCGCACAAAATTACCAGTGACATTAAAGCAGACCTACAGAATATTGGCACTCGTATGGAAATCATTGAATCTAATCTGGAATCCACAATTTCCAGAACAAACCAGAATACTACATGTATACAGACCCTGCAGGAACAACTCGAGACTGCTAATGCTAAGATTGACGACCTTGAAAACCGTAATCGAAGATACAACTTTCGGGTCAGGGGGCTCCCTGAATCCTACAAGGACATCCCTGAAACTATAAAATCGTTTATTAAAGAGTTGCTCCCAGACACCCCACAGCACAGGCTTGAGCTGGATCGGGCCCACAGAGCACTCCGGCCTCCTAGAGCTGACGGCCTTCCCCGTGACGTCGTGGTGAAACCACATTTCTTCTCAATCAAGGAAGAGGTCATGAGGAAATCGAGATCCATGTCTGAAATTTTGTTCCAGGGACACCGTCTGCAAATATTTGCTGACCTATCCCCCTCGACCATACAAAAAAGGAGAACCCTAAAGCCACTTCTCCAAATCCTGATGGACAGAGAAATCAAACACTGGTGGCTCTTCCCGTTTCAACTTAAACTGCTTCACAAAGGCAAGGCTTATACATTTGGATCCCTGCAGGAAGGAGAAAAGCTTTTTCTTCAATTAGCCTTCATCAACCAAGACCCGACTGCACGCCAACCAGGAAACCAACCCAACGCAGCAAAGAGACACTTGCCCACGAGTCCTCTGAATCCGGTTTGGGAGAAAGCAAGAAACAAAAAGTCCAAGGAAACCAATCCTCCATGATCTCCAGTCCATACTTTTTCTTGGGAACTCAAATCCTTTGACTTCCACTCATTTTTGGTGAACCTTTTTTTTCCCTCCCCTCTTCAGCTGTTGGCTGAGGGGGTGGGGTCTCCCCGTTCGTGACCCCCGAGATGAGTACCAAGTTGGAACACCCTTACGCCTTTTTTGAGGCGATCTCGGGGGACATGATCCTCGGAGATGCAGTTAACCCATGCTCTTCTTCATATGTTGACTTTGAACTACGCCTTCACAACCTTTCGTTGGCCCGGGTGGGTGGGGGGGAGGCCGGGTATCCATCATACTAGACGGACCTTGGGATATAGTATTAGCATACCACACAGATTTTTGAGGTCCCCCATGTAGTCCCCCTCCTCGGCTAATTGGGCGTACTCTCCAATACCCCTTGCTGTTCCAGGTTCCTTCGCACAGTTCTACTATTTGTTTATTAGTTTGGCTATTAATATATTGTCCTGTACATCTTCTCCTCCAGGCTCTACTTAAAGTGAAAGCTTAACTTTGATGGAGGCTGAGGTGTATGGGTCGGGCCAAGTGCCTTTTTCTAGGATATACTTATTGATTGTTCTATTGAGTGGTCCCTCTGCTGGGGCGGTGTTCATGCCCCCCTCTATACCTAGTGGTATCTGGTATTCCAACTGCCATTGGACAGAACCAATCTCTTCCTCATTGAGAGATTTTTCTGTGACTCACACTTATTGATGGAGGACTCTGTCCCCTCCATTCTCCGGGGATCTCCCTTGCTCCCCGTCTTTCCTCTTTACCTCCCCTTTTTCCTCCTCTGCTTATACTCTAACTTGCTTTTCATCACAGGAGTCGACTGGGGGAACTACCTTAGGCATGTACGGCTGCTCACACCGCTTTCGACACATCATTTGACGAACCATAGAATCCGTGGATGCGGGATGGTGAGTGTTGTTGATTACCCTGCTATGCCCCTACCTCTGCTCGATGGCTAATGACACACCTGTAAACGCAGCCCTCAAAATAGTGTCCCATAATGCCCAAGGTCTGAACTCCCCGTCCAAAAGACGCAAAGTTTTTCAATACCTACATTCCCAAAAAGCAGATGTGATTCTTCTACAGGAAACTCACTTTCCCAGAAATTTCAACCCTACATTCATCCACTCCAAATTCCCCTTCTTTAAACTTGCCAACGCTGAGAATAAAACGAAGGGGGTGGGTATCTTTATTTCCAAACGATGTAAATTTTCCCCCAAATCTGAATTTAGGGATCCGGAAGGGCGCTACCTTCTCTTGGTGGGTGAATTAGATAACCAACTGTACTCTCTAATTTCGTATTATGCTCCCAATCGGGGCCAGTTGGCCTTCTTCCAAAACATGTTTAAAACACTAACGCCACTATTGGAAGGCACAGTGATATATGGAGGCGACTCTAGTTCGGCCTTTGACCAGGGCATGGACAAATCACGTCCCCTGGGCAAGCGCCTCATTAGACCGACAAAGCAGAGCCTTCGCATAGCCAAACTTATCTTCCAGCAGGGACTAATAGACATATGGAGAGAAGTAAATCCTACACTGCGGGACTACACACACTTCTCTAACCCCCATGGGTCCTTCGCAAGAATCGACCACATCCTTATAGCCTCAGCATCCATTGCGCTAACGCACAGGGCATATATAAAAGACGTAGTCTAGTCGGATCACTCGATGGTGATTCTTGTACTTCAGCGCCCAAGGGGCCATACACCTGCCCGCAGATGGAGGCTTAACGAGTCCATCCTGAGTGACCCGATCAGAACGAAAGACATCGAAACCAACATACGCAACTACTTCCTCATTAATGATACAGCAGATACTAGCCCCTCTTGTCTCTGGGCGACTCATAAAGCAGTGATAAGAGGACACCTAATACAACTGGCCTCTCAAATTAAAAAAGAAAACAATACCTCGCCTTAACCACTAAAGCTGAAAAATGGCTTAGGTGGACTAGAAACAGATTCTATAGCAATGGCGACCGAATCGGCTCTATGCTTGCAGGCAAATTATCCCCGAAATTCCGCTCCCCAGCCCTGCCAAAGATCAGGATTCAAGGTGGCACTCTGTCCCAAAACCCTCAACGAATAATGGGGGAATTCCTAACCTTCTATAAGTCCTTATACAGTAGTGGAACCAGCCCTACTCCAGAGGCTATGGACCTCTTTCTAAATAATCTACAGATTCCCAAATTAGAAGCTAGGCATCGCCAGATACTAGATTCCCCTATTTCAGCCGAAGAAATTTGCGCGGTCATTAAAAACCTGAAATCACACTCAGCCCCAGGCCCTGATGGTTTTTCCACACTGTACTACAAATCATTCTCTACCTTACTCGCCCCATACATGGCTAGATTCTTCAATGCTCTTAGGAAGGGGGACCCCCTCGATACCTCACTTAACACGGCCTATATCACGGTCCTCCCCAAAGCAGATAAGGACACCAGCTCGGTCAGCAACTATAGACCAATATCTCTCATCAACAATGATCTAAAGATTCTGACTAAGATCCTTGCAGACCGCCTGGCTTCCTTCATCAGCATATACATTAATAAAGACCAAGTGGGCTTCATATCGGGGAGACAGGGCACTGACCAAATACGAAGAGCGATAGACATAGTGTCTCTTATCAATTCCAACTGGGATGGGGGCTCATCCAGGTAGGGATGTCTTCTATCTCTGGACTTACAAAAGGCGTTTGACACTGTCCAATGGCCCTACATTTTCAATTTACTACAAAAATGGGGATTTGGGGATTCTTTCCTCAATGTCATTCACGCATTGTACTCAACTCCCTCAGCTCAGGTGCGTCTGCAGGGATTTTATTCAGACTCCTTCCCCATATCTAGGGGTACAAGACAGGGTTGCCCACTCTCCCCGTTGATCTTCGCCATAGCGATCGAATCCCTGGCGACTGCCATCAGAAACAATCCTAACATTCAAGGTATTCAAAGTGGCTCCAGATGTCATAAATGCGCATTATTTGCGGATGACATCTTGCTATTTGTCTCATCCCCGCTGACATCACTCCCCAATATTTGCCGTCTCTTGGATGATTTCGGGAAGATCTCAGGCCTCAGGGTCAATTACGACAAATCTCAGGCGCTTAATATCAATATCCCAGATCCTCTCCTGGCCAGACTCAGGGACAGCTTTCGGTTCTCATGGAGCAACTCTTCCATAACATATTTGGGGATACAGCTAACTCCTAAGACTGAACTCCTTTATCAAGCCAATTTTCCCCCTCTTTATAAAAAACTGGAGGAGGACCTATCTCGTTGGTCCAGGCTGTCCCTGACCTGGCTAGGCAGAATCAACACAATCAAGATGACACTACTCCCCCGCATCCTTTACTATTTTAGAGCTCTCCCAATACCGGTCGATAATATCCGTCTAAAATGCTTCCAGGCCAAATTGTTAAATACATATGGGGTAAAGGGGGACACAGATTCTCTAAAGCGATCCTGTTTAGACCTAGGTCAGAGGGCGGCTTTGGTTTACCAAACCTACTCTGGTACCTACAAGCGGCTCAATTAGCCCAGATTTCCACAGTCTACTCTCGATGGGAACATCCAGACTGAATCCACATAGAGAGGCAAGCGGTCCCCCTACACACCCTAGACTTCCTCCTCTGGAGCCCAAAGAATCTTAGACCCCCCATCCTCTCCCCAACATTGTCACATTCATTTGCATTATGGGACAGACTGAAAAGTAACAATCGCTTAACATCCCCCACGATACCACTACAGCACTTATTCCACAATCCCGACTTTCCTCCAGGTCTCAATATTTCAGACTTTAAATGGTGGCTCGACAAAGGGATGTACAGAATAGGACACTTCCTACGACCTTTAGGCCCAATCTCTAGAGCTTTTTGTTTCAGCAAACTAGATTTGCCACAGTCGGAATCCTTTCGATTCTCCCAAATTTCAAGCTTCTTACACAATAAATGTAGGTCTCTACCGAATGGACCCCAAATGACTCCTTATGAAATATGGTGTGGCCGGGCCTGCGAGCAGAGGGGGGGCATCTCGGTGATCTACCGGGCACTATCCTCTGCACAGATCAAGGCGCCGTACATGCTAGCCTGGGAAGAGGATCTTTCTCAAAGTTGGCAGCTGGAAACTTGGCACAGGAACTTCTCCCAGTCCTACAAGGGCATTTTAAACACTGTTCTGGTAGAAGCTAGCGTGAAGGTGCTAACTAGATGGTACCTGGTACCCTCCAGGATAGATCGCTTCTACCCTTTGGCCTCACCCCTTTGTTTTCGGGGATGTGGCCTCAGGGGAGACATGCTTCATACGTGGTGGACCTGCCCTAGAGTCAGACCATTCTGGCACAGGATTTTCACTTGGATTAGTAGGATGGCCGAAAGGCCTGTGCAGGCGTCCCCGCTGGTAGCTCTCCTCAATTTCCCAGTAAGGGAAGTCCCCAGGGCTACGCAACGCCTCATCTTCTTCATCATTCTAGGAGCTAAACTCACCCTAGCCAAAGCCTGGAAAAAATCCTCAGTTTCAACAACCCTAGCCAAAAGAAAGATCTCTTGGATCATGAACCAAGAAAAAATGGCTAGTGTGGTCCTGGACAACTCGACCAAATTCAAACAAATTTGGGAACCCTGGGCAAACTTCATTGGCGTCACGCTTTGACTCTTTCTCAGAGCTGTCGCATCTAGATGTGTCTGATCTCCCCCAGTCGACTCTTATGCATCTCTTTCTACCTTTTTCTCCTCCACCACCTCTCCCCCTTTCTTCTCTTTTTTTTTTTCTCTCCCTTCGCCTTTCGTCCTCTCCTCTTCCAACCTTAGCTCCTTACTGACGGTCATGGGCATTGGCCTGCTCTCCAACGGCCATGACCTGGGACTCGGCCGGGGCTCATTTTGCGTTTGCCCCCGATCCGGGCCCAGATTTAAACAGCCATAGGGGAGTCTATACTCCCTGTCTCCTTACTCAATTATTTTCATATTCATCTTTTTAGTCTCTTTTTAGTTGAACAGTTTCTGACAGAGCTATTTAATGATCGGAAGACATCAGATCAACTCATACACCCATTGCGGTGAGAAATAAGTTTGGTAGCATCCGAGCATCTCACCTTCATTCCCATTGGAGAATAGACATTTTCTTTTCTCTAGTTGGAAGACGGTCGGGGAGGCCTCGCCACAGTATGTCCCCAATTGGGGTGGCGACCCTCTTCATCCCAATATCACACACAACATTTACATTATCTGATCATATGTCTTTTCTTGTTTGCTACATGTAAAGCTCATGTCTCACGTTGTTAACTCTATTTTATGATGTTATGTACTCCATAGCTTTATTAAGATGTTTGTCATGCGACCGTGTTGGTCATCTGTTTTTTGCTGACTCGAGATGTGGTCATGCTATGCAATGTTTTCCCCTCCTCCCTTTTCCCCTACTCATCTTGTTTCTTTAAAAATAAAAATATATTGAAACGAAAAAAAATTGCAACAATCACCATCTTATTCCCTAGGGTCTTTACTAAAAAAAAAAAGTATAATGTTTGGGGGAGATTTTATATATATATATATATATAGTATAATATATAAGTTAAGAAAGATAAAAGCACATGTATACTCATAAACAGCAGGATTATTAAAGAATGATACTCACACATCAGCTTAAGTTGGAAATCTCAGAAATTGGCAAGAAATAATCACATTGAAGGTAAAGTGGACAAATGTGTGCAGACCCACAATAAATTAGTAGACACTCGATTTCCATTAGGATGATATTCAACAAGTGAAGCTGAAATTGTCAGTTTGGAAGATCAGTCATGCCGAAATAATGTCAAATTTAGGGGAATAGCAGAAGTGGTGACACCAACATAATTGCACAATGATTTAAAACAACTGATTACTGATTTTCTGCCCTCCGTAACTCCTACCAAGATAATTATAGATAGGAGTATAAAAGCTACCTATACCAGTATATATGTCTGAAAAAAATTGCCAAGGGATGTAACTGCCCACATACACTTTTATAGTATCAAAAATCTTTCTGCAGCCCAGTAGGCATCTTCATTATCCAACAAATATGCAGACATTGGAGGTTATTTAAGAAAGGCAAATACACTTTGCACTACAAGCGCACTGCAAGTGCACTTGGAAGTGCAGTCGCTGTAAATCCGAGGGGGACATGCAAGGAAAAAAAAAACAGCATTTTAGCTTGCACATGATTGGATGATAAAATCAGTAGAGCTTACCCTCATTTCAGATCTACCCCACAGATTTACAGCGACTGCACTTCCAAGTGCACTTTCAGTGCAATTTCAGGTGCACTTTGCACTTGTAGTTTGCATTTGTAGTGCAAAGTGGATTTTCCTTGTCGTAAATAACCCCCATTATGTTCTATGTAGATTTTTCAGAAGCTTTGATTACAGCTATAAAAAGCTGCTACCAATTACTGAATCCCCGATCAATCATTGCTTTCCTTATAGATACCCCTTAAAACGAGTTGTCACCAGAAATGGAAAAACTGCTGTTCTCCCTACTTGAGGAAGATCTACCCTTCCTTAAAAATTGGTGCCCAATCCCAGACACTAATTACAATGCTAAAAGCCTGCTACAAAAGTTTTCCTCGGAATGAAACACTGGTGTTGAAGGCAAATAAATTGTGCACTTTGCAAGTGTAGTTGCACTCATTTTCTCCATAGCTTAGTGTATGTGGCGAAGCTCTACAGATTTCCATCATTATGTGCAAGCAAAAATTCTGTTTTTTTATTTTTCTTGCACCTGATTGGGTAGTCTTTAAAAAGTGAAGTTTTACTGTATTCACTAAGATCTTGGGAAAATGAGTGCAACTGCACCAGCAAAGTGTATAGTATGGTAGCCTTTAATAAATCAACCCTACTATCTCCTGCAAATGCACTTACTCTATTGACAGAAAATATTTTTTTTTTTAAATCAGAAAATTCTTTTATTGAGCCACAAGAGACAAATTACATAACAGACATCCGAGCATTAAAGATAACATTGTATAGATTGTAATCTCAGAACATTAAATGCCCTCTCGGCTATGTGCATTTAAGGTAAATAAAGCTTATTACAGCAGTGGCATCAACTAGATTTTACATCTATATAACAACAAACCGTGTTGTGTAAGAGAGTAAAAAACTCTTCCACCCTACACAGCTACCAGACGACCAACTGGTCATCTAACCATAAACCTTGTTCCTGGTCTGCACAAATAGGTACAATCACATGGACATAAAATATGAATACATCAAATATTACCCCTGTCAAACAAGTAGTACTCTCCTAGACTTGAAATATCCTGTTCATAATTAGTTGTGGGGGTGCCAATCCCGGGGAATCCAACCAGGGTTGCCATATAGAATTAAATTTCCGAGATGCATTTCTATGCTGATATGTTAGATGTTCTCTGATAAGGATATAATTTACCTGTTCTATCCATTGTTTTTTGGTTGGAACATTTACTGACAGCCAGAATCTGGCCACCAGCTTACGAGCCAGATATAATAATCTGATTATTGCTATGTTACTGGGAGGGGGATATATTTCTTCGTCGATTGCACCTAGAATACATATCAGGGGATCCAGGGGGACCCCAATTTGGAATACTGATGAAATTATCTCGGTAACATCTCCCCAGTAACGATGCAATTTGGGGCAACGCCACATCAAATGAATAAGTGACCCCTCTTCTCCACAACGTTTAGGACACAAGGAAGAGTCTCTCCTACCCCATCTATGTAATTGTATTGGCGTACGATAAGCTCTATGTAGCAAAAATAAATGTGAAAGTCTATGTGTTTGTGATACAGAAGTTAATGGCCCTGTCTGGAGGCACATGTCCCATGTGTCTTCAGTCACCTCCCCCAGATCCTCTATCCATCTACGTCTACATGGCAAAGTTGTAGTGTCTTGTGTAACTGAAAGCAAATGTGAGTAAATGTGAGATATCAGGCCCTTTTTTTCCTGACCAAAGAAAATGTCATTTATTAGGGGATGAGTAACAAGTGAATCTGAAGGGCATGACGTAACTGAAGGTATCGGTAAAATTGATGTCTAAGAAGTCCAAATTCCGATTGTAACTCCATAAAAGATTTTAAAATATTTTGGTGAAATAGTTGAGAAATATTATGAATTCCGGCGTTCCTCCACAATTGGAATCCCTCTAGTTTATAGACTTCTGCTAAATTCGGATTGTTCCACAGAGAAGTTTCTGCTAGAAAGCCCAGAATTTTTAATTTAGATTTAACCGTGGACCATAATTTTTTGAGAAGAACTATGGTGGGGGCTGTTTGTGGCAGGTGTAACAGTCCTGCCTCCAAATTCGCCAGCACTGATGTATTTAGTGTTCCAGTTTGCAGCATGCTTTCAACCAAGTCAAAATCACTTAGCAACCCAAGACCACTCAAGTGTTGCAATTGAGAGGCATAAAAATATAGTTTAGGGTTGGGAACCGCAGCTCCTCCCCGATCTTTACCATACTGCAAGGTGGAAAGACTTATTCTAGCAACTTTTTTCCTCCAGATTAGGGATCTAAACAGTGTCTCAATACGATTAAACCACCTACGGGGTATCCATTGTGGAGAATTGTGCATAATGTACAAAAGTTGAGGCCCCCAAACCATTTTGATTAAATTTATTCTACCGATTACTGATAAGGGGAGTTGACACCAAGTATTGCATGTCATTTGAAGTCTTTTAAAAAGGGGTAGTAAATTATCTTCTAAGTATTTTTTTGGATTGACCGACACTTGAATTCCTAGATATTTAAATGAGGAGACCACTTTAAGCGGCCTTGCACTATCCGGCAAAGTAACCATTGGTTCATCCACTGGGAGAATGACGGATTTACTCCAGTTAATGGAGAATCCCGACAATGAGCCAAAGTGCTGTATTAGCTGCATCACATTTGTAAGTGATGCCTCCACATCCCCTAGGTAAAGTAAAGTATCGTCCGCATAGAGATCTTATCAGATACTGGTCCTCTGATAAAACCCACAATAGACTGTGAGGATCTTACCACCTCTGCTAGTGGCACTTTTGGGGATGCTGACACATGCCCCCATCAAACCACCTATCCTGGGTCTTTGGGAATTGTCATACACCCTGCTCTTACCATTTACTTCGAATACTATCCTTCAACTTATTATAATTTTATTGTTCTTTGTGACATGTATCCCGGTTAGTGGTGTTTTATGTTACATGTACATATATGAATTTACTTGGAATATGTGTTCACTTATCTAATCAGATCTCCACGGGGCACGTGGCTACTATATATTATGTACCCTAGATGCTTGTATTGCACATGCACATACACATGTGAGTGTAAATATTGATGAATTGTTATTTATTACAATGCTTTTCATTTACGTGGTTCCTGGTATTGATCATGTTTGTACGCAATTTCATGAATAAAGTATATGTTTTTCCATTTTTACCTACCTCCACACTGTCTATGGCCTCACTCAAAGTCCCAAATTCTCCATTGGTATTTTTCGTATTAGGGATGGAGGCACACTATATATACATATGGGTGCCTCATTTAAAGTCCCAAACCCCTTCCTTTCTCCTGCTAGTGGCTCAAGGGCCAGTGCGAATAACAGGGGTGAAAGTGGACACCCCTGTCTCGTACCCCTAAAAAGGGGAAACGAATCTGACAGATCACCGTTTACGTGGATTCTAGCCATAGGGGCCGAATACAGCAGTTTAACCCATTGAATAAAATTGTCTCCTAAGCCAAAACGCTTCAAAGTTTCCCATAGGTACGGCCATTCAACGCTGTTGAAAGCCTTGGCAGCGTCCAATGATAGTATTGCTCTTCTGTCAGGATTGTCAACAGGGATCTGGAGATTGAGAAAAAGTCTTCTTATATTAAGGGCTGTGGATCTCGATGGAATAAACCCGGATTGGTCACTATGGATCACTTTATGGATAACTTTAGCTAGTCTTGTGGCCAACACCCTTGCCAATAGTTTAACATGTGTTGTCAACAACGATATGGGCCTATAAGAGTCTGGTAGATGGGCCTCTTTACCAGGTTTAAGAAGGAGGACAATAATAGCTTCATTCATGGATTGAGGTAAACTTCCTATTTTTTTGGCATCTTCAAATACTTCCTTTAAGTGTGATAATAGAGTTTCAGAGTAGCGCTTATATACCTCCGCCGGCAAGCCATCCGAACCCGGAGACTTACCAGGAGAAGAGAGTGCCAACGCCTCCAAGAACTCCTCAGCCCTAAGGGGAGCGTTCAACTGAACTACATCCTGAGTTGGGAGTTGCGGTAATTGGCATTGATCTAGAAAAGAGTTAATTTCTGTCAGGGTGGGATTGACCTTAGAGGAGTACACAACAGCATAGAAATCCCTAAACGTGGACAATATCTCTGCATGGGAAGAAACCAGAGGGGCGTGGTTTGGTGCCGGACTCTAATGGACGCCTGATCCCTGCGCTCCGGTCCTCAGAGGGTCTCTCAGCAGCTTACTAGAGCCATCCGAGAGCAAAAACATGGGAAAATCTAAGGGGAACTCATCCCCATCCCGTTCCCGATCTCCGCGGAGACCCGACTTACAAGCGGGCCGCAGCATCCCGGAGATCTTCCAGACGCAGCCAAGCAAAGCCCCGGCTTCATCTCAGGCCTACTCGGCCACAGCGCGCTCCTCCAGCCTCAGCCCCTCTGGCAGGCACCGGACACAATCGCCCTCACAACATGTGGCGACAGAGCACCCCCTGAACATAGGGGACCTAAGGACAGTGGCAGAAGATATTAAAGCCACCTTCGCATCGGTCATTTCTGACCTGAGGAGAGACATCCAGTCCATGACGGTCCGCATGGACAACATAGAAGAAACAACAGCACACAGTGAGAATGCCATCCACAGACTCCAGATATCATCCCAAGCACACTCCGTCCAGCTCAGAGATCTATATAGATACATGGAGAACCTGGACAATCGTGGCAGACGACACAACCTACGGGTAAGAGGCATGCCAGAATCGATCGATCATACCCAACTTACCCAGGCAACCATAGCTGTATTCAACGATCTCTTGGGCAGACCCCCTGAGACCCCCATTGAATGTGAATGCTTACACAGGGCCCTCAGACCCCGGGGTAGAGACTCCGACCCTCCCAGAGATGTGGTATGCTGCCTAGTTAATTTTAAGCTGAAAGAGGAAATCCTTCGCAGGGCCAGAGATCGTCGCAATCTTTCATGCCAAGGCTCAGAAATAAAAATCTTTCAAGATTTATCGCCTATCACTCTACAAAATAAAAGAGACTTACGCCCTCTCCTTGATCTACTACGCACAAATGGAATTCAGTACCGCTGGAAATTCCCTTTTTGCCTCTCAGCATCAACACAAGGGCGAACAGCTAACCTGAAAGTGCCTGAAGATCTCACCACATTCTGTGAAATCCTGAACATACCTTGCATTGAACTGCCCGACTGGTACCGCTCTCTCAGACCTCCCCAACTCAGAAGGTCCAACTCCATGGATGCCATCCCAGTCCGCGATGAGTTCCATATAAGAAGGCGCAGATCCAACTCTCCCAGGGCCAACACGTCCATAGGACCCAGGAATCCTACAGACAACAGCCCCACAGCTTCTCCTGCCCACAGACGACCCTGCCACGGGGATGCTGACTAACGGGGTAACCCACCCCTATCTTCTATTGCTCACCTGAAGCCCTTTCACCCCCCACACTATAAAGGCCTACGCAAGACAGACGTCACTCCAAAATACGACCATCCGAATGCCTACAAATGGATCTCCTTCAAGCCAGAAGCAAGATGATTTGACTCAAAGGATCAACACAATTCCTTGCCTCTCCCTCACCTAGTCCATGACGGACGCTTTTCACCCAGTCCCACAGACTGGCCTAACCTATGAAAACATCCTCCACCCCTTTACCGCTCTCCTTCGTGCCCGTCTGCTCACACAGCAAAGACAACACAGACTTCAAGCAATGGAACATTGGTCACGCAAGTATAACATGAACATGCACGAAGATATCTATTGTCTGTGAACGCTATATAACCCCCCAAATAATAATAATTCCTCTCTTTATTCCATCTCCACCTCCCCATCCTGTCACCCCCCTTATTTAACCCCCAAGTAGGCCTTTTTGAACCTCCCTAGGCAAGTATCATTCCCTGCTGTGACAGACACAGGTCGCATTCCCAGGTCAGAATCCCCTTATTCTGACTGGCACCCTTTTAAAAACAGACCGGGACTCACACTCGTTTGTTAATAATATTGATATTAATAATGTTGATTCCTCTCTGGAGGGGCGACTCCACACAGAACCTCAGCTACACCCTTAATTCCGCCCAGTCTCCACATATCCAACCCCAACTGATGTCCCCCCAACATTAGGAGCGGATTTTCATATGCCCAGACCCCCCCTTCACCTGATCAAGCGACTACCCAACTGGTTAACGGGTTTCTAAACCCTGACATCCACTAAGATGGCAAACAAGACATAGCCTGCATACCCCAAGGACCCCAGTAAAAGCATCAATCTGTGTGGAGTCGCTCACCCGGTGGGTATATTGTCGTAGAAAGTTATCATGTTATCCTCAGTTAAGTTACAACCCATAGGAAGCTAATAATCCTGTTAGAAGGTATTGGTACCATTACTATTCCTGTTATTACCTGAATACTCATTATACAATGACCTAAAGTATATGTTGAAACTTGATAGATACCTCACCAACTAAATGGCTGACCCCGTGTGGGGCCGGCCTGAGACCTAGGTTTACAACATGTAATGCTATGTCATCTTATTTCTTTATACCCTCATTTCTTTATTAATAGTTCAACACAACATACAATGTTTGTTTTTGGCAACCAAGCAAAAGTACCCAGGTGGACCTCCGGCATGTGTGAAAGACCCCCATACCCCGCCTGGTTAATGGTTTCTATATTATGACATTCAGACGAACAGACACACAGGTGGATCGGACCGGTCTACCTTTATGGTGATCTCTCGGGCTACCCCTTCTTATACCGTGTGGGGTTCGGTCGCACAGGCTGGAGGCCTACTCTGAGAGTGAGGCGAGCATAAGTAACGCAAGAGATACATACTAAATATATAGAGTCTGGTTAATGTTATAAGGTTGATTATACAGTTGATTCCTTACTTGTCTCTCTAAACATCTGAATGACTCACAACTAGACGTCCACTCCACATCCCCACAATAGCTAAGGCAGACTTCCCTTAATCATGCGGATTCATTCTCCTGCCCCAAGAGACCTCACTTGATATTCTGTCTCTGGAAATGACATTACTTTAAACTTAAGATCTCCCTCTTTTAATCCACAATCCCCAAGACTAATACTATAACTTATAGGCTCACTCTTCTATCTTGACCATCCACACCCCTCTGAGGACCAGAGGATTTCACTTTATTTCCAACCCGTTACTACCGGCTCCCTTCACCTCCCCACACAACGGGAACCTATCCTTCCCGTTGACCTATACCAGATAACGTATTACCCCATAAGAGGGGTTTCTGAACCCTTCTTTACCTCCGGTACACCTAGATCTTACATATCTATCTTGATCCTTTTTCTTTCTTTTCTCCTTCCTCTTCTTTCCTTTTCTTCCTTCTCACCCTCTCTTTTCCTCTTCTCCCTTTCCCCTCCCCTTCCTCTACCCTTTACAGACCCCTTTCCCCTTCAGATTCTCCCCCCTCATTCCTTAGTCACATTCAGTTTTCTCGAGCTCCTCTCCACCTCCCTCACCACCCCTATACTGCCCCCTCAGTCTCCGCCACCTCCACTTCGCCACCGCGACTCCTCCCGATCCAACAACATTCTCACGAATCACCCCTAACACACTCGAAGAGGTGTATTGACTAAGCCGACAAAAGATCACATCCTTTTAAAACATGTCACACATACCACCTACCACCAAACACGACACGCTAAAAGTGAGATCCCTAAATGTAAAAGGGCTCAATATCCCAGAAAAACGCAGCCAAGTTCTGTCTATGATGCACAAACTAAAATCCAACATAGTTTTCCTCCAGGAAACCCATTTCCATGCAGATAAGGTTCCTAAGCTTACAAATCACTGGTTCCCTCACTCCTACCATTCTACCAACCCACAGGCAAAGACTAAGGGAGTTTCAATCCTGATCTCCAAAAACCTAACCTGGGACTCACTTATTGACAAGGAAGGCAGATATATCTTCTTAAAAGGCAAGATACAAGGCCGGCCCGTAACCTTGGTTAATATTTACAGCCCTAATTCTGCACAATCTAGCTTCGTTAGACAGATCTCTCAACTTTTATCAGACTTCTCTGTTGGTCTAATCGTGCTCGGGGGAGACTTTAATGTAGCCCTATACCCAATTTTAGACACCTCTTCAGGCTCCACATCGCTGCCATACAGAACTCTACGCCAAATTAAACTGCAATTGTCCGACTTGCTTTTACATGATACCTGGCGCACTCTTCATCCAAATGTCAAGGATTATACATTCTTCTCCGCCCCTCATGACAGATATTCCAGAATTGATTATCTCTTCCTCTCCCAACCAGACCTTCCATTCCTTTCCCATGCGACAATTGAACCAATGCTCCTATCTGACCACCACCCCATTACAATGACACTGACCTTCCCTGAACATCAGAATGTTTCTAAAATCTGGCGCCTAGATTCTACCCTCTTGACCTCAGAAGGAGATATCACAGACATTAGACAAGCCATACACAATTTCTTTATCGACAATGACAACGGTGACACATCTCCACTAACACAATGGGAGGCCCACAAATGCGTCTTAAGGGGTAAACTTATTGCCCTTAAAACGTCGCGGAAAAAAGCCCACCAAGCCAGTATCTCAAACCTGATCCAGAAGATTAAAACCCTAGAGCTAGCTCACAAACAGACTCAGGCCCAACAGACATATCGAGAACTCACACAAACCAGAGAACAGCTACTCACAGAGTTATCACAGAAAACAAAACGTAAATTCATCCTACAACAGAAATTGTTCTATGAATTTGGAAATAAGAGCGGAAAATATCTGGCCCGAGCCATTCAGAAAAACAAAGCCCGTTCCAATATCCATACGATCAACGACTCCCAAGGTAGATCGAAAGTCACAGCCCCAGACATAGCCTCCCAATTCGAAGCGTACTATTCTACGCTATACAATCTCGGCACAACAACTGACGGCTCATCTAATAACAAGGATAGGCGATCCCTTATTACAAGTTTTCTAAAAGAACATTGCCCTAAACCGATTGACAGAGAAGATGCTCGCCAATTAGAACTCCCCATTTCGGAAGCTGAACTCAAAAGTGCAATCAAACAATTAAAAGCTGGAAAGAGTCCCAGACGGCTTCACAGCCGTATATTTTAAAACCTTCACAGAGACACTTACTGGCCCCTTTCTCAAAGCCTTCAACTCCCTGGCCTCCTCCATGCTTCCCTTCCACAGACTCCTTGAAGCCCACATTACAGTTATACCAAAGGAAGGAAAAGACGCGACCCTAGTAAACAACTATAGGCCGATTTCCCTACTAAATGTTGACATAAAACTCTTTGCAAAAATCCTAGCCAATCGCCTGCTTCCTCTGTTACCATCACTGATAAATGGAGACCAAGTGGGTTTTATTCCAGGCCGAGAGGCAAGGGATAACACCATTAAAGCCATAAATCTCCACCATTGGATGACAACTAATAAACATAAAGTTTTCTTTCTATCGTTGGATGCGGAGAAGGCGTTTGACAGACTGGCATGGGACTACATGGGGGCAGTGTTGCGACACCTAGGCCTCCAAAATCGCATGTTTAACTCAATCATGTCTTTATACACGACACCCACGGCCAGAGTTCGGATTAACGGACATCTGTCAAACGCCTTCTCCATAACCAACGGAACGAGGCAAGGTTGCCCACTTTCCCCTATCCTCTTTGTATTAACCCTTGAACCTCTCCTGAACTGCCTCAGGAGAAATGAAAATATTAAAGGAATACCCATATCAGGCCACACTTATAAGTTGGCAGCTTTTGCCGACGACATCCTGCTTTCCCTTAGCGAGCCCCACACCTCTATTCCAAACTTATTAAAAGACTTCCACCTCTTCCAGCGCATCTCTAATTTTAAAATAAACTTCACCAAATCACACGCCCTCAATGTCACCATCCCAAAAGAAACAGTTGCACAGTGTGAAACTAACTTCCCCTTCCAATGGCGACACAACGCAATCAAATACCTTGGCATTTACCTTACAACGAACCTATCAGATCTCTTTGCACAAAACTATCTTCCCATCCTCAAAACGATCTCTGCTGATCTCAAAAATTGGAACAAACCCCAGTTTTCCTGGTTCGGATGTGCAGCCATTATTAAAATGAACATTCTTCCCCGCATTCTATATATTCTACAAGCTGTCCCCATTAAACTCCCCCCGTCATATTTCTTATCCTATAGAAGGCTTTGTACAGAATTTTTATGGAAACAAAAACATCCGAGAATCACATAGATCTCCTAACACAACCTAAGACGAAGGGAGGCATTGGTCTTCCGGATCTGAAAAAATATTACTGGGCCTGCCACCTTACCCGTATTGTGGACTGGTCATTACACACCCAACACAAGGATTGGGTCAGACTGGAGGGATCACTGTCTCCCTTCCCGCTGAAATCCGCACCCTGGCTGGCGTCGACACATATTCCCTCCACTCTCAAAGAACACCCTCTTATTGGACCGACCCTGGGATGTTTCAGGGAGGCCTGCCTGCCGAAAGTTACACATATCATCCTCACCGGGCCCTCTAACTCCTATTAGACAGAACCCTGCCTTCCCTCCGGGTATGTCTGCACAATTTCTAGCAAAACAGTGGCAACTTCCCAACATACAAGCACATCAATTTTTTCGCGACGGCTCTTTTCTAGACCACCTCACACTAACACCCGCCATCACCAGCGACCCTTTACCACTTTGGACTTACTTTCAAATTCGACATTTTGTAAAGGACGTCAATCGCGACTCTTCCCTGTCACGAACATTTACTCCATTTGAGCATTTATGCTCTCAATCTAATCCCCAACAACATTTAATCTCCAGTATATATGCTATACTATTTACTGGAACTTCCCCCAAAGAAAGGAAACCTTGCAAAACATGGGAAAGAGAATTTCAAGCAGAACTAGAAGAAGACCAATGGGAACACATATTCACGATTGCCCATAAAGGCTCCCTGAACGTGTCCATTCAGGAAAATAACTATAAGACCCTGACACGATGGTACAGAACCCCAGCCATCTTGAATAAAATTAACCCTTCATTCCCCAATAAATGCTGGAGATGTGGGGATGAACCAGGCTCACTGTTACACATTTTGTGGTCATGCCCAGCTTTTCAATCATTCTGGACGCAAGTCCAAGAACTCACGGAATCAATATCGACCTATAACTTAGACCATTCCCCAACCCAATGCCTGTTTCATCACTCAGATTTGTCTACGCCATACTACTGTAAGACACTGATCTTACTCCTACTGAATGCAGCGAAAATGTGCATCCCTAGACACTGGGGTACGTCCAAGAATGGTTCACACAAATCAATAAAATAGCTGAAATGGAAGAACTCATTTCCATCTCACGAGACTCCCCAGCTAGATTCTCCAAGACGTGGGCATGCTGGACTCATTTTTGGTCAACCGACAGATACCTAACACTGATGAAATAATTCTCGACCTGAACCTGCCCACCTAAGACCATCACCCACCACCCACCATCTACACTGTTTAATCCTCTCAGCCTCACCACTCATATACCTCTTCTTCCTTCCCAGATGATGTAGACCCCCCACCCCTAAACAAGGGACGAGTATGGGGGGCCACACGTCAAAGTTAGCCCAGTACTACTCTCCGAGAGTAGAGATCGGACAAACCTGACCTACTTCACCATAAACCAACACCAAACAGAACCTATACCACAAGTGGCGGAGACCGAGGAGACAATCACCCCTCTATCTCCCTCAATCTCCCCCCCCCTCCCCTCCCCACCTTTTGTTCCCTTTCCCCCCCACCTCAAGTCCCTTAGGTAACCCTTTTCTCCCCCCCTCCCCCCCCTTTTCTTGTCTTTTCTTTTTCATTTTTTACCCTTTTTTCATTTATTTCTCATTGTCCACCTACAACCCTTCTAAACCCCTTGTACGGTATGGGTCTCCTAACAGAGCTCCCGACCAATACCCCTGCTTTACACGTGGATTGAATTGTCATGCAAACCCCTATGCCTTTACCCAACGAGTGGGAATCCTCCCCCAAGAACTATAATAGCAACTCAGAAGGGGGGGAGGGAGAGAGAGAGGGGAAACAGAAGTAGAAATATCTTATGCCACCATAATCAATATCAACCTCTCGATAGTCACTTCAGTGTGATAATGGAGTAGTCTAAACCCCCCGCCGCGCAAATATTGTAAAGCATCAACAAGAGATTTTCTGTCATAGTCAATTCATGGTTACATTTGTCTCAATCGTAAATATTTATGTTTATTCCCCAGCTCTTGTACAACTGTATGATGATACTGTTATACTGATATATTGTTTTATGTTTCTTTCAATAAAAATCTATTTTGGGAAAAAAAAAAAAAAAGAAACCAGAGTGCCTGATGAGCCAGTGATTGCTTCTATGTGGGATGAGCCTTTTTGTGAGCGTATCATCATGGCAAGCATATGCCCTGTGGTTTCTCCCTCTTCAAAATATTTTTGTTGAAGAAAAAACCTTTTCTTTTCGGCAGTAGTTAACACCAGATGGTTGGCCATATGTTGAGCCTCAAGAAAAGATTTCTCGGTACTCTCTGAGGGGGATTCGATAAAAGCAGATTCAGCCCTCTTGGCCTCTTTTAAAACAGTTTGCTCCCAGTTCTTGGTCTCGGTCTTAATGGTATTAATAGATTTAATGAATTGTCCTCTCAGAAATGCTTTTAATGTGTCCCAAAAAATGCCAGGACGAGAAGAAGGTTTATTAAACCTAATGAAAGAATCTAAGTTATCAAAAATGGGGTCAGGCGTAGGAAACAATGACAACCAAAACGGGTTAAGTTTCCAGTAATTCCTCTTTAAGACACCCGACGTAAAAATCTCTATACATAGGGGGGAATGATCAGAGACAGTTCTGGCTTCATAATTTGTGGAGGTTACTAATGATAGCATCAAGTCATTACCCAGACCGAGATCAATCCTGGAGAGGCCCTTGTGTGTAGCAGAAAAACATGAGTAACATTTTACTAGCGTATGACTCATCCTCCATACATCCCTCAATCCCAGTTCCGCAACAAGGTGAGCAAAGGGAGTCTGTCCCCCTCTCATTCCACCCGAAGGGATTTTTGCCGACATCTTATCTAGCTCGGCATCCAAATAATTGTTGAAATCTCCAACAATAAGTGCTGGTATCCCCGGGTGTTGTGAGAGGAAGGAGGCTAGCGTCTTAATGACCTCTATCGAAAAAGGGGGTGGTATATATATATTTCCGATAATGCATTGTAACCCATCTAATGAGCATATTAGAAAGACATAACGACCATAAGGGTCAATAACCGATAATGTATGAGTAAAGCTAATATTTTTGCCTATCAGAATGCTGACACCTCTGGCATAGGAAGAGAAGACAGAGTGAAACTGAACGCTAAACAATTTGGTAGAGAATGGGGATTCCTGAGCAGGTAACATATGTGTCTCCTGAAGACACACTACTGAAGATCCCATGCGTTGAAGCATGTGTAGTACAGCTAGGCGTTTCACCCTGTCTCCCAGACCTCTAACATTCCAACTAGTAAGCACTATCTGCTTAGCCATAAAACATTAAAACATAAATAAGTGAGGCCAAGTTGTGCAAGGCATATAAAGAATGCTTCAGAGAGCCACCATGTTATGTCTAGCGAGACTGTAAGAATTAGGCAGTCTTTGGTGTAGATTTCTTGAGCCAGATGAGAGTAGGTAAGGCAGTACCAGGACCAATGAATTAACTGAGTCCCTGGGAACAAAAAACAGAAAGAAAGCAACGGAAAGAAAAAACAGAAACTGTAGTGTCCACGAAGGACCCGCAACTGGGGGGCTAAATTCAGTAGCCGGCTTTGAAGAACCAGAAGGCAACAGGCCTTGTTTTACTTGCATAAACATAGATACCATTAACAAACTTTTCGTGCGGTATCCTCCGCCTTGAAAAGAATATTGCCATCTTGTGACCAGAACTATTATGAGCGGATAATAGTTGCACCATTATTGCTTAAGTAAAAGAAAGTTTCTCTCAGGGTATGGGGAAAAGCGTTGATCTTCAGGTATTTCTGCGCCGTCTGCCCAAATCTTCTCGTAAGGATTTTTCCTCTCTATCCAGCCACTGCACCACCATCGCAGGCCTCTCAAAAAAGTGAACCTCATCCCTGGCTACCACACGAAGACGAGCCGGATAGAGCATAGAATATTGTAGTTCCATAGAACGGAGTCTCTTTTTAATATCATTGAACTGGGCCCTCTGCTTTTGTACATCAGCTGAGAAGTCTGGAAATAGTGATATTTTGGAATTTTCAATCACCAGGGCATCTCCCAGAGTGCGGGCTTTTGATAGAATTATGTCTCTGTCTCTATAATGGAGCATTTTAAAAAGAAATGCTCTAGGGGGATTGCCTGGGGGCAAGGGCCTAGACGGAACCCGATGCGCCCGCTCCACTGCAAACATGGGGGAGAATGAGTCTTTCCCAAATTTATCCAGCAGCCATTTTTCAATAAAATTGACCGGATTCCTGCCCTCCATTTTTTCAGGGATGCCAATAGCTCTGACTTTATTTCTGCGAAGCCTGTTTTCTAAATCATCGAGTTTCACAGCATGTTTAGCCACCATCATTTGTTGAGCATGTGTGTCCCTTTGCATGGGGGCCCATTCATCTTCTATGATACTAATACGTCCCTCAATAGCAGAGGTTCGATCCCTTAATTTCTGCATATCCTGACGCAGGAAAGACACTTCTGCCTTCATCCCCTTAACCTCTGATGCAAGTGCAGCAATAGAGAGATTACAAGAGGTAACAGCGGAAAAGATATCCCTCAGTGTGGGTTCCTGTTCAGGCAAGCTCGTGGTTTGGGCCTTGTGTGATCTTTGGGGCATAGGTAAGTTACTCACAGTGTCCCAGGGTAGCAGAGCAGCGTGCGGATCCTCCAAGGGAACAGTGTCATCTGCCTCCGATTGTGAGCCGCTTCGGCTCTCCGCTCCATTGCCGTTCGTTTCCAGTGAGTCCCAGACTGGGGGAAAAGCTTCTGCACGGCCTCCCTATGTTTCGCTGCAGCCGACTTAGATGCCGCGCCGCCATCTTGGGCCTCGTGGTCCGGAGCGGAGCGGGCCGTGGAGCCGCGTCTGGGATGTTTTGTAGCCATACTGGTATATCGCTGAGAGCAGGCGATCGTAGCTAGTATATCGGGGGGTAATCTGGTGCTGGGTTCGGTCTGTCAGCAAAGATTTGCAGGATTTCTATGCGGATTTTCGGTGGAGCTCACAAGATGTGCGACTGACTACATCCGCTGCCAAGCCACGCCCCGACAGAAAATATTTTTACCATGGTTTAAAAACTTTTGGTATTTACTACCCCCTCACATAAGAATGCATAATATTCTACCCTGCAATATTGTAATACTGTAATAATGTGCTTCCAAAAAGAAAAACAGCTAATATTTTATGTACTGGAAATCTACGTTGTATTTAAATTTTTGCTTGTTACAATTGTTTTCTGCCACATTCTTTTTTCTAGCCCTCGTTCAAATTGCTATAAATTTGTATTGGGTACATCTACCAAGCTTCCTTTTTTGTAATTATGCCCAGATGATAAGTGGACATCTTTTGAATTTGTTTTGTCTTTTGCACTGACACAAACCCTCCCCCCTCCCCAAAAGGAGGTACTACATAGCCCAAGAACTAATACTTCAGCATCTTCTATGACTATACTTCTTTAAATTTGAAACATAAAATTACAGTTTCACATATTATGCATTTAGGAGAGGGCGTTTTTATAGTCCTAAACAATCAAAATGCACAAGAAAGATGTTTCCCACAAATGTTTGTGACTAAAACTATAGGCAGTATGGGGTTAATGATAGCAGTGACATTTAAAGATCTTGGAGATTTTAAAAAGCAGATTAGTAGATTATTTTTATGTTTGGTATTAATGACACAATTTATATGATTGTTAACCTATATGCCACCAATATAAAGCAAATACATTTTAAAAATCCTACTAAGTTGAAAAGATAAAGTAATATGGATTCTAGAACCCACAATATTACATGGTTAGACCAGCCTTTTACAATCAGGGTGCCTTCAGGTTTCTTCAGAGTACCTTGGCAAAATGCCTGAAATTGCGCAAAAAGTGTGTACAAGCCAGTGTGTGGATCAAGCCTGCTTTTAGTTACACAAAGCCACGGGTTTTTATTGTACACCATTACAACCTTCTAGTCACCAGTACCCTTTGGAATACTAGTTAGTTTCAGTGTAAAAAGATGTATCTGCTTTGGAAAATAAATCACCTCTAACAGTGGATATGGATGTTGCTGTGTTATAGTCAGTTTTTACATTCTAGAATGGGATCACTCGAGACTGGGGTGCCTTGACTGAATAAAGGTTGAGAAACACTGGGTTATACCATATGGCCATCATGTGACCATTAATATTTCAGAATCACCAAATTTCTCCCCCACCTTTTGTGTTGTGTAACAGCTATTTGAAATCAATTCTTACCTATCAAAAGAAGGTTGTATGTTAACTATGGGACTTTTTATCTAAATGTAACTCCTGATATGGATATTTTCTATGTTTTTAATGCCCGTGGAGCATTTGTAAGCATTTGTCTATTTCCCTAATTAATAACGACGTTAAAATTCTAACGAAGATCTTAGCAAATAGAATGTCCAGCTTTATTGCGTCCTATATACACAAAGACCAGGTAGGTTTCATACCTGGCAGACAGGGGACGGATCAAATTAGACGGACCATTGATATAGTTTCTCTTCTGCATTCGAGCTGGGATGGGGGTCCACCACAAAAAGGGTTTATTCTATCAATCGACCTACATAAAGCATTCGACTCTATTGACTGGGCATACCTGTCTGATATTCTGCAAAGGTGGGGTTTCGGTAGCATCTTCCTAAATATAATCAAGTCTCTGTACTCAAACCCTTCGGCGCAAGTTCGCCTAATGGGCAGATACTCGGCCTCGTTACCTATCAATAGGGGTACCAGACAGGGATGCCCACTCTCTCCCCTCCTTTTCGCTATTGCGATAGAGACCCTAGCTATAGCCATCAGAGCAAACCCGGATGTCAAGGGGGTGATGTGTGGGGATCAGGAACACAAGTGCGCTTTATATGCAGATGACCTGCTGCTGTACATCTCCTCTCCCCTGATATCCACCCCAGTAGTGTGCAGGATACTAAGAACCTTCAGTAAAATTTCAGGTCTGACGGTGAATATGACTAAATCTGTGGCCTTAAATATCACGGTGCCGGCAGAGATTCTCTCACAACTTAAACAAAGCTTTGAATTCTCGTGGTCTGATACAGCCATCCCCTATCTGGGAATTCACTTGACCCCTGAGATAGGGGGATTATTTAAAGCTAACTACCCTCCCATGATACTTAAATGTAGACAAGAGTTAGATAAATGGGCTAAATATGGTCTTTCCTGGGTAGGAAGAATAAACGCTATCAAGATGACATTGCTTCCCCGCCTCTTGTATTTGTTTCGCTCTCTCCCAATCCCTCTGACAAAAGGTTTCATTCACAAACTACAATCGGCGATAATCCGCTTTGTATGGGGCAGTAAGGGTTACAGATGCCCATCCACCGTTCTTCTACGCTTACGATTGCAGGGTGGTATGGGTTTGCCCGATCTATGGTGTTATTATCGGGCTGCCCAATTATCGCATATTTCCCTTATTTTTAGAAAGGGCTCAAAACCTGATTGGTTGTCTATGGAAAGGCAGGCTACTCCTCGTAACACCATTGACTTCCTTTTATGGTGCGACCCCAAAAGCAGACCAGCCATCCTGGCCCCCACCTTATCTCACTCGATCGCACTTTGTAACAAACTTTTCACTCAAACGACTCTAATTTCTCCACTTAGACCTCTGTCACACATATTTAATAACACAACATTTCCACCAGGGCTAAACATTCAGGCATTTAAGTGGTGGACAGACAAAGGACTCTACAGAATAGGACACTATCTAACAGCGACGGGTCCTATTAATCTGAATTATTGTAAACGAACATTGGAAATGCCTGATTCTGAGAGGTTCAGATTTAACCAAATCTTTCACTTCATACAATCAATTTGGAACAACAAACATGTGGCTCCCTCGATTACACCATACGAACAGTGGTGCTCTAACCTCGATGGACCAAAAGGGGGGATCTCGATAATATAAACAGCGCTCATGTCTAATTCGGACAAACCAGCATATGCCGGGACCTGGGAGGAGGACTTGAGTGGATCTTGGACTTCAGTGAACTGGTTCAGAGGATGGAACCGCTCATATAAAGGTATCTGCAATATCGCTCTGATAGAAGCTAGCTTAAAGGTGATAGCAAGATGGTACTATGTACCTGCTAGGTTGGCTATGTTTTATCCTGGGATTTCTCCAACCTGCTTTAGAGATTGCAAACTGGAAGGCACTATGTTACACGTATGGTGGACTTGCCCGCGTATTAGAACCTTCTGGAAAAAAATATTCCATATGATGGGCAGCATACTGAGTATACGTATATCACCTGACGCAACTTTAGCATTACTCAATCATACCATACCGGACTTACCTAAAAGTTCCCAGAAGTTAGCCTTCTTTATTTTATTGGGAGCAAAACTTACCATAGCAAAGGCCTGGAAAAGGCATACAGTGTCCTTTCAATGTTGTAAAAGAAAAGTTTCATGGATAATGTCCCAGGAGAAGATAGTAGCGAAAATGTTGGATATGGTTGAGAAATTCAATGTCACTTGGGAACCATGGGCGCGATACTGTAATATTCCACTCTTTCCGGGAATGGAGATGGGACCAGGAAACTTACATAATTTACAGTAACGATAATCTTCTCTTGCCTTCCTATTCTTCTTCTAACACGTTTTCCTCCCTCTAAGAAAGGGGTTATCGAGCCTCTTCAGTATTCACTGGCCTCTCTTGGCCCTTTCTTTACATTATATGCATCAAGACATATTCCTGATGGGGTACTCTATAGGACCCGCTTACTGGAAATTTGGTAACATCCTGTTTTATTTTCAGAAGGGATGATTTAATTATCCCATACAGTAGACAATATCTAGACACGCGAAGTAGACATAAACACAAAACGGAGCACTCAGGAGAGACATACAATAAGTTATGATGCTTTTTATTATTTTTTTTTTTTACAATGCTTTAGGTTACATAAAGTTAAGACAGGGTTCTCTTGTTCCGATTTTGCATACTTTATCAGCATAACATATAGTAGGACTTAATTAGTACCAAGATTGGTGTGGTGACTATAAGGACAATACAGGAAACAGGATCTGGTTGGGGGGAGCTTTTGATCATCCCAGGCGGGCACAGCAAGAACCCTGACGGGGTGCCCGAGGGGGGGAGAGGTCTTCCTCCCACAGGATACAAGCATAGGCACTGGTAGTCACTTACCGCGGAGACATCTAACTTTGTCTGATGGAAACAAAATTCATTGCAATTTATATGATTACAAGACAGCTAGATTTATATTTCTTAGGTTTTTCTTACTTCTGTATCTCACATTTACTATGTAATGGATACGTTTACATTATTGTTTGTGTGTAAAACTCAATAAAACATTTTTCAAATAAAATAAGTACCTGGAACAAAAAGAATAATGCACACTGATTAAAATTCACTATCCTTAATGCAATTCTCTAGATACTTACAGCAAAATGTGACTGTCTGCTATTATAGCTAGGGGATTTCTTGACCTTTGGAAGGTCAAGATTGTTAAGCACCCATGAGAAACATATTAAATGTTAAAATCTTTACTACTACTCTTAGGGGTAAATGAGTAAACTCCTAACTAAGCTGATTAAAATTAAACAAGTTAAAAGTAAAACATCTTTCTTACTAAAGTCTAAATTTAAATGCAAGATATTGAACCCATAAACAACAGTGGGTGTTTGATTTGTAAGAGTACATATGTTATATTGATATGCAATCTGTGTACCATTATCCTTTGTTTGTAAATTAAAATTTTTCAATAAAAATATAGGTTTGAAATGGAAAGCCATTCATGACAGTTAACTATTGCTTATAAGAGTGATCATCCTTGGTATAAGCATAATAATGTGAAAAAAAAATTCCTGATCATCCACCCAGAGTAGTACAGTGTCATTATGGTGACACTGTACTACTCTGATGACAAGATGTAAAAAAAATATTTAAAAAAGGGAAAAAAAAAAGTAAAAAAAAAATTAAAAATTAAAAAAGGGTGTGGCCGGCAGCTGGAAGAGATGGTCAGATTGTAACCCAGATCCGGCATAACAGGATCTCCCATGCGACTCACAGCAACTGGGGGTGAATAAAAACACTTCCCAGCACCTTGCCTCAAGCCCAGATAGTGACAGTGACATGCGGGTGAAAAGAAAGGACCAGGAAGGGCCCCACAGGCTCACAGATTTCTTCAGTTCAGCGAGTACCCAAGCCTCCAAAGACAGCACCGGCACCGCAGCTTTAGCATACAGATGAGCAGTGGTGGCTGCTCCTACAGGGGAGACTCTCCCAGCATTGTCACTCAACACCACAAGATAATAAAGGAGACTCTCTTCACCCTCCGCTTTCAACAGCCCTGTAAAGCAGAGGAGGAAACTAACTGCTGAAGGACACGCAGTAAGTGATTCCATCCTTGACACAGAAAGCCATAATGACACAAATGTATGCTTTTCCAACTGTGGGCCATACATATTATATAAGTAAAAGGCGCAACAACTAAAACAGTATATATCTTATATGCATTAGGTACACGTGCTAGATGCGCATGGTATTGCATACATCAGAAAGAGATAAATAATAAAAGGAAGGTGTCAAGTCAGCAGACTCTGCTGATGTTTATGGAGGAAGTCACAAAAAGTTATAAAATGATAGAAGTTAGTATATGAAAAAAGGAGGACGGGGGAGAAATGGATCGGGGTGATCTGCTGCCATCATAGAGGGACAGAGACCATGTTCCCAAAAGCTGAAAAGACAAGAAGAGGGAGAAGAGGCACCTCTGGGTGCAGATTTAAAACAATTTTATTGAACAGTAAAATATTCCGCAATGCACTCACATTTTTTGAGTGAAGAGAAGGCATGAAATGTGTCCTAATTAGGGTAGTCCTCGGTCTGGTCAGACCCTTCTTCGCTCCTGTCTGTGTGTGTCCTGAGATGTATCCTTGTACGCCGCTTGATGGTGTTTGGCCAGCTGCAGTGGAGTTCATCCTCAACACGAGGCTTGGAGCGCGCAGAAGTCCAGGCGGAGGGTGATGACGTGTTTCACGAGCGTGCAGGCTGTGGATGGCATGAACAGCCGTGCTCCTTTTTCAAGCTGTTTAGACAGGGACTAGTTGGATACTAATATAGGGGTGGGAACAGGGAGTGGCCAGCGTCAGAAGCATCATGCCTGGGTGGCGCTATGGGGCAGAATGGCACAGGCGGAGCCAGTGAAAAAGATAATTAAGAATGAAAATGAAAATTAAAATGGGGGCAGGAGATGGGGAAAGGACGGGGTGTGGTATATGAATTCCCATAAAATTGGTAGAGTGTTAAGTGAACATGGGCGCACTGAAACGAAGGGGGGGGGGGCGACATGAAGTGGATAAAACAGCATGGCACAAATGACTGTATGCAGATGCATGTGTACAGTAAAGTCAATGACAGCAAAATACAACATTGTAAAAAACTAAATTGCAAAAAACAGCAAAGTAAAAAATGGAAAATGAAAAATGAAATATAATTATAAAAAATAATAATAAATAATAAATGATAATGAAAATAAAAATAGATAAAAATAAATATAAGTAAAAATAAAAATAAATATAAGTATGAAAATAAATATAAGGATGAAAATAAAAACAAGGTGTAAAAATGGTGCGTGGATGCACGTATACATCTGCAAGGTGGGGACCAGTGGGATTGCAAATATCACAGATATGAATATAAAAGGATATGCTGGTGTGTGTAGTGGGCGTAATATTAATGGAAATGGACCAAATGAGGAAATTGGGAGTGTGGACAGGACATAAATGTTATGTTGGTGCATGTGTTTAGTATGCATGCATACGAAAATATGTGTGTAGAGGAGATCCATATGTACATAAAAGAATGGTCAAATGTATAGTGGGTATGCAGAAGGGACAGGGGGGTGGGGGTAGGGGGGTAAGGGGTGGCGGGAGTGCTCATTTAACATTCTTACCTTCCCATGCCTTACAGCACACTTTTAGGTTGGCCTTCTCATCCACATCCCACCACACTACCATGGAGGTGGTGGGTACTTGTCATTACGGTTCCTATTCCCCATCCCCACCCCATCCCTCAAAACCCCCCTCTCTCTTTCCCCCCTTCTTTCCCCCTCTTTATTTCCCTCCCCCCTACCACCACCCCCCTGTCCCTTCTGCATAACCACTATACATTTGACCATTCTTTTATGTACATATGGATCTCCTATACACACGTATTTTTGTATGCATGCATACTAAACACATGCACCAACATAACATTTATGTCCTATCCACACTCCCAATTTTCTCATTTGGTCCATTTCCATTAATATTACGCCCACTACACACAAGCATATCCTTTTATATTCATACCTGCGATATTTGTAATCCCACTGGTCCCCACCTTGCAAATGCATACGTGCATCCACGCACCATTTTTACACCTTGTTTTTATTTTCATCCTTATATTTATTTTCATACTTATTTTTATTTTTATACTTATTTTTATTTATATTTATTTTTATCTATTTTTATTTTCATTTATTATTACTTTTATAATTATATTTCATTTTTCATTTTCCATTTTTTACTTTGCTGTTTTTTGCAATTTTGTTTTTTACAATTATGTATTTTGCGGTCATTGACTTTACTGTACACATGCATCTGCATACAGTCGTTTGTGCCATGCTGTTTTATCCACTTCATGTCGTCCCCCCCTTCGTTTCAGTGCGCCCATGTTCACTTAACACTCTACCAATTTTATGGGAATTCATATACCACGCCCCCGTCCTTTCCCCATCTCCCGCCCCCATTTTAATTTTCATTTTCATTCTTAATAATCTTTTTCACTGGCTCCGCCTGTGCCATTCTGCCCCATAGTGCCACCGAGGCATGATGCTTCTTACGCTGGCCACTTCCTGTTCCCACCCCTATATTAGTATCCAACTAGTATCTGTTTAAACAGCTTGAAAAAGGAGCGCCGCTGTTCACGCCATCGACAGCCTGCATGCTCATGAAACGCGTTGCATTCCGGTGACGTCATCACCCTCCGCCTGGAATTCTGCGCTCTCCAAGCCTCGTGTTGAGGACGAACTCCACCGCAGCCAGCCGAACACCATTGATCGGTGTACGAGGATACATCTCAGGATGCACACAGACAGGAGCGAAGAAGGGTCTGACCAGACCGAGGACTACCCCAATTTGGACACATTACATGCCTTCTCTTCAATCAAAAAATGTGAGTGCATTGCGGAATATTTTACTGTTCAATAAAATTGTTTTAAATCTGCACCCAGTGGCCTTCTTCTTGTCCAACTGTGGGCCAGCCCATCCTAGGCTCTACGCTTAAAGATATGCTCATTATCCTGCGAGGAGCCCTACAACAAGACATGTCCAGCTTTATGAGACAAACTAATAGAGAGATTGAAGCTATAGTAAACAGAGTGGATCACATTGAAAATAAGCTGGGGGACTACGCACTGGCTCATAATGAGGTGGTGGACGCCCATGACAATCTGGCAGAAGAATTTCGCAATATGAAAATCAAACTGGCGGGCCTCGAGGACCAATCCCGCTGGAATAATGTGAAATTTAGAAGTATTCCAGAGAGTCCCCTCAGCGGAGCTCTGACCATTTTTGCAAAAAATGATCGCTGAACTGATCCCAGCGACTAAATCCCATAAATTAGTAATTGAATTAGTCACTGATAGGGCTCATCGTCTCCCAAAACTGTCATATCTGCCAGAATGTGTACCTAGGGATGTGATAGCAAAGATTCACTACTTCCACATGTATTTTTTTCGCAAGCACAACTCATTGCCGGAACCCTATTTAGGAATCTCCTTATAGACAGATCTTTCACAGACAACCATACAAGCCCATAAAAATCTATTTGCCATTACGAAAATCCTGCGAAACAACAACATTCCTTATAAATGTACGTTTCTGACTTAACTGTTAATTGAGAAAAACAACAAGACTTCACTTATATCCACCCTGGAAGATGGTTTAGAGCTTGTGAAGTCCTGGGGACTTCTTCCGCAGGATGAAGAGGACATCACGGATCCGCCAGCCCACAACTGAGACCTCAGAGAAAGGCAAGTGAATCCTAACAAATGACCTAAGACATCATTTTATGTCCTGCCTCATATGCCTTATTGGCATTCAATCACTTAAAAGATCTTTGCACCCTCCTCAAGGTTTAACCTGTACAAGTTCTTATTAAGTTCTTGGTAATCCTGACCCCACCTTATCTCCTACCAGGATCCTGTCCGGTTGACCTTTATAACCCCCATCTTTTATGTGTACGGGAGTTGCCCATACCCTGAACTTCTTCACTAACAGATATGTATGGGACTACAACATTTCAATTATTCAGTTTTTATTTTCATTCTTTTGTCGTTCCTGTTTGTTCGATTTTCTACCAGCATCATATTCACCTTGACCTTATTTCTGAAACTTATAAGCTAAACAATCTCTCTATCAACTATGTTACTTAAGCTTCTATCTTTAAATGCCAAAGGGCTTAATAGCCCCTTAAAATGAAGGGCACTATGGAAGGAAGCAAATAATTACCAATGTGACATTTTATGTTTACAAGAGTCTCATTTCCTGGAAGCGAATCCACCCAGCTGTACTCATAAAAGCTTCCCCTACAAGCTAATTATAAGAAAAAGAAAAAGGGGGGCTTTGGTGGCAATAAGAGACACAATCTCCTTTAAATTGCATACCTCTCTGCTGGATAAAGGAGGTAGATTTATCATTCTGGTTGTGGAACCTAAGGAACTTAATGGAGCCCTTTATACCCTGCTAGTTATCTGTATCCCCAACAAGCAACAAATCAGGTTCATTAGAAGAACACTAGCCAAACCATGCTCAATCCAAAAGGGCCAATTATTATTTTGTGGGGACTTCAATACCCCTATGGACCCAATCAAGGAACAATCAAGGAGCCCAGCCCGGAAAACAGGACCTAAACAATTTCTACTTCAGGAGGACCTTCATGATCCGTGGCGCTATCATCATACAAGAGAAAAAAACTATACTTTCTTTTCCCATAATACTTACTCCAGAATTGACTGTTTTCTTACAGACAAAAACATTCTACAGAAAGTAGTAAAAGCACAAATTTACAATATATCATGGTCTGACCATGCACCTATCTCTTTAGAGATCTCAGAAGGGCGTACAGGTAAAAATGTGTCATTATGGAGGAATAATACCTATGTTTTATCTCACCCAGGTTATGTATCAGAACTGAAGACACAACTGGAGGAATTCTTCTCATTTCACGCGGGCTCCTCCAGTAGTGTCTTTAATCTATGGGGCACTCATAAGGCCTTCAGCAGGGGAATATTGATGCAATTGGCTTCAAGAGAAAGAAAAAAGAGAATTTTACATATATCATCACTCCTTGCTTATATTACCCAACTGGAGAGCCACCATAAAAAATCTCCCCAAAATTCAACATTATTACAACTCACACAACTTTTCACACAACTTTGAGATGAACTCAAAGCGGCTTTAATAGCAGACCATGACAAATTCATCAGAGGTCTAAATTTGGTATCTTATTCACAAAAAATAAAAGTAGGAAAAAGACTGTCTATCTAACTCAAACAAAAAAGAGCTAGAGAGAGAGAATAGCCCAACTTCAACACCACAAGACAGGTAAAACTGTTCTCAACCCATCAGAAATAGCTCAAGCATTCAGGGATTACTACGCCTCATTGTATAATTTGAAAGATGACCATACTATCCAACCTAACAGAAGAAATCTCTACTTTCCTGAAAAAAACAGAATTTACCAGTCCTCGATAACACATTACTAAGCCATCTTAACTGTCCTATAGAGGAACAAGAAATTCTAAATGTTATTGCAGCCCTCCCCCTTAATAAATCACCTGGAATAGATGGCCTTTCCTCTTAATATTATAAAGCCCTTGCCAATTTTAAGCCCTCACTTCGTCACTTGGAAACAACGCTGTTTCCGTAGGAAAATTCCTAAAGGAAATGCTGGAAGCAGTAATTGTAACCCTCCCTAAACCTGTAAAAGAACCTAATCAACCACAGAATTTTAGGCCAATATCTCTTATGAACTCGGATTTAAAAATATATTCCAAAATATTAGCAAACAGACTGTTAGAACTAACTCCACACCTTCACGGTCCAGAACAGGTTGGTTTTGTGAAGGGGAGGCAAGCTCCTGATGGTACAAGGAAGATGATTGACCTGATACAGGCCTGAACTGGGACAAAAAATAGGCCAAGGCATTTTCAAATGAGCAGCCCAGGGGGGGTTTCGGCGGCGGCGGTTGGTGATGGGATGTGGGGTTCCAGCACCTTGTACTTCTGGACCTCTTTACATTACACAGCACCCTGCACCTCTGGACCCCTTTACATTACACAGCACCCTGCACCTCTGGACCCCTTTACATTACACAGCACCCTGCACCTCTGGACCCCTTTACATTACACAGCACCCTGCACCTCTGGACCCCTTTATATTACACAGCACCCTGCACCTCTGGATCCCTTTACATTACACAGCACCCTGCACCTCTGGACTCCTTTACATTACACAACACCCTGCACCCCTGGACCACTTTACATTACACAGCACCCTGCACCTCTGGACCCCTTTACATTACACAGCACCCTGCACCTCTGGATCCCTTTACATTACACAGCACCCTGTACCTCTAGACCCCTTTACATTACACAGCACCCTGCACCTCTGGACCCCTTTACATTACACAACACCCTGCACCTCTGAACCCCTTTACATTACACAGCACCTTGTACCTCTGGACACCTTTACATTACACAGCCCCCACAGCTCTGGACCCCTGTTTGTTACACAGACACCACCCTAACAGTTCTGGACCCCCTGCATGTTACACAGACCCCCCTACAGTGTAGACCCCCTCCCTACAGTCCAGACCCCCTCCCTACAGTACCGAATCCCCCTACAATACAGGCCCCCCTACACTACATAACCCCCTACATTACAGAACCCTCCTACAATACAGAGCCCCCTTCAGACCCATAATGTACCTCACATCAGCGCGGGACTGCATGTCAGGTCCCCTCCCCCCTGTGTAGACATAAAGGAGGAGGGGGAGGCAGCTTCAATCTGCTCGGCTGTGTGAGACAGCCGAGCAGAGACTGATCAGAGCCGTGGCCACCGTGCCAGAGAGAAGGGGACCGTTGCGGGTCCCGGCCCCCTGATGTGCCGACGGGTGTCACTTGAGTGCGGCTTTGAGGCTCGCACGCACCCACCCCCCACTGCAAAGCCTCCCACGGCTTGCACAGTTCTCAAATCGCCTGTCACTGGTGGCCTACCCTCCACTTAGTATGCCACTGGCAGATCATCAGCGGCCGGTCCTGCATGTCAGAACCCGCGGCCGACTCTGCATGTCCAAGACATGCAGCCCAGCGGCCCAGTGGCCCCGGCCCACCGGGCAAATGCCCAGTCTGCCCTATGGCCAGTCTGGGCCTGACCCGATATATCAAGCTGAGGCCTGTAGAGTGCCTTCTCTCCTCCTTGCGTTGGATGCGAAGAAGGCATTTGACAGGGTCCACTGGGAATACCTTTCACAGGTCCTGACTAAGTTTGGACTCTTGGGGACAATACACTCAGCCATCATGACTTTATATTATAATCCCTCAGCAAGAGTATATGTGGATGGCACCTTGTCTGGGCCATTCAATCTTTCTAATGGAACCAGACAGGGTTACTTCCTGTCTCTCATTATATTTACCTTAGCTATCCAACCCTTTGCTGAAGCCATCAGAGCTAATTCTCTCATTCAGGGGCTGCAAGTTGAAAAATGTGAGCATAAAATAGGGCTCTTCGCCAATGACATTATTCTGTCATTATCAAATCCTTCCACTTTCCTGATTAGAACCCAACAATTGATTGAAGACTTTAGGAAAGTGTCCTATTACAAGATAAATTCTAGTAAATGTCAGATTCTCGCCATGGGACTGTCCCCAAACCAAATAAATCACTTAAAAGAGAAACTTTCCCTACTCATGGGGGGCCAAGTCAATAACATATTTGTGAATTCAACTATCCTTTCCAGTTAGCTCACTTTATGAATCTAACTTCTCTTCCTTATTAACTAATATCTCTGAAACATTTGGAAAAAATACAGCTCTCATGGGTGGGTAGAGCAGCTGCCTTTAAAATGCAAATACTACCAAAAAAAATCAAACAGAGAGCCAAGCGCAAAAAAGTAAAACCAAGGAGCCAATATGAATTTGTCACACCTATTAACCTTCTATGAGGAGGCGAGTTTCCATCTAGATAAAGGAAGGCCCGTAGATGTGATGTATATGGATTTTGCAAAAGCATTTGACACAGTTCCCCATAAATGTTTACTGTACAAAATAAGGGACCATAGGGTGAGTACATGGATTGAAAAATGGCTACAAGGGGGTGGTGATAAATGGGGAGTACTCGGAATGGTCAGGGGAGAGTAGTGGGGTCCCCAGGGTTCTGTGCTAGGACGAATCCTATTTATTTTGTTTATAAACAACCTGGAGGATGGGGTAAACAGTTCAATCTCTATTTGCGGATGATGCTATGCTAAGCAGGCCAATAACTTCTCCGCAGGATGTGGAAACCTTTCAAAAAGATCTGAACAAATGAATGGGGTGGGCAACTACATGTCAAATGAATGTTTAATGTAGAAAAATGTAAAATAATGCATTTGGGTGGCAAAAATATGAATGCAATCTATACACTGGGTGTCAGAGTCCTGGATGTGAGGCCAGATTGCAGAGGGGGCGCCCCTTGCGGCTAAGTGCAGTGTAACCCTGGGAGTGAGACAGGGATTACGGTGCCCAAAGGTGCATGGGTTGCCATAGCGCTGTTGCTGAGTAGCAGATAGCAGGAAGCTGCTGGGGTGCGCTGGTAAGGTTGAAGGGCAACCGTGCAAGGAGGGATTCCAGGTATGGAGCCGTGGAGCAACCAGGAGCGGAGTCAGAGCCAGGCCAATGGTCATTCAGCACAGGAATCAGTCCAAGGTGAGGTACAGCAGGATAATCAGGAACAGAGAAGGTAGCCGAGCCAGGGGTCAAACACAGGAGGACGATCAAGGTACAGATGTGGAGCCGAAGAATAGTCAGGTCCAAGCCGGGGTCAATGCAGGCGGAATACTGGAGCAGGCAGGCAAGCCTAGTAGTAACAGGAAGCAGATATCACAACAGGAACAAGGAACACAGGAAGCTGATGATAATCCAGCGACCAGCATGCACCAACAGCAGGCTTAAATAGGCAGAAGGGCGCCACCATGAGGAATACTGGCAGAATTACCCATCCTACGGTTAAATTGTAGGTACCCCCTTACCATTTCACACAGGGGGGCCGGGATCTGGGGGTCCCCTTGTTAAAGGGGACTTCCAGATTCCGATCAACCCCCCGCCCGCAGACCCCCACAACCACCGGCCAGGGTTGTGGGGATGAGGCCCTTGTCCTCATCAACATGGGGACAAGGTGTTTTGGGGGGCTACCCCAAAGCACCCTCCCAATGTTGAGGACATGTGGCCTGGTCTCGTCCCCCCCCCCTCTTTTCCTGCAGCCTGCCAGGTTGCGTGCTCGGATAAGGGTCTGGTATGGATTTTTGGGGGGACCCCACGCCGTTTTTTTTTTTAACTTTGGCGCGGGGTTCCCCTTAAAATCTATACCAGACCTGAAGGGTCTGGTATGGAATTTAGGAGGACCCCCACATCATTTTTTAAAAAAATTTTGGTTGGGGTTCCCCTTAATATCCATACCAGACCTGAAGGGCCTGGTATGGAATTTAGGGGGACCCCCACGTCATTTTTTTTTTAAATTTTGGTTCAGGGTTCCCCTGTAGGGAATTCCCATGCCGTTTTTATCAATGAACTTTCATGTGTATTGTCGGACCGGCAATGCAATAGCCGCGAGTAGTTTTAAGTGACTTTTTTTCCTTTGAAATGTCATTTTGCTGTCAGACTGTTCTAAACATGGGAAACATGCCCCCCTTTACAGGCATACTATAGACACCCCCCAGCTATGAAATTTAAAGGGATATTACACTTTTATTGTTTGACTTTAAGCATTATTAAAATCACTGCTCCTGAAAAAAATGGTCGTTTTTAAAACTTTTTTTTGCATTGATCCATGTCCCCTGGGGCAGGACCCATGTCCCCAAACACTTTTTATGACAATAACTTGCATATAAGCCTTTAAAATTAAAATCAATGAACTTTTATGTGTATTGTCGGACCGGCAATGCAATAGCCGCGAGTAGTTTTAAGTGACTTTTTTGCCTTTGAAATGTCATTTTGCTGTCAAACTGTTCTAAACTTGGGAAACATGCGCCCCTTTACAGGCATACTATAGACACCCCCCAGCTATGAAATTTAAAGGGATATTACACTTTTATTGTTTGACTTTAAGCATTATTAAAATCACTGCTCCTGAAAAAAACGCCCTTTTTAAAACTTTTTTTTGCTTTGATCCATGTCCCCTGGGGCAGGACCCAGGTCCCCAAACACTTTTTATGACAATAACTTGCATATAAGCCTTTAAAATTAAAATCAATGAACTTTTATGTGTATTGTCAGACCGGCAATGCAATAGCCGCAAGTAGTTTTAAGTGACTTTTTTGCCTTTGAAATGTCATTTTGCTGTCAGACTGTTCTAAACTTGGGAAACATGCGTCCCTTTACAGGCATACTATAGACACCCCCCAGCTATGAAATTTAAAGGGATATTACACTTTTATTGTTTGACTTTAAGCATTATTAAAATCACTGCTCCTGAAAAAACGGCCCTTTTTAAAACTTTTTTTTGCATTGATCCATGTCCCCTGGGGCAGGACCCAGGTCCCTAAACACTTTTTATGACAATAACTTGCATATAAGCCTTTAAAATTAAAATCAATGAACTTTTATGTGTATTGTCGGACCGGCAATGCAATAGCCGCGAGTAGTTTTAAGTGACTTTTTTGCCTTTGAAATGTCATTTTGCTGTCAGACTGTTCTAAACTTGGGAAACATGCGCCCCTTTACAGGCATACTATAGACACCCCCCAGCTATGAAATTTAAAGGGATATTAGACTTTTATTGTTTGACTTTAAGCATTATTAAAATCACTGCTCCTGAAAAAACGGCCCTTTTTAAAACTTTTTTTTGCATTGATCCATGTCCCCTGGGGCAGGACCCAGGTCCCCAAACACTTTTTATGACAATAACTTGCATATAAGCCTTTAAAATTAGCACTTTTGATTTCTCCCATAGACTTTTAAAGGGTGTCCTGCGGCATTCGAATTTTTCCCGCGAACACCCCAAATTGTTCGCTGTTCGGCGAACTTGCGTTCGACTTGAACTCGAAGCTCATCCCTACTGGTGACCCCACAATAGGGATAAAACTTTTTCATGAAAGGGAATTTAACAAGACACATGGCCACTCATTAAGGAGGTTTAACCTTAAACTACATAGAGGGTTCTTTACTGTAAGAGCGGAAAGGATGTGGAATTCCCTTCCACAGGCAGTGGTATCATCAGGGGAGCATCGATAGTTTAAAAAAAACATTAGATAAGCACCTGAACGACCACAATATACAGGGATATACAATGTAATAGACATGTGCGATTCATTTTGTACGAATCGAAAATTCGTACAGATTTCCAGAAATTTGTACATTCGTATGAAACCGAAATACAAATTTTTATGCATACCAATTCTGTACGAAATATGAAATTCCGTTTACGAATCTCGGATCCAAATTCATACCGAACATTCGTAATTGATACGAAAAGTTAACGATCCCAAAAGTTAAAAACCCAGGAAGTCAGCACAGCACAGGGATGGCAGGAACCCCTCATGATGGGCACAGCGGTTGTACACTCAGACCCGGGAACTCAGCACAGGGATGGTGGGAATCCCTCATAATGGACACAGCAGGTGTACAGACCTGGGAACTCAGCACAGGGATGGTGGGAACCCTATGGGAATTTCTATGATTACAAATTTTATACAAAATACAAAATTTCGTTAACGAATTTCGGAATTTCATATCCAAATTCCGTTACAACAGAAACGTGACTGGTGTTTTGTTCACCAGTCAGAGGAAGTCAGCACAGCACAGGGATGGTGGGAACCCCTCATAATGATAAATTCATTATAACGATAATTTGTTATTTTTATGAAAAGTTAACTAACCGGAGGGGCCAGGAGGCGGAGCCTAGCAGAGCAGACATGCATTGTTAGAGCTCCACACCACTGAGGAGAGAAGAGAAGGACAAAGCGGAGCCTGCAGGCTCAAAAGGTATCCATTTGAACCTTTTTGCCCCTGGGAACAAACTGTGAAAGTTTGGGCAGGAAATATGGTACTGGGAGGAAACCGTGGCAGAAATAAAAATCACCTCACAAAGAGCTCACAGGCACTCACTGCAGCTGAAGCAGCTCCAGTCACCTCACAATATACAGCACCAGGGCGCTCTCACAGACAGAAAATGTCACAGCAAGACTCTCCATTTGAGTCAGATACAGAACAAATCCTCTCACAAACTTCTCCACAAACCTCCTCAGCATCCCCAGTAATATTATTACAATTTGAAAAGATGCTTCATAAGGCTTTAAAACAAACCTCAGACCAAATAACAAAAAGCCTAACCAAAGAAATAAGAGAGCTGGGAAACCGCACCGCCGCCCTAGAAATAAAAATGGATGAAATTGAAATTACAACCCAAGAAAATATAACAGAATTGGAACAATTAAAAAAAGAGAATTTAATACTTCAAACTAAGCTCGAAGATTACGAAAATAGAGCCAGACGTTCAAACTTGCGCATAAGGGGAATACCTGAAACTGTGACAGACCTGCAATCTACTATTACTGCTCTATTACAAGAACTAAAGCCAGATATCCCTATTGAACGTTTAGAACTGGACAGAGTACACAGAGCCCTCACAGCCAAAAAGAAAGATGGACCCCCACGTGATATAATCACAAAATTTCATTATTACAGAACGAAAGAACAAATACTAATTGCTGCAAGAGAAAAAAAGGAACTGAATTTTCAAGGACACAATTATCAAATTTTTGCTGACCTATCCCAACTTACTATTACTAAAAGACGATCCATGAAACCCCAACTAATGGAACTGCAACGCCACAACATTATGTATCAATGGGGCTTCCCCTTTTCAGTCAGATTTAACTACCAAGGTACAATTTACAGAAGCAGATCAGCAGATGAACTACAACAAACCCTTTTAAAATTAAATCTGACAGAACCCACAAGCAGCAACACTCCCACACGCAGAAGAATGGCATCTTCTTCACCTTCAGGCAGCACCCAGAAAATTTCAGAACAAAATGGGAATCATCATTCTCACAAAAGAGGCCGTTATGCCACATCATCCATGGACCAAGAAGATTCAATGGACTGACATCCTAATTCCTGATATCTCTTCATTTATTAAAAAACAAATATATTATTACCTAACTAGTTCCTAGAATTATGTTTTTGTTTATTCTAATCTGAAGCAATACAACCTCAATTTTATGAGTTAACATATCTAAACAGTTGCATATGAATAAAATATGTAATTGTTTACTCTAAAAGGGTTAAAATCCCAAAATAATTCAAACTATCTTCATCAATACCAAAGTTATTAACAGTACCTTTCTAACTGAATTATTTAGCCTAGGGCAAGACTAACCATATACATCCACCCTGGAATAAATAATTTCAACAAAAACTATATTCTGCACTCCAATTAATGAAACATCATTTTGATGTCTTTTGACATAGCACTTCTCTCCTGTAAGCGGAAGATCCGTGTACCCCCATTAGCCCTCCTCATTCTCCCAACCATATTATGTGGGAGTGTGACGAAGGCACTTATTCCCCTGAGAGAGATATTTATTCTCTTTCACGGGTAAATTGTGATTACTTGCAAAAAATAATTTATACAATGTATCATCTAATCTCATATGTTTTTTGTTTACTCTTTACTCCAGAATTCACTGGTTTCTTTTCTATCTATTCATCTCTTCAGTCCACACAGGTTGATCTGCGCAGTCAGCTCTGCATAACAAAAAGTAAGTCAAAACTATTTGATCTATTGCCATGGCACCACTGAATATACTTTCCCTGAATGTTCAGGGAATAAATGTCCCTCAAAAAAGGACCAAAGCCTTCCGTACTTTCCATAACAAGAAGGCTCACATAGTATGCCTCCAAGAAACACACTTCACCAAAGATTCTACTCCAAAATATATTTCTCCTTTTTATCAGCAAATTTACACGGCTTCTGCCTGTACCAAGCAAAGGGGAACTCTAATTGCATTTCACCGATCCACACCATTCACCTTATCATCAGAAATTAAAGACCCAGAAGGTAGATACCTGATACTCATGGGTTATATAATGGATACAGCAATCACGGTGATTTCCTACTACGCTCCTAACAAACAACCTACACCATTCCTCTCACATATATTACAAGTGATTAATACACACAAAATAGGAACAGTGATAATGTGTGGGGATTCGAACCAGGTCCTCCTCCCATTTCTAGATAAATCACCTTTTACACCATCCAAAATAACCTCTAGATTACCTTTTTCTCAACTTCTTTCCAAATACAATCTGGTAGATTCGTGGAGAGAAAGTAACCCAATGAAAAAGAAATTCACTTATTTCTCGCACCCTCATCAAACCTTCACCAGAATAGATCATATTTTTCTAACAATAGGAATGATACCAGAAATTATTGCATCAGATATAATTCCGATTCCGTGGTCTGACCATAATGCAGTATACACTACTATAGCCTCAGCCATACCAAAAGCGCATGACCCAACGTGGTACTTACCGGACATAATGCTCAAACACCCACTACATCAGATGGCCATTGAACAAGCTTTAAAGGAATACATATCAATTAATAATACAACAGACATCTCCCCAATAACACTGTGGGAAGCTCATAAGCCTGTCTTGCGTGGTACAATACAAAGACAAATGGCACTATTTAAACGGGAACGCAAAAATCTAGCAAAAAAACTAAAACTCAATTTTAATGCAGCCTACATATCATTTCAAGATAATCCATCTCAGAGTACAAAATCTCATCTGGAAAAATCTAGATTGGAATACGATCTATTTCTCACTGAGTCAGTTGATAAATCCCTCAAACGCTCCAAACACAATTTCTACATGAATACAAACAAACCAGGTACATATTTGGCTCGGGCATTAAATTCAACTAACAAATCTTTCAAACCAATACGTTTGAAATTATCAAAAAATGTTTACACTTGTAATCCAGTTAAAATAGTCCATAAATTTCACTCACATCTCGCAACTTTATATAAGACAAACAATGAATTTAATCCTACAGAGGCTGAATCCTTCTTCTCAAAAATAACCTTACCTGAGTTATCTCAGAATCAAAAAAGCAGTTTGGATGAGCCTATAACTATAGATGAAGTTGCTAACGCCATAAAAGACCTAAAACTTAACAAAAGACCAGGCCCAGACGGCTACTTGGCTTTATACTATAAAACATTCTCAGAAATACTCTCTCCCATTCTCACTGAAACTTTTAACAAACTTCTAGATGGACATTCTTTTCGGCAAGAAACACTAATGGCAATTGTTTGTATGATCCCAAAACCCCTTTCTGATGATACTTCCTGTGTGAATTATCGGCCTATCTCTCTGTTAAACCTCGATATTAAATTATTAGCAAAAATAATAGCAAAACGCCTCAATAGCATTATAGGAAAATTAATACATAGAGATCAAGTAGGCTTCATGCCAAATAGACAGGCAGGCGATAATATACGCAGGGCAGTGTTATTGGCACATATTGCTAAAAAACGGAAAATCCCTTTATGTTTTCTCTCGATATTAAGAGGGCATTTGACACAGTATCCTGGCAATATATGCAATACTCATTACAAAAATGGGGTTTTGGACCCCACTTTTTAACATGGATCAAAGCATTATATAATAAACCCAAAGCCTATATAAAATATGCTGGATACAAATCTGAAGCCTTTAATATCGAAAGAGGTACCCGACAGGGTTGCCCATTATCTCCCTTATTATTTGCCCTTATACTCGAACCCATGGCCCAATACATCAGAACAAACCAAACTATAACTGGCATTGAAGTAGGAGGTATTACACACAAATTATGTATATTTGCAGACGATATATTACTTTTTCTATCATCACCACAGGTCTCTGGTCCTAACTTAATACCAGCTCTTGATGGATTTGCAGCCCTATCCGGCCTTATGATTAATCCTAAGAAATGCCTAATGCTTAATATTTCACTCACAAACATGGAATTGATCCCGGCTAGGGCTGCACTCCCATTCACATGGGCAGAAAAATCAATCCCATATCTTGGAATTCATTTAACAGCATCTCATTCTGACTTATTCTCAACCAATTATCCTCCTGTATTAAGACAGATCACAAATCTAATAAAACAATGGTCGCAACTTCCTTTATCCTGGATAGGGAAGATTAATGCAATCAAAATGACTATTCTACCCAAATTGCTTTATCTATTCAGAGTCCTCCCTATTCCAATTCCTTCCTATTTTTTGAGAATAGTACAAAAAAGAGCAACTTCGCTTATATGGGGCTCTTCTAAACCACGTATACCTATACACACACTACATCTTCCCAAAAATAAAGGAGGCCTGGGATACCCTAATTTTACTAACTACTACAGAGCAGCACATTTGGCCAGTCTGTCCAAATACCATGCAAAACAGGAAATCCCATTATGGGTATTTATAGAGGCTTCAGAAAATGACCCACTATTAATATCAAATTTATTATGGCTTGATCCTAAAGACCGCTTTAAAATTCATAATCCCATAACTAAACACTTCTTATCTCTCTGGGATAAACTAAAAACCAAATATCAGTTACAATCTCCACACAATCCTCTCCTTTCTTTTATCAGAAATCCGGCCTTTTATCCGGCATGGATCTACCCAAATTCTTTTAAAGCTTGGACAACATCAGGCATTCAGACACTAAATGACTTCATAGCATCTAAATCATTCCTTTCATTCCCATCACTTAGAGAAAAATATGATCTACCAAACTCTGAGATATTTAGATATCTCCAAATCAAAAATTTCTATACACCATTCCTAAAGGGGGATACACCATTATCCCAATTATCCATTTTTGAATCAATCTGTACAAAAGATCCATTTGCTAAATGTACAATTTCATCACTTTATAATCAATTATATGGAGTAGCAAATCTTAATAGACCCTCTTACGTTCAGAGGTGGGAGGAGGACCTGGGACGAACTTTAGAAGACACGGACTGGTCTAACATATGGGTCACATCTAAGTCATCTTCACCCAACATCTTAGCACTGGAGACAAATTATAAAGTCCTAACTCGCTGGTACCTTGTACCCGCTAGAGTGGCAAAATATTCACCTAATACCTCAGCTCTTTGTTTTCGAGGATGCCCAGAAATAGGCACATATTTACACATATGGTGGACGTGCCCAGTAATCCAAACCTTCTGGAAGGAAGTCTTCGTGATTGCATCTAAAATATTTAAAAAAATAATACAACCAGATCCATATTTAACTTTACTTAATCTAAAACCGGAATGGTTAACACTCTCTCAATTCAAACTTATGATCCAACTAATAACGGCTGCAAAACAAACAGTGGCCAAGGCATGGAAATCTCCTACATTGGTACTAGCAGAAACAATTCACAGAATGAATAATACAATGTCCCATGCTAAGATGGTAGCCATCGATCAAAATCAAATTCCAAAATTTGAAAAACTTTGGCATCCTTGGATAAAACAACAGTTCCTGTCAAACTTCAATGACTCTGTCCTGTTGCCATGGTAACAGATTAAATGACTTACAGAGACACCCATTCTAAGGCTTCAAAGAGAACTAAAAAGAATAATAAACTGACGAGCAGGACAACCTTGTGGACCATACCTCTACCTTTCAACCCTTTTTCTTCATTTTCTTTCCTTTTCTCCACCTTACGATTAAAGCTCATTATCAGAATTTATTTGACCTATATACACTCTACTTGTAAACAATATGTATAGTAGGTATAAATCATTTAAATACCTACAAAAGTAACTAAGGAAATGATATATATCTTTAATTTAGGTTTACGTAAACCCAATGTTTAATATTTGAAATTTCATTATATTTACCTATAGAAACCCTACTGTAAAACAATGAGCTTACTTTATAGATCCTTGTAAACTTACTTTATGTATCTTTATAACATTGTATACTCAATAAACTTCTTTTGACAAGGAAAAGTTAACTAACCTAAAGGTTAAAAACCCAGGAAGTCAGCACAGCACAGGGATGTGGGAGCCCTTCATAATGATAAATTTATCATAACGAACTTTTATTTTTCTATGAATCTAATGAAAATTTGTATTTCGTACGAATCCAAATTGAATTTTAGACACGAATTACAAATTAATTTTCATACGAAACGAAACAGAACAAAACTAAACAAATTTATTGATGGTGCACATGTCTACAATGTAATACTGACATATAATCACACACATAGGTTGGACTTGATGGACTTGTGTCTTTTTTCAACCTCACCTACTATGAATTAGATAGTCACACTGAACCGCTGCTACCAAACTCAGATGACCAAATGAGGGAGGACAACAAAATTGGGGAGCGCAGATCCAGAAAGTGGCAAAAAATCTGATGGAAATAAAATCCATAAAAAAATTCAACTCAGTTTGTAGTTTATGTGCTTAAATGCTCATGTAATTTGTTATATGTGGGCCCGGACCATACGCACGTTGCATACCAGGGTGGGCGAACATCACAGTTTTATACAAATAACACAGTTATAGCGATCAGACATATCCCCAAGGGGTCCCTTACAGATAACAAGAGATTCCCGTTATTATGTAAAAGGGAAACCATGTGAATTTACAAATTTAATTCTCTTTCTCCCCTTGGGTTAAATGAGGAATTGGACACCCATACCCTCATTGATTCATAATTTATAATCAGCCTGTTGGTCCCTTGTTCCTGAGGATTTAATCATATTTCTATTTGTTGTTGGTGGTTAATGATTTGTCAGTACAGTATGGGGGTCATTTACTATAGCTCTATGGCGCTAATTCGCGCAAATTGCCGCGAATTAGCGCTAAAACGGTATTCACTATAGCGCTGGTGAGAAAATTCTCCCAAAATCGAATTTACTATAGCTCCCTGAAACTAAATAGTGCCCAAACCCTTACTCTGCTAAAACCTAGAGAATTGCACATGGAAATAATGTTTAGAGCATGATATAATTACCTAAATGGTACTGAAATATGCGGTATATTATTTAAAGATAATCTGCTTTTAAACTGTGTGAAAAAGTGATTTCTACACTGAAATATCTTTAAAAGTCTGAAAAGTGAAAAATTCCCCGTTTTGGACAACTAGGTGCCAACACAACTGAGCATGCTCAGACCTGAAAATAACTCTCATTTTAACTCAAGTGTCTTTTTTACCCGGAGCTGTAGTAAATACCAAAATGAGAGCTAATTAGAGAACACTTTTTGGGAGTTAAAATCTGCTCTAATTTAGTCCAAATGAAGTTTCAGTCATTGATTCTAATGGAACAATTCTAACTTTCACAAAAAAAACTTTTAATGTTGAGATGAAATGTATCTTTCTGTGAAATAAATTCTCCTTTGCAACATTGTTGCTTCTACTTAAAATATTTTGATTTTAAGAATGCTAGAATGTGGAATGTTTTGATGTTTTGGTAAAATATATTTTTCTCTGTCACTTTCACTTGTTACTCTTCATCTCACAACAATCTTTACCCCAAACTCACACAGGTGTCTTTACAATCCACAAACAATACCATTGCTGATGAAAATTTAAAATGAATCACAATTTTTTGTGCTTTTTATTATTTCCAAATATTCATAATTTGAGCCGAAAAATTGTGATATGCTTACCAACATCAGAAAGCAAAATGTAATTCCCAAAAATTTGAGGGTAATATTCTACTCTCACCCACAAAAAACACCAAATATCACAGAATAAATCAAGAAGAATAACTCTTAAATAATGTAATTCCATCACCTGTATGTCCATAGAAATGCAGTATTTATGTGTTTTTATGTGTATTTATGTGTAGTTATGTGTAGGAGGTTCTCACATGTGGGAGCTCCGTGGCTTAGAGGTTAGAACTTCTGCTTAGTATCTCTGAGGGTCTGGGTTCAAATCCCAACCATGTAACTTCATGTAGAGAAGTTGTCTCATCTCCCAGGTCCTATAACTATGTCTAAATGTAGTATTTATGTGTAGGAGGGTTCCACCACCATTGTAAGCCTTTTCCAGATACACTATATAGCCAAAAGTTTTGGGACACCTGCCTTTACACACACATGAACTTTAATGGCAGCCCAGTCTTAGTCCGTAGGGTTAAAATTTGATTTGGCCCACCCTTTGCAGCTAGAACAGCTTCTGGGAAGGCTGTCCACAAGGTTTAGTGTGCCTATGGGAATGTTTGATCATTCTTCCAGAAGTGCATTTGTGAGGCCAGGCACTGATGTTGGATGAGAAGGCCTGGCTCACAGTCTCTACTCTAATTCAGCCAAAGGGTGTTCTATCGGGTTGAGGCCAGGACTCTGTGCAGGCCAGTCAAGTTTCTCCACCCCAAACTTGCTCATCCATGTCTTTATGGACCTTGCTTTGTGTACTGGTGTGCAGTCATGTTGGAACAGGAAGGGGCTTTCCCCAAACTGTTCCCACAAAGTTGGGAGCATGAAATTGTCCAAAATGTCTTGGTATGCTGGCGCCTTAAGAGTTCCCTTATCTGAAACTAAGAGGCCAAGCCCAACCCCTGAAAAACAACCCTGCACTATAATCCCCCTCCACCAAATCATTTGGACCAGTGCACAAAGCAAGGTCCATAAGGACATGGATGAGTGATTTTGGGGTAGAGGAACTTGACTGGCCTGCACAGAGTCCTGACCTCAACACAACAGAACACCTTGGGGATAATTTAGAGAGGAGACTGTAGGTCAGGCCTTCTCCCCCAACATCAGTGTCTGACCTCACAAATGCACTTGGAAGAATGGTCAAACATTCCCATAGACACACTCCTAAACCTTGTGGACAAGAAGAGTTGAAGCTGTTATAGCTGCAAAGGGTGGGCCAAATGAGTTTTGAACCCAATACTAATACTGGGATGCCATTACAGTTCATGTGTGTTTAAAGGCAGGCATCCCAATACTTAGGCCAATATACTGTATATTGCTTGTGACACTGAGCATGGCTATGGACTTAGGGCTGGTTCACACCATAGAGATGCAGAGAAGATGTGTGGGGCTGCCTGGTGGCTAAGTGGGTAGCAGTTCTGTCTAGCAGCACTTGGGATGTTGGTTCAATTCCCCAACATGCTAATGCTTGTGTTGAAGTTTATATGTTCTCCCTATGTGGGTTTCTCACCACAATCCAAAGACATGCTGTCTCCTGTCAAAATAGGTTCTAATGTAAGAAGCTTAATTTTGGACTTTATATTGGAAGCTCATTGCAGCCAGGGACTAATGTTAATGTTTATTAGCACTAATCATGCCCAGGGACTTGGACATTTCAAATTTTAGGGTTTACACTGCACGGGTACATATGCTTAGAAAACTGTTGCTTTGTTTAAGTGGATGCAAATGGACTTTGATCTTTGGCCTGTAGTTGGAGATTTGATGCACATAGCCAAGGGCTAACACAGTTGCAAATACTATTATTATTATCGTACTACGTCGGAAAAACCAAGCGCCCCTTTCAGGTTCGCATTCAAGACCACATTAAACCATTATACAAAAAGATTACTACTACAGCCATCAATCGGCATATAGCCGCTCATCACAATTCTGACCCTTATGTTATCCAATTCTCCGCACTCGAGCATGTTCCACTACATGCCAGAGGTGGGAGCATTGATAACAGATTATTACAATTGGAAACCAAATGGATCCACACGTTACAGGCTACAAAATTCCCTGGGCTTAATGAACACATAAGCTTCAAACCTTTCTTGTGAGTCATATACTCGCCAGTTAAAGTCCATTCCATCAATCCCAATATCCCATGCATCTAGGCTCTACATGTCCTTTTCCTACTCACGCCATGTATAGTATTTTTCTCTTTTCCTTCCATCTTCTCGTTTTTCTTCTTTGCCTTTTTTTTTTTTTTTTGCCATGGTCTGTCGCTGTCCTTTCCTTGCATAGTTCTTGACATTTAATTATAGCAACAACAGTGGTCTACATAATATGCTTATGTTAACATTTACCCTTGTACTTGCACTTTATGACATTGTTGAATTGACATTTCTTTATATTCCTTTTTTGTTTGCCTTGTTATACATATTTTATTTGTATCAGTGTTATAATAATTTGTGTCCTTGTTTGCATCCAATTCTCATTTTTTGTTTAACTTGGACCCTGTGGTTCTCTATGTTTCATATGGTCTTTGTGGCTGGATACTGCGGATTGAGGCGCAGGGATACTCCCTCTGCCCCCAGAGACCCCTGGGGACTTTCGGGCTTTTTTGGGAATCTTCCTCTCCCCCTGAGCCCCTGCCCGTGCTATACTTCACTATTGGGGGGTCCCACCCCTGGATTGCTTCCATTGCCTGCTCCTCATTCATCCCGGGGGTTGGCGCTGTTTTGGCCCCCTGTCGGGCTGGACAGAACTTGCGCTGTTGGTGCTTGTACAGACGCCCGGGGCAGTACATCCCCTGTCTGCCCCTAGGTGTCCGCGCAATGCTCACGCCGCCCGGCTTCCTGCACATGTTGTTGGATGGGGGCTTGGTGGCGCCTTGGGACCGCCCATTCCGTGGCGTCTCCATCCTCCCATTGGCCGTGTGGGGCCGATCTGTCTGGGCATGCGCGCGCAATGCATGCCGGAGCTTGTAGTCTCCCGGGTGCTTTCTAGTGCGCACGCGCGGGCGCCTCTCTTCAGCGTCCGCACACCTGATCATTATCTGATCAGATGTGGGGGGCATATAAGTAGCCAGCCAGTCCTGGATCATCACGCTGGATGTAGGAAACGCCTGTCTCTACTCTGCACACATTAGCCAGGTAATTTTGGATTATGACCCATGTTCTCAGCCACCCCTTACAAATTGCCCCTTTTTATTCTACTTAGCTTTTATCCATTTCTCTGTAGGATTTTTTATTCTTTGCCAGTGCTCAATTTGTGACTTCTGTGGTAATTCTGTGAACACTTATTTCTAATCCAGTTCCTTTTCAATCATTCCTTTCTAGAACCTAACAATGTTTTGCCATCTCTCAATCCTATTCCTTTTCTCATGCAAATCATGTGAACATTGATGTCTGGTGTTTGTCACATGTTTTGCAAATAGTTAATTAGGTAAGCAATTTTTTGTTATTTCCTTTACCTTTCTACAAAATCATTGCCAAAAACACCTACAATGCCAATTTTTTTCATGTCCTTCCTTAGGTCATTACCTAATATTATTCACCATATGTTCCTGTATATCCTGGCATCCATCTACAGGTGTTTTCCCCTCGATTAATCAATTTGCTTTTAATAAATAGTGTAAGTTCTTTAGAGGCCTCTATGCCCCATGTAATTATAATTATTCAATATTCATATACTTACTATCTATCAATATATCCAATTGCCAGGTTTTCTGTGTGCCCCCTGCAAGCACAATACACGGCGCAGCCTGCCCTTCCCCCTTCTGTGGGTCTCCTGCCGCGTGCCCCCTGGGTGTCTGTTGCTCAGGTATGTTTGGGATCCTGGGGTTTGCACATGGTTGCCTCCCTATATGAAGGTGTCCAGCCACAACATGCCATTATTTAGTAACATTTATAACTGTCCATTTTAGTGTTCTTATCTACTTACACAATGTTTTTTGTATCCCAATGTATAGATTTTTTTTGATATTGCATTAGAGCTCTTGTTCCCTGAGGAAGCCAATGCCTTGGCGAAACATGTAGGAAACTGAGCCCTTACTTCAAAGGCCTTCTCCATCTGGCCCACCCTACTGCATTTGGGTCACATGCAATATTTATGTTTTTTTGTTGTTTATTGTTTTATTGCTCTATCTATGTATTTATTGTGAAATAAAATATTTGTAATTTTATATCTCCTTCTAATTGTCATACCTCTCACTCTAGCACCGTTATAATCCCCTGCTCCTCTATTTTTCATTTATTCAATCACTTTGGGATGAGGTGCCGTATCTAACACAACCATCTAGCCACACCTGCATTCTTTCAACCACTGGAGCTTCAATGCTCATTGTCCTTCTGGCTAGAATGGTTCGTCTGTACCTATATTAATTATCTTTTGCTATTTGTTTCATCAACTTTATTACCTTACTACTGTTGTGCTACTGAACTATACTACCTAATTTAATATTCCCATTACAGACCTAATCTCATCATTTACCTCCATCTTTTCTCTAGCGTATATATTTTTCTTTTCTTTTTTACGCCTAGCATTGTTCAAGGTCCCAGCAACTGTTACCATGGCAGATTTCTGTGGAGAGGCCTGGGCAGGTCTTATGACCCGCTTCCATGCATCTCAAAATGCTTCTACTATAACTGACGCTGAATTGGATAGGGCATTTATGAGATTACAACGCCTTTTGGAAAAAAAAGTCAGAATTTACTGGCACAAAATCTATTTTGAAAAATATGCCGAACACAAGATAGTCCCTTGGGGACTAAGAATCCAGCTATTTCCCAACATCAAAAAGATAAATGACTCATTAAAGGCTTCTTGGGAGGATAACCTCCAGCTGTGTTCCCTTAAAATGCTTTCCATTCTATGTAAAGAATACGCAACAGAGCTGGAACAGCTTGATGTCGCTATCAATCGCTGGTATTCAGATCATGCACAAGGCATGTCTTCCTCTAGATATAGCAAGCGGGACAAAGCCCTGCGCACACATCTGGAGGAATACACACTTACAACCATCAATGACAAAGAAAGTAAATTTTTAAGAGATTAAGTAGCCCATGAAAATGGTTATGCGTATAAATGGGATAACACTAAAGAAACCAAACCTAGAAATAAGCCTTTTGCTCCTAATGTACCCACTTCTAATAATCATGAACCTAATACCTTGTCTGCTTCCTTTTCATCTAGTACCTCTACCGTATATCACGATCTCACTCAGGAACAACTTGCGAAGAAAAGAAAAGGAGATTTGTTGGTTACGTCCTCGGAATCACTTCTGCTCACTCTCGGATCTACTGCACCTTCTCACCCATCCACGGCCCACTCTAAGGCCACTCACGTTTCTACTCCTTTTACTAAAGCACAATCTAAAATGTTGTCGATACCGAAATCATCCACTACTAAGGCATCAACTTCTGTCACATCGACACTTTCTCACTCCCAGATGCACATGGCTACTAGGAGGGTAAGTGAACCCACAATTACTTCTATGTTCCCAGCTAATGCACCGCCCCTAGATCCAAAAGTTGCACCTATTTTTTTAGGACAGGGCCAGGACTCCCTTCAGAGTCCAACCCCAAATCCACAAATTCCAACACTAGTGACCAACGAAGATCATCCACCCCTGATGTAATTAATTTATCTTCCACTTCACTAAGTCCAGATCAGATCCGGGTGCTACAACTCGGTCTTACTTTTTGTCCATCTCACGATTTTGACAAATTTTCTTTTATTAAAGATATTCACCTTTTCGCACGTAAACTGCTGTTCAAGGTAATTTATGACAAACCTTCCTCCCGTGCAATTTCTTCGGCACCAATTACTTCCTCTCAAGAGGTCCCTACTTTGGCCGAATTACAAGCCCTTGAGGAGCTGATGTCACTTTGGGAGGAGGGCGTCACTGACGGTGACGATCCCTCGGATCTCACTGACCCAGGTATCGCTGCCCTTGGTGTCTCCCCCCCCCTGTTTCCTTTAAACCCAAATCCCGCAACTTTCCCAACTTGTCCACAAACCCCAACATCTGGGCTTTTGTGGAACAAGTCACTACAGCGATTGAAGGATTCAATCCTATTTCTTCCTTTCCTTCTAACCTATCCCCCGCCTTGACCAAAGCAGTAAAATCTCTTCAAAACCATCCAGAACTAGTCATTAAGCCAGCCGACAAGGGCGGCAATGTGGTGGTGATGGATGTGCCCTTTTATGAACAAATGTGCCTGGACATTTTAAACAACTGTGACTGGTATAGACCCATATCCAAATCACTTATTGATCATTACATTTCCGAATACAATCAGCTGATTTTTTCAGCATACCAAAAGGGCACTATTGACTCTAATACGTGGAACTTCCTTAATGTTAGGGAACCAAAAACTCACACCTTTTATTCCCTACCTAAACTTCATAAGTCTTTAATTCATCCACCAGGCTGCCCTATCGTTTCTGGACGGCAGTGCCTCACAGAACACGCTAGTGCATTAGTCGATAAATATTTGGCGCCTCATGTTACCTCCCTGCCTTCCTATATAAAAGATACTATCCACCTTCTTCGTATCTTAGATGGCCAATCCCTACCAAAAAACACCTGGTTGGTAGCCCTAGACGTTGAAAGTCTATATAATATCATTCCACACAAGAGAGGCATTTTAGTTATTGAAAAATTACTCCGAGAGAGGGGCCCAAAATATGATGCGTATGGAGACTTTGTTCTTCAATTACTCAGTTTCATATTGACACGCAACTATTTCATGTTCGGCTCCTCCCACTACCTCCAGGTACAGGGCGTGGCTATGGGGACCAAATGTGCCCCTGCCTACGCCAACCTGTACCTGGGGGGGTGGGAGAGAGAACTGTTCAACACGGCCCATTCCATTCCTCTCCTGTCCAAGGTTATATCTTGGTACAGGTATATAGACGATATACTACTGTTTTGGTCAGGCACTAAAGATGAACTCATGCTCTTCGTTGAGCATCTAACCCAGAATGTGTTTAATCTTAAATTCACCATGGAATGCAGCCAGTCACAGATCCACTTTCTGGACCTCCAGATTAGTCTACACTCCAACGGCCAGATACACACTGCCCTATATCGTAAACCCTCATCGGGTAATACAATTCTGCACGCCAGTAGTGCTCACCCCAAGTCTTTGCTGAGAAGCATTCCGTTCAGCCAATATCTCAGACTAAAAAGAAATTGTACTCTTGAGGGAGATTTTATCCAGGCAGCACAGGAACTTTATAGTAGACTTCTGGATAGAGGTTATAGTCACTCTCTTTTGAAAAAAGCCTTTAACAAGGCGAAAAAATATAATAGAAAGGACCTTGTTTTCTCTGAGAAATCCCCAGACACTAGACAACCTGTACGACTAATTACCCAGTATTCCAAACAACACACCCAAATTAGACACATTCTTAACCAATTTTGGCCCCTTTTAACGGCAGATCCCACAATTTCACAATATGTCAAAACTTATCCCGAGATCACATATCGTCGATCTCCTTCACTTCGAGACCGACTAATTCAAAGTCATCATTCAAGTGACTCTCCACATATGCCCACTGGCACTGGTACATACCAGTATGGCAAATGTGACGTTTGCACCTTTGTAATCAATTCTAGGGAAGTGATCTTGCCTAATGGAAGAACTCACACCATTAAACACCGAGTCACGTGCACCACCGTAGGAATCGTATACTTGGCCCAATGCCAATGTGGCTCGTACTACGTCGGAAAACCAAGCGCCCCTTTCAGGTTCGCATTCGAGACCACATTAAACCATTATACAAAAAGATTACTACTACAGCCATCAATCGGCATATAGCCGCTCATCACAATTCTGACCCTTATGTTATCCAATTCTCCGCACTCGAGCATGTTCCTCTACATGCCAGAGGTGGGAGCATTGATAACAGATTATTACAATTGGAAACCAAATGGATCCACACGTTACAGGCTACAAAATTCCCTGGGCTTAATGAACACATAAGCTTCAAACCTTTCTTGTGAGTCATATACTCGCCAGTTAAAGTCCATTCCATCAATCCCAATATCCCATGCATCTAGGCTCTACATGTCCTTTTCCTACTCACGCCATGTATAGTATTTTTCTCTTTTCCTTCCATCTTCTCGTTTTTCTTCTTTGCCTTTTTTTTTTTTTTTTGCCATGGTCTGTCGCTGTCCTTTCCTTGCATAGTTCTTGACATTTAATTATAGCAACAACGGTGGTCTACATAATATGCTTATGTTAACATTTACCCTTGTACTTGCACTTTATGACATTGTTGAATTGACATTTCTTTATATTCCTTTTTTTGTTTGCCTTGTTATACATATTTTATTTGTATCAGTGTTATAATAATTTGTGTCCTTGTTTGCATCCAATTCTCATTTTTTGTTTAACTTGGACCCTGTGGTTCTCTATGTTTCATATGGTCTTTGTGGCTGGATACTGCGGATTGAGGCGCAGGGATACTCCCTCTGCCCCCAGAGACCCCTGGGGACTTTCGGGCTGTTTTGGGAATCTTCCTCTCCCCCTGCGCCCCTGCCTGTGCTTTACTTCACTATTGGGGGGTCCCACCCCTGGATTGCTTCCATTGCCTGCTCCTCATTCATCCCAGGGGTTAGCGCTGTTTTGGCCCCCTGTCGGGCTGGACAGAACTTGCGCTGTTGGTGCTTGTACGGACGCCCGGGGCAGTACATCCCCTGTCTGCCCCTAGGTGTCCGCGCAATGCTCACGCCGCCCGGCTTCCTGCACATGTTGTTGGATGGGGGCTTGGTGGCGCCTTGGGACCGCCCATTCCGTGGCGTCTCCATCCTGCCATTGGCCGTGTGGGGCCGATCTGTCTGGGCATGCGCGCGCGATGCATGCCGGAGCTTGTAGTCTCCTGGGTGCTTTCTAGTGCGCACGCGCGGACACCTCTCTTCAGCGTCCGCACACCTGATCATTATCTGAACAGATGTGGGGGGCATATAAGTAGCCGGCCAGTCCTGGATCATCACGCTGGATGTAGGAAACGCCTGTCTCTACTCTGCACACATTAGCCAGGTAATTTTGGATTATGACCCATGTTCTCAGCCACCCCTTACAAATTGCCCCTTTTTATTCTACTTAGCTTTTATCCATTTCTCTGTAGGATTTTTTATTCTTTGCCAGTGCTCAACTTGTGACTTCTGTGGTAATTCTGTGAACACTGATGCCTATATTGTTACATGTTTTTTGAATGGCTTACTAGGTAAGCTGTTTTTTGATATTCATTTTAGCCCTTATTTCCAACTCAATTGCTTCTTTATTTCTAATCCAGTTCCTTTTCAATCATTCCTTTCTAGGACCTAACAATTTTTTGCCATCTCTCAATCCTATTCCTATTCTCATGCAAATCATGTGAACACTGATGTCTGGTGTTTGTCACATGTTTTGCAAATAGTTAATTAGGTAAGCAATTTTTTGTTATTTCCTTTACCTTTCTACAAAATCATTGCCAAAAACACCTACAATGCCAATTTGTTTATGTCCTTCCTTAGGTCATTACCTAACATTATTCACCATATGTTCCTGTATATCCTGGCATCCATCTACAGGCGTTTTCCCCTCGATTAATCAATTTGCTTTTAATAAATAGTGTAAGTTCTTTAGAGGCCTCTATGCCCCACGTAATTATAATTATTCAATATTCATACACTTACTATTTATCAATATATCCAATTGCCAGGTTTTCTGTGTGCCCCCTGCAAGCACAATACACGGCGCAGCCTGCCCTTCCCCCTTCTGTGGGTCTCCTGCCGTGCGCCCCCTGGGTGTCCGTTGCTCAGGTATGTTTGGGATCCCGCTGTTTGCACGTGGTTGCCTCCCTATATTAGGGGGCGAGCCACAACATGCCATTATTTAGTAACATTTATTACTGTCCATTTTAGTGTTCTTATCTACTTACACGATGTTTTTTGTATCCCAATGTATAGATTTTTTTGATATTGCATTAGAGCTCTTGTTCCCTGAGGAAGCCAATGCCTTGGCGAAACATGTAGGAAACCGAGCCCTTACTTCAAAGGCCTTCTCCATCTGGCCCACCCTACTGCATTTGGGTCACACGCAATATTTATGTTTTTTTGTTGTTTATTGCTCTATGTATTTATTGTGAAATAAAATATTTGTAATTTTATATCTCCTTCTCATTGTCATACCTCTCACTCTAGCACCGTTATAATCCCCTGCTCCTCTATTTTTCATTTATTCAATCACTTTGGGATGAGGTGCCATATCTAACACAACCATCTAGCCACACCTGCATTCTTTCAAATACTATTATGTGTTCCTGCTCATCAGGTGCAATCACTTTAGACATACATGAAGAGACAGATTGAAAGATACTGGTGGGCGTGTACTTCTATTGGGTGTGTCAGTGTGCCAACAATACAACCTCTCTTATATAAAGGCCTGCAGTAGGGGGGTTTGTTTGGCCTGAGAAGGTCAGGTTTTTTGTTGTGAGGGAGAAGGAATGATATTGGGAGATTTGATGAAATTCTTTTGCATTTTTTCAATCAAAAGTGGGTTTATGTGGCCATGCTGTCAATGTTGTGTGTGTATTGTTCCTGTCTGATCATGCAAACATCGTTTGGAAGCATCTGCTGACCTACTCTTTTTGATCTCGTTTAATCGTGTACACCGAAATGCAGCTTCCAGCAGAATATGGTCACCAATGTATGTATGTGTGGATTGTGGGCTGGTGGTGGGTGTTTTGAATAAGTCTTTTGTAATATTATGTGGCAATGCTTTGTAAGAATGACTGTTAAGTATGTTTCTATAATCTTGCAGATAATAATGTGATGTGTTGCCCGCTATACACTGAAATTAAAGCTGTGTCCATTCTAAGGTTTTGTCTAATTTTAGATTGTAAGCTCCTATGAGCAGGGCCCTTAAAATTCCATTGCTAAATGTAGCACCATATATCCTGTCAATTTTTTTGAAGCTAGTAAATGTAATTTTTTTTTTTCTGCTGGTAAAAATAAAAGTACATTATTGAGCTTTTGTTGTGGTGTTTTTTTTTTTTTCTTCTTTGTTTTTTTTTTTTTCCTTCTACTTTTCTTTCTCTTTAGTTTTTGTGGGTGGTGGTTTTGGGAAAGTGCAATATCTCTTATATTTTATTTCAATATGTATTTGTGCACCAAAAAACTAATCTCTTTGCCCTGGTTCACATGCTACTTTGAAATTGTGCTACTTCACTTGAAGTAGCACGATTTCAAAGTAGCAAGGTCAGAGTGATTTCAGGTGACTTCATACACAAATGTCTATTGAAGTCGCACCTGAAATCGGCAAAAGTAGTGCAGGAACTACTTTAGCAAATTGATGCGGTGCCACAAAAAAAATGTTGCATCGATTGGAACAGTGCCATTGCCAATAGTCATGCGATTTGATCTCTCAAATTGCATGACCAATCGCTCCAATGTAAACCTAGGCTTCTGCACAACTGCAATTTATATATATATATATAAAGATTCCACCTTTACCATTAACAGCTGTGGAGAATTGCAGGTAATGAATTCAGCTGGTGGATAGGCAGTGTTTGAATGTGTCAGCTCTGGTTCACATTGGTGTGATTTGACATGTCAAATCTGTGGCAATTGCACTGTTCTAATTGGTGCGATTTGTATTGATATTGGTGCAGAAACCTGCACTGATGTCTCTGATGTTGCCCTCACAGTCGGGACAGACATGCAGGAATGAAATTGTGGGAGTTCAGCTGAACGCTTTCCTCCTGCTGTCAGTGTGAACCAGGGCTCAAACTGGGCCTTTTGCCTTTGTAATTCACCTGCTGCTAACCCAGGGACACCATTTCTTATCAAACTCCCTTAAGTTTACCTTCAAATATATGTAGAAATACAGATTTGCATATCTGAAAATAAAAAATACTAATCATGGTTGAGATCAAATTTTCGCAGCTGCAATCAAAAGCGTGGTTTCACCTTCTGAACTGGAAATTAGTCATTGTATGCACCCTGAAGTTCCTGTGCTGGTCAGGATCTCCATCTAGGTGGACATGGCGAGGTCTCTTTAGCAGAGAGGAGGTGCTGCTCATTGGCCGGGTAAGTGTAGGATATGTACTTGTACTTAATCAATGCGGGGGTGGATGTCATAGTTAGATTTGGTGTGGCTGGGTTCATTGATTTGTTTAGCATCACCACACATTTGCTTCCGTCCCATGTGCACACATCACTTCCTGCATTTGTTCTGCTGATGTAAATCAGTAAGGACTATGCAAGTATAAATAATAGCTCCTTTTATTAAAATATATATGACTTGTTTCACAGCTGGGCGAATTTTCCAGCAAATTTGGACCTCTGAGTTGCATGACAAGTTGTACCCCATGATTCCCAATGATAACCATTCATATCTGTGCTACTTTAAGTTGCACCAACTTCAAAGTAGTCCCTGTACTACTTTGGTGTGACTTGAGGTATATCGGGTACAGTATTACACAGGCATTCCCAGAAGTTGGGGCCAAGTTGCAGCGGCAAAGTGGCAGCAAAATAGTGCGACTTTCAGGTCGCAGCAGTGTGAATGAGATTCAAGGATAACACCTTTGAATTTGGCCCTATTGTCACTTGTACATGTGTAGCAAATTCGTCCCTGCACTACCTTGGTTTGACTAAGCTGTGCAATTTTAAGGTCGCACAAGTGCAAATGGGGCCTTATTCAAAGGTGTTATCAATTAATCTCATTAGGTTACTTTCACACTTGGGTGACTTTTCATGGAGCTTTGGACCTCAGAGTCACATGAAAAGTTGTCCCCCTTGATTTCCATGCATATTTATTAGAGCTGCACGATTAATCGTCATCGTGATTTTTTTCCCCTTTACGATCTTGAAAAAAGCGTTTCACGATTCTTGCTATGTAAAGAACTCTCTCTGCTCTTCTGAAGCCACAGCTGAAAAACCAGGAAGTCTGCCAAGAATTAGAACATTCTTTATCAATGAACTTAACTAGAAACCTTGTAACAATTTGTCAATTAAATAGAATTCTGTGTTAGGCCCCTTTCACATGAGGCGGACTCCGTTTCTACGGAGCCCGCCTCGGTCCTCCGGCTCAGCGGAAGATCTGTCCGTTGATCTCCGCTGAGCCGGCGGATGACAGGTCCCTCTCTGCTCACTGAAGGGGGAGGGGCTTGTCAGGCGCCGCTGCCGCCTATGGAGGGATCAGACGAAAACGGACAGCGTGTCCGTTTTCGTCAGATCTCACCCAATCCGATCCGCCAGCGACGGATCTGGACGTAGAGCCATCCGTCTGCTTTTAGCGGATCGGACGGGGTCGGATGTCAGCGGACATGTCTCCGCTGACATCCGACCCCCCAGGCTAACATGGATCGCGCATTCAGGTCCGCCGTCAAAACTGACAGGCGGACCTGAACGGTCCGATCGTGTGAAAGGGGCCTAAGTGAGGAAAGTTTAACCACTTAAACACTAAACATTTTTCTGACATTTGTTGGTTTCAGTTTAAAATCATTTTTTTTTTTTTTGCTAGAAAATCACTTAAAACCCCCCAACATTATATATTTTTTTTTTTAGTCGAGACTCTAGAGAATAAAATGGTGGTGTTACAATATTTTATGTCACACTGTATTTGCGCCTTTCAAATGCAATTTATTTTGGAAAAAATTACTTTAATGAATTAAAAAAAAAAAAAAAAGAAAAGTTAGCCCAATTTCTTGTGGGATAATGTGAAAGATTTTACGTCACAAGAATCGTGATCTTTTTATTCTAAGCAAAAAAATTGTGATTCTCATTTTGGCCAGAACCGTGCAGCTCTAATATCTATGCAACTTCACCCATGTTCACATAGGTCTGAATTGACATGTCAAATTGTAGGCCAAATCGGCGCCTATTGATGGCAATGGAACTGTCCGAATTGGTGCGACGCCACAACGATTCCCAAAAGTAGTTCCTGCACTACTTTGGGCGACTTCAGGGGGCGATTTCTTACCTCCCAACTTTTTGAGATGGGTATAAGGGACACCTATTAGCAAAAGTAGGTAGGCATAGGACACCTTCTCAAAGGAGAACAGTTGGGACCTATGTGATTTCACTAGACATCTGTGCAGGAAAGTGCACTGATGTCTCTGAAATCGCTGACAAAGTCGGGCTGAGTCACACTTGTGCAACTTTGGACATCAGAGTCGTATGACAAGTCATACCCCATGATTTTCAATGTGTACCATTCATATCTGTGCGACTTCAAGTAACACTGACTTCAACGTAGTCCCTGTACTACTTTGGTCTGACTTTGATGCGAGTTGAGGTCCATAGACCTCAAGTTTACACAGGCATTCCCTGGAATTGCTGCAAAATTGCTGATGCAAAATCGTCGGAAAGTTGCGTGTCTTTTCCTGCTACTCCTTCGTCCATAGACCTCAAGATTACACAGGCATTGCTTAAAGTCGCATTAAAATCTTGCAACTTTCAGGTCGCACAAGTGTGAAAGGTGCCTAAGTCACTGTGCTGAGTACTATTTTATACCTAGAATATAAAGTAGTCCCACTATCAAACACTAGTAAACATATGTTCTCAATATACAGTAATTGTGCTCAAATGGCTGAAAATCACACAGATGGTATCACCTACTGAAAACTTGCATTGTACTCAGCAGCATATGCTGAAAAGAGGCAAATGCCTATTAGCCAATGCCACATCGGCATGAGCATGGTTGTTACTATAATATTAATGCCTGAAATGCAAAACATTATTGTATTGAATCAAACATTAGTAAATGTATTTTCTCTGTAGGTAAGTGCTCAGCTCTGTAGCATAGTGGTATACCCTGCTGCCCCCAAAAGTTCAAGCCATGAATTCAAATCCCACTGACAGCATCACCTCCTGGAAGTGTGCATTGTACTCAGAAGCATAATTAGCCAAAGCACATCAGCTTGCTTTATTCCATATTTTAACTCTTCAAATGCATGCAATGGTATGTACTTATTCATTAATATTATGGTATGGAATTCCAAAATTCAAAGAAAAAAATGTTGTAGGATCCCCCCAGTACATACCAGGCTCTTCGGTATGGACTTTAAGGGGAACTCCACACCAAAATGTAAAATAAATTTGATTTGGGGCCCCCCAAAATCCATACCAGACCCTTATCCGAGCATGCAGCCTGGAGGTCAGGATAGGGGGGGACGAGTGAGCACCCTCCCCTTCTGAACCTTACCAGGCCACATGCCCCAAAGCACCTTTTCCCCATGTTGATGGGGACAAGGGCCTCTTCCCGACAACCCTGGTCGGTGGTTGTCGGTCTGCAGGCAGGGGGTTTATCAGAATCTGGAAGCCCCCTGTAAAAAGGGGGCTCCCAGATCCTGCCCCCTATGTGAATAGCTATGGGGTACATTTTACCCCTACCCATTCACCAAAAAAAGCAGTGAAATGTAAAAAAAATCAATAGCCGGTTTTTGACAAGTCCTTTATTGTAAAATAGCTCCGAGCTGTCTTCTTCCCTGAGCCATCTTCTCCAGACGCTGTCTCTCCCTCCTCCATCTTCTCCCCGAGCTGTATTCTCCCAGAGCCGCCTCTCCTGCTGCCGCCATCTTCTCCATCTGCTGTGTTCTTCCGCACCGCTGGTTACCCGCTAATAAAAAAAAGCTGCTCTTCTTCCATGGTGGTCTTCCTCCGCTGTGTTGTCACCCGCTATGTGGCGTCTCTTACATAGCCATGGAGCGGACCCTCCGGGTGACATTATCGGATGGCCACAGAAGACCGCCACAAGAAGAGAGGCTTTTTTTTTTTGAAGAACACATCAGCGGGAGAAGATGGTGGCAGCAGGAGAGACAGCTCGGGGAGAAGAAACATCAAACACTAGTGAATGTATTTTCTATGTATGACTGTGCTACACCCAATAGGCTAGCGGTCAGCACTTCTACCTTGAAGAACTCATGGGTTCAAATCCCACAGAAAAATACTAAAAGATTGAATTGGTGAAAAAAAAGCAAATGACTATTAGCCAAAGCAGCATATGCTGAAAATAGGTGAATGCCAATTAGCCAATGCACTTTAAATTTGGCTGATTCTATTATATTAACTCTTCAAATGCATGCAATGATATGTAAGTATTCAATACTATTATGGTGTGAAATTCCAAACACCACACACTAACTAATGGGCAGATTACATTTTTTTGTTTGTTCATTTTAATTTGCTTGTGCACTGAAAAAATAAACACAGCTGGGGGATGGTAGGTTGGCTGGTATTTGAACTTGTACCGTGAGTGCTGTGGAGACATCTGAGCAGACCACTAAGCCATTGTGCTAAGTATGAGACCTGCATAATAGTGTAGTATGATTAAAGAATGAATATAAATAATTACCGCTTTATAGTCACCTAAATTAAAAAATAAAAAACAACATACAACAAATAGGTAACCTAAATGTTTAATACATGTAACTTTACAGAATAGCAGACATTACTATGTAATAGTCATTCAGAACTGCATTAGTTAGCAAAAGAAGGAAAAAAATAGGAATACTAATTGCAACATACATCAATAGATGCACACGAGGTAGAGCACATCTCACATAAAAATGTTTCTTTCACATACATGGATCATGGTTACAGTGCAGTATTATATAACAACTTGGTAGGAATTGGCATTTGCATATACGCGGAAGCGCTAATTAGCGCCAGCTTAGAGTTTACTAACATGTGTTTCTCACTAATAGCGCTAATTTTTAATTTGCACATTCGCCTGTTGAAATTTTATTTGGCTAAAATGGGAGCTATTATTTGCCATAGTGCCCAGTACTTCCTATAGTAAATGAACCCCCATAGACTTTAACGGTGTTTGCGTGCTCGAACAAACTTTTTTCCTGTTCACATGTTCTGGTGCAAACCGAACAGGGGGGGGGTCAGCTCATCCCTACCTAGCAGTAAAAAGGGTCACTGGTTCGTATTCCCAACCACACCACACGACTACCTGCCTGGAGTTTGCATGTTCTCCCTGTGCCTGCGTGGGTTTCCTCCGGGTACTCTGGTTTCCTCCCACACTCCAAAGACATGCTGGTAGGTTAATTGGCTTCTGTCTAAATTGGCCCTAGTATATGAATGTGAGTTAGGGACCTTAGATTGTAAGCTCCTTGAGGGTAGGGGCCCATGTGAGTGTATAATGTATATGTAAAGCACTGCGTAAATTGACGGCACTATAGAAGTACCTTAAATAAAAATAAATAAGTCTTCACTAATATTATGGTGTGAATCTCCAAAACACCATACACTAGCTAACAAGCAGTTTACATTTGATAAACTTTATTGTATGGTATATAAACCATCAAACACTAGTAAAAGTATTTTGTATATATAATTGTGCTCAGCCCAATAGGCTAGCAGTTAGCACCTCTACCTTCAAAAATTCAGGTATTGAAAGACTCATGGGTTCAAATCCCACAGAAGAATCCTAAAAGATTACTATTGGTGGAGAAAAGGAGAATTACTGTTAGCCAATTAGCCAAAGCAGCATACAGTGAATGCCAAGTAGCCAATACACTTTAATGTGGATGATATTATTGTATTAACTCTTCAAATGCTTGCAATGGTATGTAAGTATTCACTAATATTATGGTGTGAATCTCCAGACACCACACACTAGCTAACAAGCAGTTTACATTTGATAAACTTTATTGTATAGTATATAACACATCAAACACTAGTAAAAGTATTTTGTATGTATATTTGTGCTCAGTCCAATAGGCTAGCAGTTAGCACCTCTACCTTCAAACCTTCAGGTATTGAAAGACTCATGGGTTCAAATCCCACAGAAAAATCCTAAAAGATTGCATTGGTGGGAAAAGGAGAATGCCAATTAGCCAAAGCAACACAAATACACGTATATATATATACTGAAAATAGGTGGTAGCCAATGCACTTTAATGTGAAAGTTTTTATTGTATTAACTCTTTAAATGCATGCAATGGTATGTAAGTATTCAATTATAATATGATGTGACATTCCAAACACCACACACTAGCTAAAGGGCAGTTTACATTTATTTGTTTGTTTATTTTAATTCACTTGTGCACTGAAAAAATAAACACAGCTGGTGGATGGTGGGTTGGCTGTTGTTTGAACTCATACCATGAGTGGTGTGAAGATATCCAAGCAGACCACTAAGCCATTGTGCTAAGTACAAGACCTGCATAATAGTGTAGTATTATTAAAGAATGAACATAAATAATTACTGCTTTATAGTCAACTAAATTAATAAATAATAAATCAAAAACATGAAAAAAACAACATACAACAAATAGGTAACCTAAATGATTAATACATGTAACTTTACAGAATAGCAGACATTTCTATGTAATAATCATTCAGAACTGCATTTCTTAGCAAAAGAAGGAAAAAAAACTAGGAATACTAATTGCAATATAAATCAATAGATGCACGGGAACTAGAGCACATCTCTGATAAAAATGTTTCTTTCACATACATGGATCATGGCTACAGTACAGTGCTATATAACAACTTGATAAGAATTGGCATTTGTATATACGCGGAAGCGCTAATTAGCGGCAATTTAGAATTTACAAACGTTTGTTCCCCGCATGTAGCGCTAATTTTCATGCGCAAATTCGCCGTTTTGTTTCCATTTGGCTAAAATGGGCTCTATTATTTGCCATAGTGCCCAGTACTTCCTGGAGTTATAGTAAATGACCCCCTATGTGTCATTTTGCGCTTCATTTTTTATTTTACTTTAGTATTTATTTTATATATTTTTTAATCATATTACACTCAGTGTTATTGTTATTGATAAATTGCATTTTAGTTCATTTGATGAATTATCAATCTATTTGCACAATAATGAATTAATATTTATGATTTCTATCTATAAATGTTTCTCAATGATTTTATCTGTTATGATATCCATGTGTTGGATTATTGGTGGTGGATGGATTGGTTTTTCTGCCTTGTGACTATATAATACCTGTCCTATGCCGGATTTTGAGCGTGTAATCTGAGGAAGGGGTTAAACCCCGAAACATGTAATCCAACACTCAACACTCAAGCTCCGGTACCACTTTGTCATCCTGACATCTTGTACATCCCCTGCTCTGATCCACATGACTCATTGTTCTTTACTGACATCTGCCTGTGGTTGGAGTGTGTGACGCAGCCAGGGAGGGGCTTTGTGGTGTCCAGACACCCTGAAGCATAACCTCATTTTCACCGCTCCTCCAGTATCCATCTCCTGGTCTCATTGGTTGTTGCAGTGGCTCCATTATTCACTCCCTGGGTGTACAGTGATTGTGTACCCCGGATTTGTACCAAGCCTTCCTCTTCTTTGCAATTGCCCAGCGCTCGGGTTACAGCCACCGCTTCCAGTACCTAGAAAGTTTCCATCTTGCTCCCCACCATTGGCCAGAAGCCCCTTCCCCCTACAGCCTCCATGGAAGCAGGACAGCCATCCCTTTACCACCTTTGACTCTATTACCAGCACAATTACAGTGAGTTTTGTTCCCTTGACTGTTATCCCCATTTGTACTGTGTGGTTATATTACTTCCCAGCAATAAACTTTTTTATGGATTTTATTTCCATTTGATTTTTTTCCAAATACTCCCAAAGATACTGTATATGTTCAGGACTCTTTCAATCCCCATCCCCAACTCTTTCTTTACAAAATGCAATTCTCTTTCGCACAAATACATTTGGCAAAGCAAAAACCCTAGAATTGCCCTCACCTCCCTGAAAATGGTGAGAAGCAATAAAGGAATATGTTTACCAGACCTTCTGGGTTATTACAATGCATCCATACTGGACCAACTCATATATTGGATCAAACCAACAGAGGACAGACTATGGGTTAATATGGAACAAACCTTTATAAAACAGCAAGACTTTCTGGCCCTTTCAATATAGTCTCTCATGTCTCCTTTACATAAATACAAATGTGCCTCACTCCACAATATTAGCTACCATAAAAGCCTGGCGCACCCTGCTATCCTATACAGGAAATATACACAAGTTAGAAATCCCAGTTAAAGCATATGAATGGCTAATCTCTGGTTTTAATACACTTGACTGCCAAAAATGGGGTATAAACTTTCTAAAGAACCTAAAACAAAGCAGTCTACCTAAAGATGTTTACAGTGTTATGCAAATTTGACATTTCCATTCTGCCACTAAATGTAGTGAAATCATAGGGATTCCTGACCCCATATGGCAGTTCCTCCAAGGCAAATCACACAAACCGATTCAAGGAATCTCTCTTTTACTCCATCTTAACTGGTCCCTCCCTAATGGCCAAGACATCCGATATGTGCAAATGGGAAAAAGACTTGGCAAGGGAATTCTCCTTGCAACAATGGCAAAAAGCTACACAATTAAGTTTCCAAATTTCTATATGTACTGACCCCTGGGAAATTTTCCAAAAGATTTACCACAGGTGGTACATGACACCATACAGGTTGTCCAAAATATTCAAAAACTCCACAAACAAATGCTGGAGATTGTGTGATTAAATAGGTAACCTGCACCGTATTTTGTGGAGATGCCCTCACATAACTGCCTTCTGGAAATATATAGCTGTACTATTTAGTGAACTTATAGGCTATTACAAACCCCTGACTCAAGAACTAGCTCTTCTGAATATAGGTTAGGAAGCATATCACATATTAGTCAGGACAGTAATTGCCCATGCACTATATGCAGCCAAAATTTCCCTCATTAGTAGATGGAAAACTCCACCTAAAATAGGAGACATAATCACACGGTTGAATATACAATGCCAGTATGAAAAACTATTGGCGTTCAAAAAGCTTAAAGCACCACAATTCATGAAAGCCTGAAAAGTATGGCCCCTTCACCCTAAAGCATCCAAAGAGCTACAACTATAAACCACACCCATAATACCCAATATTAAATATTGATTATTGTGGTTATTAGTATATGTACTGGTAGTTTTCTTTTAATTTATGCTCTGATTTTGTTTTATTTTGTTCTGTTTAATCCTGCTTAATGTATCATAGTGTCAGGACCTCCAGGGAATATGAGTAATGTAACTTTATTTTTTAACTCCCCAGTCACAGTAAGATCCCATCAGGGGTGACGGGGAATTCGCCACCAACCACAGGGTCATGGAACCATATTCTTTCCTGAAAGTATTATGATATTTAGTGTTGTATTTGCATCCTCTGGGTTCTGATGCCACTGCCTTTGATTTTTTTTTTTAATATTCTGTAAATTCAACAACCTCTGTTACTGTTTGTTAATGAAAGTTTATTGCTCTGTATGTCAAGTGACGTTTTTCTCACTAATAAAAAATATTTGAAATAAAAAAAAAAATAAAAAATTGGAAATAAAATGTATTTATAATTTTTTTTTTATATACTCTCACCAGTCAGTATCCCTGATTGGCACACAATAGTCATATGATGATACTGATGACAATGTGAAAAATGCAAATTTGATTTAATTTCTTAATTTTCCAAAAAATTTTGACCAAAAAATGCAAGAAACTGGCCATGCATCTTACTAAATACCACAGACTGTCTACTTTCCAAAAAAGCATAATTGGGGGGTATTTTTACTGTCCTGGCCTTTTAGAGCCTGAGAAAATGAGAAAGGTTGTCAGTACATCAGGACTGATCAATTTTTAAATATTTATATCATAGTTTGTAGAAACACAGACTACATAATATAGACCAATTTGGGTTATTTTTACCAAAAGAAATGTAGCAGACTACATATTGGCCTAAGTTTATGAAGAAAGATTATTTGTTTGCAAAATATAAACATGTTTTTTTTCAAACTTCCTCAGTATTTTTTGTTTATATAGCAAATAAAAACCCCTAAAATTAATTCCAGACCCTTATCCGAGCACGCATCCTGGCAGGCCGCAGGAAAAGAGGGGGGGCGAGAGAGCGCCGCCCCCTCCTGAACTGTACGAGGCCACATGCCCTCAACATGGGGAGGATGCTTTGGGGTCCTCAGATATCACTGGCCTTTACTCTTATATCAGCAACACTAGAATGGAGCCCATTTTTCCTACTGTTCCAGATACCCTGGGTCACACCTACATTATGCTCCCTGTGTTCCTGTTGGACCCTACTACCACAGCTTCCGGACCAGGCATTCCTTCTGGCCCTAGCACCCCAGCGGTGTGTTTGTTTCACACTAAGCAGATATGTATCATGCATCCGCCCCTGATGATTGGATAGATCCCATGAAACGCATAGGGCTTAACCTAGATGCAATGCATACATACCTACATGGTTTTTGGATCCAGGCAATATCGTGGAGGATGAAAAAAGCCCCCTCTTCTCCTCAGTGGAGGGAGTATTATATGTTATATTATATGTTATATTATAGTGTAGAATATTATATGTTATATTATAGTGATTGTTTTTATTATGGAGGATAAATACTATTGTATATTCTATGCATACTTTTAACATGTAAATGATTTGGATACATGATTTGTTATATTATTTGCCATTATTGCATGTATATATTATAGTGATTTTTTTTATTATGGAGGATAAATACTATTGTATATTCTATGCATACTTTTAACATGCAAATGATTTGGATACATGCTTTGTTATATTATGTGCCATTATTGCATGTATTGTCTGCCAAGTACCTACTTAATCATGGCAAACAAATAAATACTTGTTCATGTTTTACTTTGACTCCTTCGATTAGCCACAATATACACACCTCAAGTCTCGACCCTCTTTATTTATGTACTTGAATAGGAATGGAGATGCATGTTACCATGCGTATCATTTAAAGTCCCAAAAGCCCCCTCTATTTCACCTTGTCCCCATGTTGAAGGGGACAAGGGCCTCGCCCCCACAACCCATGCCCAGTGCTTGTGGGGGTCTGCAGGTGGGGGGTTTATCAGAATCTGGAAGCACTGTGGGAACAGATTGGGCATTCATTTGAACATGTGGATGGCCATGGGGTACATACCTGGCCATCCACATGTTGCCCCCTTCCCTGCTGGTCCTAGTGGCATCCCTGGTGGTCCAGTGTGGTCATCTGAGGGGGGCTGCACTAATAAACAATCAGTGCAGACCCCCCCTGTCAGGATAGCCACTGATCGGCTCTCCTCTACTCTAGTCTGTCAGAGACGAGTGAGAAAAAGCCGATCAACGGCTCTTCCTATTTACATCATAATCAGCCATGATTGGACATGGCTGATGACGTGGTAAAGAGCCTTCACTGGAGGCTCTTTACTGAGATCAATGTAGCGGTGTGTCAGACTGACACACCGCTCCACTGATCGCCGCGATGAGCGCCCCCACAGGCGCGCGGCAGCTGTTATCCTGAAGGATGTCATATGACGCCCAGTCAGGATAACTGAATCACCGCCCGGCCATCATTTTGCTATAGGCCAGGTGGGAAGTGGTTAAAAAACACTCTTATTTTGTCTCGGACATCTATCAGCCCCTCAACTCATGCTTCACAAAACCTTTCTCCTCCTCGACAACTGCTTGGAGCAAAGATTTTCCAGACAAAGATATTACTGCTAAACTTATTAATGGCTTCAACAGGATATCAAAAACGGTAATCAATAAAACTTGGAGAGAATCAGTTTAAGCTTCTACATAGAGCTTTTATATCTTTCCTCTTTGATAAAGACAACCCATAGGCAGCGTCATGTCCATTATGTGGCTTTTACAGACCCTCCTTAACTCTGGACTTAATTTCTGGACTTACTCACTTTCTGGTCCTTAACCGATGCGAGTGCCCGGCGGCCACGATGTCTGCCGGGCACACGCGATTGCCCGGTACCATGGCAGGACGTGGATCCACGTCCTGTCAGAGAGGAGAGGAGACCGATCTGTGTTCTCAGTACAGAGCAACACAGATCGGTCTCTTCCCCTTGTGAGTCCCCTCCCCCTTCAGTTAGAAACATTCCCTAGGAACACAGTTAAGCCCTCGATCACCTCCTAGTGTTAACCCCTTCCCTGCCATTCACATTTATACAGTAATTAGTGCATTTTTATAGCACGGATCGCTGTATAAATGTGAATGGTCCCAAAAATGTGTCCAAAATGTCCGATGTGTCCGCCGCAATATCGCAGTCACAATAAAAATCGTAGATCGCCGCTATGACTAGTAAAAAAAAAATAATAATAAAAATGCTATAAATCTATCCCCTATTTTGTAGATGCTATAACTTTTGTGCAAACCAATCAATATAGGCTTATTGCGATTTTTTTACCAAAAATATGTAGAAGAACAAGTATCGGCCTAAACTGAGGAAAAAATTTGTTAAAAAAAATGGATATTTATTATAACAAAAAGTAAAAAATATTGTGTTTTTTCAAACTTGTCCCTCTTCTTTTGTTTATAGCGCAAAAAATAAAAACCGCAGATGTGATCAAATACCACCAAAATAATGCTCTATTTGTGGGGAAAAAATAATAAAAATTTCATTTGGGTACAGTGTTGCATGACCGCGCAATTGTCATTCAAAGTGTGAATTAGGAATGTAGGAATACAGTACCTGTGAACAAAACCTGCTGCTATACCATTAGCTGGTTCTTGTATTATTGCTGCACATGCTGGCTCTGTATCTCTTCCCCTATTGTTTGTTTACACCCTTATTGTGTATGCTCATTTTGTATACCCCTTTTTAACTTGCTTGTTAATAAAATAACATATTTTTTAGATTATTGTGTTAGTGTATAATATTCAAAATTTTGCCACCGCTATAATCCCCTTATCCTCTCTTCACTACTGCTAAAAAACTAATTGGGATGAGGTGCCGTATTATATTGAGGACTATCTAGCCATACCCCCCTTCCTTGTGTGTAAGTTCATAGTGCTGAGTGGAGAGCTCCATTAGGATCCAAATGGATTTCTAGATCTAAGAATGTAATTTTTGTTTGGCTACATTCCATAGTGAATTTCAAATTGTAACTGTTAATGGCCAATAGGTCCACAAACTGGGACAACTCCTCCCGGGTGCCAGACTAGAAGAAAAGCACATCATCTATGTATCTGTGCCATGAGCCGATGTGGCGCAGAAAGTGGGCTAAGTCCAAGTTGGCAAAGAGTTCCCTCTCCCACCCCCCCGGTACAGGTTGGCATATGAGGGGGCACACTTGGTCCCCATAGCCACACCCTGCACCTGGAGGAAGTAGGAGGAGCCAAACATGAAATGATTTTGTGTAAGAATGAACTGCAGAAGTTTTATAACAAACTGACCGTAAGATTCAAATTCTGGACCTCTTTCTTGTAGTTGTTTCGTAACAACTTCAATACCTTTTTTGTGAGGAATAGCGTTATAAAGACTCTCTACGTCAAGCGCAACTAACCATACATTTTGGGGCAGATGTAAATCTTCAAGAATACAGAGGAGATGTATCATATCCTTGACATAAGATGTTAATGATGCAACATGAGGGCTTAGGTATTTATCAACAAGTGCACTTGCGTTCTCGGTAAGGCATTGACACCCGGACACGATAGGGCGACCGGGCGGAGATTTTAAATGATTTATGCAATTTTGGTAAAGCATAAAAGGTTGGTATTTTGGAATCTTTGACATTCAGGAACTTCCAAGTGTTACAATCAATTGTACCATGTTGGTAGGCAGAGAAAATCAATTCATAGTATTCCGTGGCAAAGTTGTCAATGAATAGCCTAGAAATGGGTCGATACCAGTCTTTGTTGTCCCAGTTTGTGAACCTATTGGCCATTAACACTTACAATTTGAACTTCACTATGGAATGTAGCCAAACAAAAATTACATTCTTAGATCTAGAAATCCATTTGGATCCTAATGGAACTCTCCACTCGGCACTATACCAGAAGCCATCTTCTGGTAACACTATCCTCCATGCAGGTAGTGCACATCCACAACCACTATTAAACAGTATCCCTTTCAGTCAGTACCTTCGCATTAAATGAAACTGCTCACATGAAACGGACTTCATCAAAGCATCCTATGATCTTTACCATAGGCTAAGAAATAGAGGATATAGCCAAACACTCTTCAAGCGAGCATACAATAAGGTGAAAAAGCTGGATAGGAAAAAGCTCATTTTTTCGACTATAAATCAGGAAATTCCCCAGCCTGTCCGTCTCATTACACAATTCTCTAAACATCATAATCAAGTGAGAGACATTCTCAACAAATTTTGGCCATCGCTGACAGCAGATAGAGTCATCAAAAAATATATTAAACCTTACCTACCCCCTTCATTATAGGATTGTTTGATAACTAGCCACCATTCTCCCATACAAACGCCCCCCCTAACTACTTTTGGCACTTTTCCTTGTGGAAAATGTGACGTATGCCAATTAATTTATGACTCTCGAGGAATACCGCTTCCCAATGGTTCTACCCACACTATTAAACACACAGTTACATGCCAAACTGTGGGAGTAGTCTATTTAGCCACTTGACGTTGCGGATGTTATTACGTTGGCAAGACCAAACACCCTACATACGCATCAGGGATCACATAAAACCATTGTACAAATGTACCACAACTACTGCGATCAATAGACATGTTGCTCTACAACATGACTTTGATCCACAGGTTATCGGCTTCACCGCCTTGGAGCATGTCCCCCCACATGCCAGGGGCGGTGGCATCGATCAACGATTACTTCAACTTGAAACCATGTGGATACACACCCTGGAAGCTACCAAATTTCCAGGGCTGAATGAATACATTAGTTTCAAATCCTTTCTTTAATTCTTTTCATTTTTATGACATTATTAGTCTTCATAACAAACATTGTAATCTCCTTCCCTCCCATCCTCCTCCCCACCTTTAAAATCTTACCATGGGTCCACAGGATAGGTTATTCTTATTACCTTCTGCAGACCTGTATTTGAATTTCATAATTCTCTAACATGCATTAATATTTCTTCATTGATTGTGGTTTTCTTTTTCTAGTTTGATGATGACCATTAACTTAATTACATCACCTTGTACCGATTCTGTTCATGTTAAGAATTCTAATGTTAAAAGCGTAATTTTAATCACTGTTCGGTCGTTCGACATGGCCAGCCTTCGGGACCTTAGCGGGGACCTGGCCCCTTGTTCCCCCACCGGTGTATGGGTGACTTGTGGCCAATATATTCCCCGCTCATGTCCCGATTTCTCTCTCCCCCACTGGTTGGGGCTTGCGCCCGCCCCCCTTCCCCTCCTTGATTTTCTCCCCCTGCTGCCCCGGGTTCTCTCTCCCCCACCTTTCCCTTCCTCCTGACGTTGCCCTTGTCGCAGGGGCACGCCTGGTCGGCCCCCCGTGGGTGGACTGTGGCTCCCTATGCCGCCTTGGCTGTATGGACACCCAAGGGCAGCACTGCCCTCCAGCATTGTCCGCCCGCCTTTTGCCATTGGCATGGATTATCATTACATCCTCTGGTACTCTGCAGCGCCACCGCACTTGGTTGGCTCTCCAGCGTACTCAGCACGCCGCGTCACATCACAGCATATGACGCGTTAGACGTTCCCGCACAACCCTATGGATCTTGTTGGCCCATGGAGCTGTTGACGGGCGCATGCGCATTGGCTCTGTGTGTCTGCTCACACGAGCGGTGACGTCGGACGCTCGTGTGTGGGGGGCATAAAAGGCTGGCTCCTCCGGCCATTCTGTTGCCGGTATTCAAGGGCGCCCATATCTGCTGCTGTTTAAATGAGGTAAGCCTCCCTTTTACATTGTGTTAATGGTCTCTTGGCTCACCATAATCTGGATACCAAGGATGACCATATACCTTTCCTTTTTAGTATAGTTCCACTGGGTCTAATATGTCAACGCTCACTCACTGCATCTCCATAGTCGGAAATACTTCTCTTAGAGTTACGCTGGACTTATAGATGAGTTTTTTCTTTTTAACCCAAGGAACCTTAGTAGGTTCACCAGGTATAATTGAATATGCTCTGGTTCTACTCTCTATCGAGAATATATACCATTTGACAAAAACATTATTTCTCCATTGCTCTTATCCCTTCCTTTTGTTTTTTGACTCTTTCTTTTTCCTTTTTTCTTTTTCCCCCCCTTCTCCCTACTTTTCAGTCAGCACTCGTCAGTGACTACATTGGATGTTCCACATGATTGTCAGCTTACCGGGCGCCCTTACTTCCTTCTGTTTTGGTTTTTATTAAGATATAGACTGTAAGTATTTTTTGAGGCTATGTTAGCCCTATCTTACTATGGTTGGACACTCTGATCTATTCGGATTGTCCACCAATACTATGAAATTCATACCTTCTCTTCTCTCACATTGCCAGGCTCCCTTTTTTCGCCCCCTGCAGCCATCCTATTTGCGACTTGGGACTTCGGGTTCACTCCCGGGGGACCGTTCTGCTCGCCTACTGTGAATCACCGGTAGGTATTTAACAACCATCGGAATGGGAGGTGGGGTTCTGGGGTGACCCGACGGGTGGGGGAGTGTTTCTCTGTGTGGGAATCTGGGGGGTCGCATGCCCCGGCAATTACCTTTGTGGGGCGACTTTTGGCCATGTCCAGCTGCCTTTGAATGTTCATCCCAATTGTTATGTCTATATACATATATTGTTATACTTTTTCTGATTATCTATTTTCTTTATTTATAAAATTTTTACACTACTACAGGTATAACCAACTGTCCCTGAAGAAGCCAATGTTGGCGAAACATGTAGGAATACAGTACCTGTGAACAAAACCTGCTGCTATACCATTAGCTGGTTCTTGTATTATTGCTGCACATGCTGGCTCTGTATCTCTTCCCCTATTGTTTATTTACACCCTTATTGTGTATGCTCATTTTGTATACCCCTTTTTAACTTGCTTGTTAATAAAATAACATATTTTAGATTATTGTGTTAGTGTATAATATTCAAAATTTTGCCACCGCTATAATCCCCTTATCCTCTCCTCACTACTGCTACAAAACTTACACACAAATTGCAAGCTTTTATTGACTTCGCTCCACCCAATTCTGAAAAAGACTCCCTGCTGTCTTCGTTTATTTTTTTTTCCAGTATTTCCTCTCATCAAACCCAAGACAAACCAAGCCAGTAGTTGATAATTGAATGTCATGAGCCCACCCGCTCTTCTGGTAGTCCTGTCAAAGTTCTTGGTCTCTATTACCATTTTATAGATTTCCATGTGTCAATTTAGATAAAGCACTATTTGTTTGCACCCTCTCTTATTTCTCTTGCCTTCCTTTTCTTCCTCCCCTCCCATCCTTATCCCATCTCCCCCACCCCCTTACCCCAGGCTTCTGGTGTTCTGTTGAATATGATATGCAAGGTATACCTCAATCAAGGTCTTCAATGTACTGCCCCACCCTCTCATGCCATTATATCTCTCTACTATTGAGTATTGTACCAATTGAAGAATTTGTTTCAGCCAACAGCTCTATCTATGGTCCAAAAATAACAAAACCCATTCTTAATATTTCCAAGTACACTACTTTTTTTCCTTCTACATCAGCATGGGCAACAATTTGAACTCTAGCAAGACTGCAGGTGTAGAGTATAGTGATCCTCGTCCTCCTGCAGACCCTTCGCATTCATAATCTATGTTTAACCTAACCTAACGGTACCAACCGGGTATAAAAACACTTCGAGACTTGGACTGCATCTCTCAGATCACACATTCTCCTTATCTGTTCTAGGTTGAATTTAGTCATGAAAGAAGTATTTACCTTACTTTGCATCTTAATTATTTTGAAACCAATCCAAATTAAGAACTCAATATGTCTTAAAATATTTTTAGTTATCTTAATTTTAAAGTTAAACCTTTCATAAATATATCTATTCTACACATGGTGCTGAAAGGGAAGTCCCTCTTTACCAAACTCTCTCCTATGAAAAAATTAAAAGATGAGCTGAAAACCACTTTTAAGAACCACCAATGGCAACATGCTGTTAAACCCACATACTAAATGTACTGGCCACCGGGGGCATTATAAAAAGTATTTTAAGGTGGTACAGAACTTCATACTTACTAACTAAATTAAAACCTTCTCCATACTTTAATACTTTGTACTTTGGTGAACTCTCAGCAGTCACAATTAGTGGTCGCATTCCCTGTACAGCACTCATCAAGTGTAAGAGCCAACTAAGTCTAATAAAGGTTTTAGGTATGCTAGATGATCTTAGTAGTTATTGTGAGGTCAGACATTGTGCTGACTAGATGTCTTAAAGATGATAAAACTACATTTTAAAGAACTGTTATAAACAAATGCCTGGCAGATAAATATGACTATTGTAAGCTATGCACAAGAATTACATCAAATATACACTGTGAGGGCTATGAGTAGCACTTCAGCCAAAATGCTTTTCCAATTTTTAGTAGAGTAGTAATGAGTTATAAGCTCTGTTCTCATTGGAAATGCAATGGAACATCAGAGGCAAAATAACCTACAACATATATACAGTATCTGACAAAAGTGAGTACACCCCCTCACATTTTTGTAAATATTTTATTCTATCTTTTCATGTGACAGCACTGAAGAAACGACACTTTGCTACAATGTAAAGTAGTGAGTGTACAGCTTGTATAACAGTGTAAATTTGCTGCCCCCTCAAAATAACTCAACACACAGCCATTAACCTCTAAATTGCTGGCAACAAAAGTGAGCACACCCAAAGTGAAAATGGTAAAATTGGGCCCAATTAACTATTTTCCCTCTCCAGTGTCATGTGACTCATTAGCATTACAAGGTCTCAGGTATAAATGAGGAGCGAGTGTGTTAAATTTAGTGTTATCACTCTCACTCTCTCATACTGGTCACTGGAAATTCAACATGGCACCACATGCAAAGAACTCTGAGGATCTGAAGAAAAGAATTTTTGCTCTATTAAACATGGCCTAGGCTATAAGAAGATTGCCAAGACCCTGAAACTGAGCTGCAGCACATTGGCCAAGACCATACAGTGGTTTAACAGGACAGGTTCTACTCAGAACAGGCCTTGCCATGGTCAACCAAAGAAGTTGAATGCATGTGCTCAGTGTCATATCCAGACATTGTCTTTGGGAAATAGACATATGAGCGCTCTCAGCATTTCTGCAGAGGGTGAAGGGGTGGGGGGTCAGCCTGTCAGTGCTCAGACCATATGCCGCACACTGCATCAAATTGGTCTGCACGGCAGTCATTCCAGAAGGAAGCCTCTTCTAAAGATGATACACAAGAAAGCCTGCAGACAGATTGCTGAAGATAAGTAGACTAAGGATATGGATTACTGGAACCATGTCCTGTGGTCTGATGAGACAAAGATAAACTTATTTGGTTCAGATGGTGTCAAACATGTGTGTGGCGGCAACCAGGTGAGGAGTACAAAGACAAGTGTCTTGCCTACAGTCAAGCATTGTGGTGGGTGTGTCATGGTCTGGAGCTGCATGAGTGCTGCCGGCACTGGGGAGCTACAGTTCATTGAGGGAACCATGAATGCCAACATGTACTGTAACATACTGAAGCAGAGCATGATCCCCTCCCTTCGGAGCCGCAGGGCAGTATTCCAACATGATAATGACCCCAAAAACACCTCAAAGACTACTTAGGGGTGTACTCACTTTTGTTGCCAGCAGTTTAGACATTTATGGCTGTGTGTTGAGTTTTTTGTGGGGACAGCAAATTTACACTGTTATACAGGCTGGAATATTCACTTTTTTGCATTGTAGCAAAGTGTTATTTCTTCAGTGTTGTCACATTAAAAGGTATAATAAAATATTTTAAAAAATGTGAGGGGTGCACTCATGCACTCACTTTTGTGAGATACTGTGTATATATATATATATTTTAACTGCAGACTTTCAGCTTTAATTTGAGGGTATTTACATCCAAATTAGGTGAATGGTGTAGGAATTAAACAGTTTGTATATGTGCCTCCCACTTTTTAAGGGACCAAAAGTAATGGGACAGATTAACAATCACCCATCAAACTTTCACTTTTTAATACTTGGTTGCAAATCCTTTGCAGTCAATTGCAGCCTGAAGTCTGGAATGCATAGACATCACCAGACGCTGGGTTTTATCCCTGGTGATGCTCTGCCAGGCCTCAACTGCAACTGTCTTCAGTTCCTGCTTGTTCTTGGGGCATGCTCAATCGGATTCAGGTCAGGTGATTGACTTGGCCATTGCATAACATTCCACTTCTTTCCCTAAAAAAAACTCTTTGGTTGCTTTGGCGGTATGCTTTGGGTCATTGTCCATCTGCATTGTGAATCGCCCTTCAATGAGTTCTGAAGCATTTTGCTGAATATGAGCAGATAATATTGCCTGAAACACTTCAGAATTCATCCTGCTGCTTTTGTCAGCAGTCACATCAATAAATACAAGAGAACCAGTTCCATTGACAGCCATACATGGCCACGCCATGACACTACCACCCCCATGCTTCACTGATGAGGTGGTATGCTTTGGATCATGAGCAGTTCCTTTTCTTCTTCATACTCTTCTCTTCCCATCACTCTGGTACAAGTTGATCTTGGTCTCATCTGTCCATAGGATGTTGTTCCAGAACTGTGAAGGCTTTTTTAGATGTTTGGCAAACTCTAATCTGGCCTTCCTGTTTTTGAGGCTCATCTATGGTTTACATCTTGTGGTGAACCCTCTGTATTCACTCTGGTGAAGTCTTCTCTTGATTGTTGACTTTGACACACATACACCTACCTCCTGGAGAGTGTTCTTGATCTGGCCAACTGTTGTGAATTCTTCGGTCATCCACCACAGTTGTTTTCCGTGGTCTTCCAGGTCTTTTGGTGTTGCTGAGCTCACCAGTCCATTCTTTCTTTTTTAGGATGTTCCAAAAAGTTGATTTGGCCACACGTAATGTTTTTGCTATCTTTCTGATGGGATTTTTTCAGCCTAATGATGGCTTGCTTCACTGATAGTGACAGCTCTTTGCATCTCATATTGAAAGTTGACAGCAACAGATTCCAAATGCAAATAGCACACTTGAAATGAACTCTGGACCTTTTATCTGCTCCTTGTAAATGGGATAATGAGGGAATAACACACACCTGGCCATGGAACAGCTGAGCCGCCAATTGTCCCATTACTTTTAGTCCCTTAAAGAGTGGGAGGCACATTTACAAACTGTTGTAATTTCTACACCGTTCACCTGATTTGGATGTAATCACCCTCAAATTAAAGCTGAAAGTCTGCAGTTAAAGCACATCTTGTTTGTTTCATTTCAAATCCATTGTGGTGGTGTATAGATCCAAAAAGATTAGAATTGTGTCGATGTCCCAATATTTATGGACCAATCAACTTTGTTTACACTTTTTAAATCATAATGACAGACCCCTGCATCTTTCATCTATTGCTGCACTGATGTTTCTGGATTCTGAGTCATGGGGAAAGCAAAATAATAGTTAAAGGACCTGCAGGAAAAGGTAGTTAAAGTGTATACAACAGGAAAAGGATATAAAAAGATATCCAAGGAATTTAAAATGCCAATCAGCAGTGTTCAAACTCTAATCAAAAAGTGGAAAATGAGGGGGGTGTGGCTAGCTGCAGAGCTGAATGGAAGCCTGATCTCACAGCTCCTGCACTGACCAGAGAACCGGACCTCAAATCACTGCCTCAGACCCCACAAAATGCAATCCTCAGACCCCCACAACCTGGGGAACCAGACCAGAACCTCTAGAAAGAGGAAAGAATATAGGATTCACACAAAAATCACAGATTTCCTCATCTTCCCTCAGGGAGATAAAATCCAAGATGGCCGCCGCAGCACTGCACAGCACACAGAGGATTCCTACACTGACCTGCCTGATGATGAAGAATCCTCCATTTCAGCCCAGCAACTCCTCAGGCTCCCAGCTATCCTCAGGCCCCTCATCCACCTCCAACAGCCCTGCAAAAGCAAGGATGCGACTGGATACAGCGGATCAGTCACAGGAGGTAAGGCCTGCATTAGAAAATCTCCTCACACAGCCTTCTGCAGCCTCCCCATAGCAGCCTTCCCTACTACAAATCAGCCTGTCATAGACACTATGCTGAAGGAAATACTGATGTCACTTCACAGCTCCCTCCAGTCTGACATTTCTTCAATGTTTACAGCATAACAGAAATGCTGCACACAGGGCAGAAAGTGGGGATTATTGAAAAGCAGATAAGCGTCATGACAGAAACAGTTAATGACCTGGTAGACGCACATGACCACACCAGAGAAGAACACTGCTGGGTGCGTGCCAAAATGGCAGATCTTGAAGATTTCTCACGGTGCCAAAATATCAAGATAAGAGGAATCCCTGAAACTATCCTACCAGCAGATCTCAACTCCTACGCTAGGAAGTTGATCTCAACACTTCTCCCAGATCTCTCACCAATCGAGACGATCATCGATTGCATCCATTGTCTCCCAAAACCTCCTCACCTACCCGTAGAAGTACCTCGGGATACTCTGATGCGCATCCATTTCTACCACACCAAGGACATGCTCCTTACACAATCCAGACGCCTGGGTCAGCTCCCACATCCATACGCAAAGCTGCAACTTTTTGCTGACATCTCTCAACACACTTGTCAACAGAGACGTCAACTGCAAATAATCACAAAACTCCTCAATAATCATAAGATCCCATATCAATGGGGGTTCCCAACCAAGCTGATGGTTACCAGAAATGGAACACGCCACAATATCCATACCGTCGAAGAGGGCATACAATTGCTCAAAACATGGGGTATCATTCCTGACGGTGACCCTCCAACCCCAGTGACCCACAAACTAAATGCGCAATCCTTCAACTCCGGTCATTCTCACCACTAGAACAAATGACTTCCAAATCAGTGATGCTGTGAATCCAATCTCAGATAAGCACTCCGATTCAGTGCCTGCTCATTGCAGTTAATTTACGAACTTTACCATCAGCCACATTCAGCAGTCCCTAACACACTGCTGACACCTGTTTTCCCTTACCCTCTTGTTTATCACTAACTACCTTGCTGTTTTTCTCCCTTCCTTCCTTATCCACGAGAGCTCAAGTCCATCGGATCCAGGACTTCTAACAACAACCAACCTCCTCTAGCAATTTACCCATCTGAGTAACTGTAAGTAGTACCTTACTCCACTACCTATACGCACCACTTTCAAAATGCCCAAATTTCTGTCACTGAACGTAAAAGGACTCAATCACCCTGCCAAAAGGACATCTCTGTGGCAAACTGCACAGGATTCTCACTGTGATGTCCTGTGCATCCAAGAAACGCACTTTAAAACCAACGCCGAACCTCAGTGCTCCAATAAGAATTTTTCATACATCTTTAAAGCCTCGGGTCCTGACAAAAAAAATGGAGTCATGATAGCCATTAAATCTACATGCTCATTCCCCCTACATGACAGCCTTCAGGATGTTGATGGTTGATATCTGGCATTGAATTGTACATTAAACAATGATAATTACACCATCGTATCAGTATATGCCCCCAACAAGAAACAGATTCACCTTCTGTCCAAATTGATGAAAAAAATCAATCGCTTTAAACAAGGACACCTTGTCATGTGTGGGGACTTTAACATAGTACCTGACAACTCCATTGACTCTTCTTCCCACTCGACCAGAGTTACAACCCCTATGGGACCGTTCATTCAATCTCATGACCTATTTGATGTGTGGAGATGCCATCACACCACCGAAAGGGACTACTCCTATTTCTCCCCTAGACACAACTCTTACACTCGGATTGACTACTTTGTAGTGGATAAATGGACTTTGCCCAAAATCTCCTCCACGGAGATATTGACCATTACGTGGTCTGACCACGCTCCAGTTACAATGACCATAGAAGACTTGCCGAAGATTTCCCGTACACGGATATGGAGAGCAAATGCTGTGATTCTTCACTCACCGATCCATTCTTCTTATATTAGAGAGCGTCTAACAGAATACTTTAATACTAATGCAGGATCTGTTAGCAATGATACCGTTCTTTGGAATGCCCATAAGGCATTCATAAGGGGGATCCTTATTCAAGTTACTGCTAGAGAGAGGAGGAGGAGATCACAGCATCTAAACACACTTACTGCCGATATTAAAATGCTAGAACACCAAAACTAAACTAATCCAGATCCATTAACCAAGACTAAATCAGACTCCCTTAGACAGGAATTAAAATCTCTCCTTCTAAAATCCTTTGAAAGAGCACATAAGCATTTTAGAGCTCAACACTACTCTACTGGTAACAAAGCCGGAAAGGCAATGGCCAATAGAATCAAAGGTTACTATTCCAAAACCAAAATTACCCATCTATTCCACCCAGCTACTAAACAGAAACTGATAGATCCACAAGCTATTGCAGACGCATTTAGTTACTACTACAATACACTTTATAATTTAAAAGATGACACATCTGTCACACTGCCGTCTCTACCTGACATAGAGGCATTTCTCAATGAGATCAACCTCCCTAAACTGACCACAGAACCACAGAACAACTAGACTCCCTGAACACCCCATTTACAGATCTAGAAATCAAAAATATAATTTCATCACTTCCCTCTAACAAATCTCCTGGCCCAGATGGTCTTACAGGAGAGTATTACAAACAATTTGGAACTGTGCTAATACCATATCTGACCAAAGTGTACAATGATGCTGCCTCCTCCTCCTCTCTCCCCCCAGAAATGCTAAGTGCCTTAATTGTTACACTACCGAAGCCGGGGAAAGAGCCTACCTCTGCACAAAACTTCCGACCCATATCTCTTCTCAATGTGGACACAAAAATCTATGCCAAACTAATAGCCCACAGATTACTCAACCTAATGCCCCTACTAATACATAAGGACCAATCAGGCTTCACAAAAGGGAGGCAGACAACTGATGCCACTCGCAGAATTATCAACATAATCCATCACGCTGAGATATCTAGAATGCCTTCTCTGCTCCTATCCTTGGATGCAGAGAAGGCGTTCAATAGGGTCCATTGGAAATACCTTGAAGCAACCCTTGGCAAATTTGGTTTTCAGGGCCCCATTCTGGCAGCCATAATGGCTCTGTATTCCTCCCTGTCACGGAACGTCCCACACTCCGCTTGAGTGCTTCCGTCATATACCACTTCCTCCCAGTCTGTATACAGATATCAGATATACCAACCTCTCTGAGCACAAGACAAGGCGACACTTGCTTGTTGCTAACATGAACTCACTTTATTCAGAACCAGAATACAGTCTTATATACAGGAGAAAATATTACTCTAACAATACAAACGTAACCTAATTAACCTAATTAACATGAGCTAATTAACTAATCCTTTATACAGCCTAGGTGATTGAGACATGACCTTTTGCCCAGACTGAGTTAATTATCACAGGACACCTTATCACAATAGCAGCAGCTCCAATAGGAGTCGTCCCGTCTCCTACATTGTATAGAGGACAATGTGATCAGCTCATTCAATTAACATAAACACAGGTAGTTGGAATTGATGACACCAGCATCTCCTCACAGGATGTGTCCCAACAGTATAATTCAGTCTTATCATTCTAATATGGCATATAAAGGGTTCCCAGAGTCTGTGTGTTTTGGGGGGACATGGAGCTGAATCCAAAGTAACACCAACCCCAGGGTCCCCAGGCATACAGCTTACAGAGAGCACCATTCCCCAAAATGCTAGGGCCCATAATCAAAAGGCAACAGGCTTGCATTCAGTCCTCTCCAACAGCCTCTGTCCCGGCTAGATCTGTCACATTTCTCCCCTTTCGGCAGGAGACTAACACAGGAGGAGACCCCAGACGGGTTGACTCCGAAGTTAGTCAGTAGTTCCAGTCCTCTACTGCCTGTACCCACACAATACCCCAAATAAATTATTCCAAACCGAGTATTACTCACCCAGCCAACCTCTGCCTCTCTCAGAGAACATATCTGCCACTGGGGAGAGGCCTGGACTGGCCCTTCTCCCTGGAGTCCTTTCTGCCGCTGGAGAGAAGACAGGGGGACTGAGCTCACTCCATCCTGCCCAGCATCCCTGGGGTATACAGGTGGGAACTGAAGCCCCATCCACCGACACCAGATCAAGCTGCAGTCGTGAGGTGATGACTGCATTCTCTCCTTGGATCCTTATCTGCAGATCGCGATAGACTGCCACCTCCTCAACTTGGGCCTCCACAATTGCTGCAGGTGTGGGGAAGAGGTCTTGGACCCTCTGTCCGGTTGCCAGCACTTCTGCTGGGGATTTGCTAAGTGATTCCTCCTCTACAGAAATGTCTATCAAATCCTCAGTCTCTGGAATTGCTAAAAGTGTGGGACAAAGGTCTTGGACCCTCTGTTCGGTTACCAGATCTTCAGCTGGAGAAGTTTGTTGTTACTCCATAGATGCTGCTGGCAGAAAATCACATTTTCCTGTCAGTGTTGTGGGAAAAAGGCCGACTACCTCTTCTCTAAAGAAGGCCGAAGCCACTGTTGGTGCTGGGCAGAACACAGTGAACTTTGGCCCTGATAGCAGCTCTTCTGCTGGAGGCTCATCAGGTTGTTCTTCCTCAGCAGAAAAGTCTATCAAATCCCATGTCTCTGCAACTGATGTCTGGGGATAGAGGTTCACCATCTCCTGTCCGTGGAACTCAGAAGATGCCATCAGTGCTGAGCAGAGTGCAATGAAGTTTGGCCCTAATCCCAACTCTTCTGCTGGGGGCTCACCCGATGGTTCTTCCTCAGCAGAAAAGTCTATCAAATCCCCTGTCTCTGCAACTGGTGTCTGGGGATGGAGGTTCACAATCTCCTGTCCATGGAATCCAGAAGATGCTATCAGTGCTGGGCAGAGGTTAGCAGAGCTCTGCCCTGTTCTCAGCACTTCAGGTTTGGGGATGGCAATCTCCAGATTTTCCACTGCAGATTCTCTGGCATGCTGCTGGACAGGCACATTCCTCCATCCAAGATCATCCCATGCAGAAACAGGATCATCAAGGTCAGTCAGCACTTGCTGCATCCGCCATAAGAACTCCGCCTCCATAGCTGCGGGGGCAGGTTGGCAAAGCACACTATTGCTCTGCCACATTGCAGACTCTTCAGCCAGGATTTCAGGGTTGTCAGTTGGTATTTCCTGATAGTCCCAGGCAAAGGGAGCCCAGCCCTGGCACTGAGCAATGTCTAGCAGCCGTCTGTAGGCGATCTCTAGCTCCCATTCCTGAACTGCCAGAAACTCCAAATCGTCCTGTGCCCAGTGCACTTCCGAAATGTTCAGTAGCCCTTCTCTGAAATCCATGATTTCGTCCACTCGCCACTCCAAATCACTCCCAAAGTTAGAGTCCCCTGTCAGCTTCACATACAACAGTCCCAAGCCGCCGTAGCTTAAGCCTTCCGTTGGGCTGTCATCCGCTGTCCAGGGACATGCTTGGGATACATGCCACCGGAGGGCTCTGTAGCTCTCATCCAGCTTTATCTCTGCCCAGACCAGCCTGCTTAATTCAGCTGTCTGCTTCTTGTGTGGTTTTTCTCCCAAAAACCGCATCCGCAGTCCGTACTGCGACCAGTACCTTTCCTCGATGGAGGGGAGAACTTTTCCCTGGTGTCGCTGCTCACGGGCTAGCGCTTCCTTCCAGAGTTTGCAGCGAATAGAATCACACCATCCCAGCAGGACCTGCTCTGATACTGGTCCTCTGTGCTGTATCTGCATCTCTCGCAACCTCCTTCTGAATTCCTCATCCATGGCGGCTGGTATCTGTACCTCTCCTCTCCTGCTATCTGGACCTTGGATCCAGATGGAAGTTTGGATGTCCCAGACTGCAGGAAGCTTTCCCGCTGCTTGCCACCAATGTCACGGAACGTCCCACACTCCGCTTGAGTGCTTCCGTCATATACCACTTCCTCCCAGTCTGTATACAGATATGAGATATTCCAACCTCTCTGAGCACAAGACAAGGCGACACTTGCTTGTTGCTAACATGAACTCACTTTATTCAGAACCAGAATACAGTCTTATATACAGGAGAAAATATTACTCTAACAATACAAACGTAACCTAATTAACCTAATTAACATGAGCTAATTAACTAATCCTTTATACAGCCTAGGTGATTGAGACATGATCTTTTGCCCAGACTGAGTTAATTATCACAGGACACCTTATCACAATAGCAGCAGCTCCAATAGGAGTCGTCCCGTCTCCTACATTGTATAGAGGACAATGTGATCAGCTCATTCAATTAACATAAACACAGGTAGTTGGAATTGATGACACCAACATCTCCTCACAGGATGTGTCCCAACAGTATAATTCAGTCTTATCATTCTAATATGGCATATAAAGGGTTCCCAGAGTCTGTGTGTTTTGGGGGGACATGGAGCTGAATCCAAAGTAACATCAACCCCAGGGTCCCCAGGCATACAGCTTACAGAGAGCACCATTCTCCCAAATGGTAGGGCCCATAATCAAAAGGCAACAGGCTTGCATTCAGTCCTCTCCAACAGCCTCTGTCCCAGGCTAGGTCTGTCACACTCCCCATCAGCACAGGTCTATAAGTCGAAGATGCTGTCTAAGCCATTCTCCATCACTAATGGCACCCGACAAGGTTGTCCGCTCTCACCAATCATTTTTAACCTAATTATGGAACCCTTAGCAGAACATGTCATATCCCACTCTACAATATCAGGCTTCACCACTGGTACCACAGAACACAAAATAAATTTATTTGCAGACGACGTGATAATGATGAACACAAACTCTCACTCTTGCCTGGCTTCGGTCCAATAGCTACTGAAAAGGTTTAGTACTTTATCTTACTACAAAGTTAATGAACATAAATTCTACATTGTAGACCTGGGCATTGATGCAACCACTAGTAATCTACTCCAGACTCAATATCCTTACCCATGGGCGGAGGATAGTATTCCCTACCTCGGCATTAATCTCACCAAATCCACTAGAGGTCTTTTCGCACACAACTACACAGACGCCAAACAGATGATGCTTACTGAAACCACAAAACTCTCCAAACATGAATTCTCATGGTCAGGCCGCCTGGCAGCCTTTAAAATGATGGTATTACTACGGTTGCTCTACATATTTCGCACGCTTCCTATACCACTTTCATCTACCTACCTGAAATCTCTCCAATCCATCCTAAGCCAATTTGTTTGGCAAGGGAAAAAATCTAGATGTAGTCACATGAAACTTATTAAAACAGAGATCCGTGGGGGAAATGGGATACATAGACATCAAAGACTAATACAATGCCACCATTCTATCACAAATGAAAGAATGGATGAATATCTCACCCAAAACTCTCTGGAGTGATATAGAAAATCACAAGACACCGGGCAGAAACCTCGCCAACTGGTTATTTAGTACTTCTACACATAATCCTCACATTTTCCACTACTCACCCACTGTCCAAGCCTCAGTTAAAGTGTGGCGTACACTACACAATACCAAATGGTCACATGTACTGACAAAACCACTACACATTTCTTTAAACACCTTAAAGCTTCTTACTCCTGACTTAACACTCTCATCCTGGATTACTGACTGGGTAACATACACACAAGAACTTCTCGATCTAACAACCTGCAAATCCTTCTCACAAATAGGCAAAGACCTCAATGCACCCTCCAAAGACTTCCTCAGCTACTTCAGATTACAAAACTGCTTGAAGGCACACACATCTCTAGAAGGAAAACTACCCTTGAAACTATGGAACTACTTCTTTACTGAACACTCTAACACTAAAGGGACTTCCCTCATATACTCATTCCTACAGGAAAAAAACATGTTCAGCAAAACCAAACCTCTCCTTGACTGGGAAACTGACCTACAGACACAATTCACAGATGCCCAATGGCAACAGGCAATCACATCTATTTACAAAGCAACAACTTGCACCTCCCTTTGGGAAATCACCCAAAAAACGCTAATGAGATGGTACCTAACTCCGTCCAGACTGGCCAAATTCCACAAACACGCCTCACACGACTTCTGGAGAAACTGTGGCCATACGGGCACCCTCCTCCACATTCTTTGGTCTTGCCCAAATGTAACCCAGCTTTGGAAAAATGTGGAATCCATACTCCAAGACATACTCCATAGCTCGGTTACAATTACACCACACTTAGCCATTCTTAATCTGACAATAGAAGATTTTCCCACACACTAAAGAACAGTGATTACACACGTCCTCCTAGCTACCAAACTCTTGATCACTAGAAACTGGAAATTGACAACATTCCCTCCCTTACGGAAGTTACTAACTTAGTACAAACCCATTTCACTTATGAAACCCTTTTGTCATGCAGCAAACAATCCCATACAAAGACACTAACTCGCTGGAACCCATGGGTCCTTTGGTACTCAAAAAAGAATTAATGATTGAAGTAAGGTTTAACAATTGAATGCCCTGTGTCTCTACTCTCCTTCCACTTGAAGCTCTCCTTCCCCCCCTTCCCTTATCCCTCCTTGCCCCTCCTTCCTCTTGCACCCCTCCCCTCCTTACCCCACCCCTCCGCCTATCATTCCAGGTCAACTGTTCTACCCTATGTTTATAATCACTGTGTTAACGATTTTTTCTTTCTCATAGAACGTTATTCATAAAATCGCTATTCAGACTATACTTACAATATCTAATCTGTAAACTTACATTTACATGTTCTTGTTCCTGTTCCTTACTATGAATTCGTAACCTGTAATATGTAAAACTCAATAAAAATGTATTGAACAAAAAAAAAAAAAGTGGAAAATGAGGAGTTCTGTTAAAACCAAACCACGGTCAGGTAGACCAACTAACATTTCAGCCACAACTGGCAAGAAAATTGTTCAGGATGCAAAGAAAAACCCAAAAATAACTTCAGGTGAAATACAGGACTCTCTGAAAACATGTGGTGTGCTATTTCAAGATGCACAATAAGGAGGCACTTGAAGAAAGATGGGCTGCATGGTCGAGTCGCCAGAAGAAAGCCATTACAATGCAGATGCCACAAAGTATCCCACTTACAATACACCAAACTGCACAGAGACAAGCCTCAAACCTTCCGGCACAGTCATTTGGAGTGATGAGACCAAAATGTAGCTTTTTGGCCACAACCATAAACACTTCATTTGGAGAGGAGTCAACAAGGCCTATGATGAAAGGTACACCATTTTTACTGTGAAACACGGAGGTGGATAGCTGATGTTTTTGGGATGTGTGAGGTACAAAGGCACAGGAAATTTGGTTAAAATTGATGGCAAGATGAATGCAATATGTTATCAAAACATACTGGCAGAACATTTGCATTCATGCACCACATGTATGGGACCTTTTGGCAGTCTAGCCGCATACAGGACCTTGAAAACCAAGCACCACCTTTAGGCTTTCTAAGGGCATACATTTTTGATTTCACTCCTCCATACCTATGACAGTTTCATAGGCCATGAAATGCCCAGATAGCACAACCCCCCCCCCCCAAATTTTCCCCATTTTGTAAATTAGACACCCCAAGCTATTTGCTGAGAGGAATGTTGAGTATTTTGCAGATATTGCTTTTTGTCACAAAGTTTTGAAAATTGAAATAAGAAAACAAAAATACATTTTCCTTTTCTTTCTTTGTGTTCCAAAACAAATGAGAGCTGCAAAATACTGCCTCTAGCAATACTAGCAAATACCTTGGGGTGTCTTCTTTCCAAAATGGGGTCATTGGGGGGGGGGGGTTGTGCTATCTCGACATTTCAGAAAGTAAAATCACCATTTTACACCCTTAGAAATCCTGAAGGCGGCGATTGGTTTTCAGGGTCCTGTACACGGCTAGGCTCCCAAAAAGTCCCGAGTACATAGATAGCAAACATGACATGCTGAAAAATTGTGCACAACCATGCAATGGCAACAGACTACCTACATATTTAAAAGCCTTTACAGGTTACCACTTTAGAATTACAGAGGAGGTCTACTGCAAAAATGACTGCCCTCGATCTGACGTTCGTGGTGATATCTCACATGCATGGTGCAATTGCTGTTTACATACGACACAAGACTGACGCTTGCATTCGCCTTTGCATGCCTTTAACTGTGGTGGTAAAATCACCTCCTACAGCGCTGGAGTCACTGATTTACGTATCGTGAGAGCAAATGCTGTTGCTGTCAAGATCAATAAATCAGTGCTGCAGCTGAATAGCATACTTGAAAAAAAAATGGTAACAAGAAAACATTAACTCAATAAAGCAACTTTTTTTTTTAAATCTGTGACAAAAGAGTAAAAAAAACATGCCGAAGCATGGGGGCAATCCACTCCTAATGTTAGGGGCAAATCGCCCTTCCACCCCTGCCCCCATGCTTTGGCATATTTGCTCTTTTTTTAACTGTGGTAGTGAAATCACCTCCTACAGCGATGGAGTTGCCGATTTACGTATCATGAGAGCAAACGCTGTTGCTGTCAAGATACATAAATCAGCGCTGCAGCTGAATGGCATACCTACAAAGAAAACAATGATTAACAATAAAACACAGTAAACAGTAAAGCATAAAAGACATACCTGCAAAGCAAACATGATAAAACATAGTAATAATAAAACATTGCAGTTAAGCATAAAATGCAGTAAAACAGAGAAGATAGAGATAGAGAGAGAGAGGAATATATATTTATATTACATTTTTTGTAACTCCAGGTTCGAGTCTCTAAAAATGCGATGGCCTCTTTGGAGACCCTGTAAAAGTGTGCACTAGGACTGTGCAGTACTGTACCCTATACTAATACTTCACTAGTGTGTGGTAGTGTTGGAAACATTCACAGATGCAGAGACCAGTTTGGCCAAGACAGGAGAGACAATAAAAGTGGGTGTCAGGCCTGTATCCGTGTTTCCTACAGACACATCATCTTCTTTGGGGTGTTCGTTGGGTAGGGGTACCAGGGAGGACATGCGGAAAATGCCTCTCATGCAGCCAGCTCACTGCATTTGCATTGGGAAATGGGGCATAGCACGTCTGGAAACAGAAGAGCTGTGATGACCTCTTCCTGGAATTTAAGGAAGGATCCAGTTCGTCCTGATGCTTTGTATAGCACAAAAGCGTTCAGCAGAGCCAATTGAAATAGGTATACAGACACTTTTGTACCAGCGTCTGGCTCTAGGGGTAATTAAGTATGGCACCATCAACTGGCCATTGAAGTTCACCCCCCTATATTAAGGTTGTATTCGTAGACACAGATGGGCTTCACAACAACACCAGTCACTGTTGGAATTTTGACTGTCGTATATGTGTGAAGGGAGGACAGAACGAAAACATTCTGATTATCCATCCACTTCACTGCGAGCAAATTATAACATCTCAAGCAGGCTTTCTCCTCCTGTCTAGGTCGGGATTCTACAAGCCATTGGGGAGAAGCCCCTGCAATTAGATCGCACGGTGCCACATGTGCCAGTTCCACAATCAAAAAGGTGACTGAAAAGTGGCATGCTTGTGCAATAATTGTCCACGTACAAGTGGTACCCCTTTCTGAATAAGGGTGACACCAAGTCCCAAACAATCTTGCCAGCACTCCCTATGTAGTCTGGGCAGTTGTGGGGCTCCAAGTTTTCCGACAAACTATAAAACTATATGTATAGCCTGTTGCCCCGTCATAGAGCTTATACAACTTGACCCCATATCTGGCACTCTTGCTGGGGAGATACTGTTTTAAAAACAAGCGGCCAGAAAAAGTAATCAGGGACTTATCAACATAGACAACTTAATTGGGAGTAAACAAGGCTGCAAACTGTTGGTTGAAGTGGTTTTCGAGGGGAAAAAAAATTATGGAGCTGATCAAATCCAGGGTCACCCCGAGGACGTCAGAGTTCATTGTTGTTGAAGTGCATAAACCGCAAGATCTGCTCATATCTAGCCCTGTTCATGGAAGCAGAGAACACAGGTATATGATGGATTGGGTCAGTGGAGCAATATGACCACAACTCACTCTTTTTAGTTATGCCCATGAGGAGGGATAGGCCCAGAAAAGTCTTAAATCCAGAAACCGTAATATGTTTCCAATCTATCCCCTGGCAAGGGTCAACTGGGGATTAGCAGCAATGAATTGACCAGCATACAAATTGCTTTGGTCCACAATAGATCTATAGAGATCTTCCGAGAAAAACAGCGAATAAAAATCAAGTGATGTAAAATCAACTGTATCCACCTGAATTCCGGGTTGGCCAGTGAATGGGGGAAGTACGGGCACTGCAGAAGGTGGGCTCCCAACTAGTATTGGCAAATGCAGCAGGAAGGGCACTATGGGTGCTACGGGCCTGTCTTTGTCTTCTTGGTGGCTGCGGGACACTACTTGTGCTAGCCATTGCACCAGCTTGAACTGCACTTATGGGACTCGCCATGTCCCCACGTGATACTGCAGTGCTTGTTTGTCTATGACCAGGGTGTACTAGGCCTCTGGTGCTTGCAATTTCACCAGTAGGATGAGAGGCACTAGTACCAACTTTCTGCTCCATACAAGAGCCCTGCGGTTGTTGCACCTCAACAACAGAAGAACAGGGTCGGGTACGCCTGACCTTAGCAGGGACCACTACTCCGTCCTCAGAGCTATCTGTCAGGGTGCCGCTGCTGTATACTGGTTTGTATACTGAGCCTGAATCTGACACTGAGGCGGCTTCCCCTTTGCTCTCATATGTCATGCTCAACAATGTGTAGGCCTCTTCACTAGTGTACCTTTGATTGGACATTTTGTTCTCTAAATTTATAGGTACAGCTAGTGTGACTCACAGGAAAGAAAGAGCACCTGATTGTCAGAGCCTGCTTCAATCGCTACCAAAAAAAATTGTTAGCGTTTGCAGGGATCAGGCCTGACTCTGCAAACGCTGCAGTTATGTGTGTTATGTTTTGTAGGTGACAGTGATCGATTGATACTGCACTTGGGTGGGCTGGGCGGAGGGGCTAAACGCAAGTGCTGGCAGGTATCTGGGCTTATCCTGCTAACACTGAGTTTTTGGGAACACTAAACTACTGGAGACGCTAATATAGATCTGATCAGATCAAAGATATTGGGGGTGATTTACTAAGAAGAAGGCACTGCACCAGTTCATACATTAATTGGTGCACCGGAAAAATCATTACTATAAGATCGCAATGAGATGGTATAGGAGCCCGGTAGCTTTAAATTTAATCAAGGAAATACAGACTTATGCTGGAGATGTAAAATAGAAAGAGGAACGATGGAACATATATGGTACGGATGTCATCTGGTGAGAGGATTCTGGAACAAGATATTCGAAATTTACTACAAAGTATAAGGAGTAGAGGGAACCCCAAGTATGGAAATCTCGTTATTATCTTTGACATCAAAATCAATAAAAACAATCAAAACAGATATCATCCATCACATGACATCCGCACCCACACTAATAGCAAGAAATTGGAAGGAAACAAGGAGTCCAACAGGAGTCCAACAATAGCGGAATGGATATGTGAAATGAACGAAATTCAATATATAGAAAAACAGATAAGAGATGAAGGGTTTATAATAAACCAAATACCAGAAGTTTGGCAAAAATGGGATGAGTTTCGGTCATCAAGAGAAATGTCTATGTTTCCATAAATGGAAGGAGCGGGCGTTTTTTTTTTTTTTCTCTTCTTGTTGTTTTTTGTATGAAAGTGGTATGGATGCATTATAGGTACAAATATGGTGGTAACGAGGAAGGTAGAAATAGAGAAAATGAGGGATAATGATTAAGTTTGTTTATTAATTTATGGATTGGCATATTAAAATATCATTATATGTACCTTTTGTATGAAGGATATGATATAAAGTTGTTAATGTTTAATTGGTATATATTGGTATTAATTACTGTTTTATATAAAAAAAAAATTGAGTGAAAATCTAATATAGAGATATTGAAAACAGAAATATGCATATACCGTCCTTAACCACTTGCCGACCGCCTCACGCATATATACGTGAACAGAGCGGCACGAGCAGGCAAAATCACGTACCTGGTACGTGATTGCCTTCCCGCGGGCGGGGGGTCCGATCGGACCCCCCCCCGGTGCCAGCGGCGGTCGGCTTTTGTCTGGGAGCGTTCCGTGATGAGGGGGAGGCCATCCGATCGTGGCCCCCCCCTCGCGATCGCTCCCAGCCAATGAGAGACATCCCCTGCCTCTGTATAGTACACACAGGCAGAGGATGTGATGTCATCTCTCCTCGGCTTGGCAGTTTCCGTTCCAGCGCCGAGGAGAGAAGACATGTGAGTGCACAAAACATACACACACACACAGTAGAACATGCCAGGCATACTTTACACCCCCCCCGATCGCCCCCCCGATCCCCCCCAAGCACCCCCCCCTGTCAAACTGACACCAAGCAGTGTTTTTTTTTTTTTCTGATTACTGCATGGTGTCAGTTTGTGACAGTTAGAAGTGTTAGGTCAGTGAGTGTTAGCCCCCTGTAGGTCTAGGATACCCCCCTAACCCCCCCTAATAAAGTTTTAACCCCTTGATCACCCCCCATCACCAGTGTCGCTAAGCGATCATTTTTCTGATCGCTGTATTAGTGTCGCTGGTGACGCTAGTTAGGGACGTAAATATTTAGGTTCGCCGTCAGCGTTTTATAGCGACAGGGACCCCCATATACTATCTAATAAAGCTTTTAACCCCTTGATTGCCCCCTAGTTAACCCTTTCACCCCTGATCACCATATAACTGTTACGGTTGACGCTGGTTAGTTTGTTTATTTTTTATAGTGTCAGGGTACCCGCCGTTTATTACCGAATAAAGGTTTAGCCCCCTGATCGCCCGGCGGTGATATGCGTCGCCCCAGGCAGCGTCAGATTAGCGGCAGTACTGCTAACATCCACGCACGCAGCATATGCCTCCCTTAGTGGTATAGTATCTGAACGCATCAATATCTGATCCGATCAGATCTATACTAGCGTCCCCAGCAGTTTAGGGTTCCCAAAAACGCAGTGTTAGCGGGATCAGCCCAGATACCTGCTAGCACCTGCGTTTTGCCCCTCCGCCCGGCCCAGCCCAGCCCACCCAAGTGCAGTATCGATCGATCACTGTCACTTACAAAACACTAAACGCATAACTGCAGCGTTCGCAGAGTCAGGCCTGATCCCTGCGATCGCTAACAGTTTTTTTGGTAGCGTTTTGGTGAACTGGCAAGCACCAGCGGCCTAGTACACCCCGGTCGTGGTCAAACCAGCACTGCAGTAACACTTGGTGACGTGGCGAGTCCCATAAGTGCAGTTCAAGCTGGTGAGGTGGCAAGCACAAGTAGTGTCCCGCTGCCACCAAGAAGAAGACAAACACAGGCCCGTCGTGCCCATAGTGCCCTTCCTGCTGCATTTGCCAATCCTAATAATTGGGAACCCACCACTTCTGCAGCACCCGTACTTCCCCCATTCACATCCCCAACCAAATGCAGTCGGCTGCATGAGAGGCATTTTCTTTATGTCCTCCCGAGTACCCCTACCCAACAAAGCCCCCCAAAAAAGATGTTGTGTCTGCAGCAAGCGCGGATATAGGCGTGACACCCGCTATTATTGTCCCTCCTGTCCTGACAATCCTGGTCTTTGCATTGGTGAATGTTTTGAACGCTACCATTCAATAGTTGAGTATTAGCGTAGGGTACAGCACTGCACAGACTAGGACACACTTTCACAGGGTCTCCCAAGATGCTATCGCATTTTGAGAGACCCGAACCTGGAACCGGTTACAGTTATAAAAGTTACAGTTACAAAAAAAAGTGTAAAAAAAAAAAAAAAAAAAAAACACACAAACAAAAATATAAAATAAAAAAAAATAGTTGTCATTTTATTGTTCTCTCTCTCTCTCTATTCTCTCTATTGTTCTGCTCTTTTTTACTGTATTCTATTCTGCAATGTTTTATTGTTATTATGTTTTATCATGTTTGCTTTTCAGGTATGCAATTTTTTATACTTTACCGTTTACTGTGCTTTATTGTTAACCATTTTTTGGTCTTCAGGTACACCATTCACAACTTTGAGTGGTTATACCAGAATGATGCCTGCAGGTTTAGGTATCATCTTGGTATCATTCTTTTCAGCCAGCGGTCGGCTTTCATGTAAAAGCAATCCTAGCGGCTAATTAGCCTCTAGACTGCTTTTACAAGCAGTGGGAGGGAATCCCCCCCACCGTCTTCCGTGTTTTTCTCTGGCTCTCCTGTCTCAACAGGGAACCTGAGAATGCAGCCGGTGATTCAGCCAGCTGACCATAGAGCTGATCAGAGACCAGAGTGGCTCCAAACATCCCTATGGCCTAAGAAACCGGAAGCTACGAGCATTTTATGACTTAGATTTCGCCGGATGTAAACAGTACCATTGGGAAATTGGGAAAGCATTTTATCACACCGATCTTGATGTGGTCAGATGCTTTGAGGGCAGAGGAGAAATCTAGGGTCTAATAGACCCCAATTTTTTCAAAAAAGAGTACCTGTCACTACCTATTGCTATCATAGGGGATATTTACATTCCCTGAGATAACAATAAAAATGATTTAAAAAAAATATGAAAGGAACAGTTTAAAAATAATATAAAAAAGCAAAAAAATAATAAAGAAAAAAAAAAAAAAAAAAAAAGCACCCCTGTCCCCCCTGCTCTCGCGCTAAGGCGAACGCAAGCGTCGGTTTGGCGTCAAATGTAAACAGCAATTGCACCATGCATGTGAGGTATCACCACGAAGGTCAGATCGAGGGCAGTAATTTTAGCAGTAGACCCCCTCTGTAAATCTAAAGTGGTAACCTGTAAAGGCTTTTAAAGGCTTTTAAACATGTATTTAGTTTGTCGCTACTGCACATTTGTGCGCAATTTTAAAGCATGTCATGTTTGGTATCCATGTACTTGGCCTAAGATCATCTTTTTTATTTCATCAAACATTTGGGCAATATAGTGTGTTTTAGTGCATTAAAATTTTAAAAAGTGTGTTTTTTCCCCAAAAAATGCATTTGAAAAATCGCTGCGCAAATACTGTTTGAAAAAAAAAAATGAAACACCCACCATTTAAATCTGTAGGGCATTTGCTTTAAAAAAATATATAATGTTTGGGGGTTTAAAGTAATTTTCTTGCAAAAAAAAAAATTTTTTTCATGTAATCAAAAAGTGTCAGAAAGCGCTTTGTCTTCAAGTGGTTAGAAGAGTGGGTGATGTGTGACATAAGCTTCTAAATGTTGTGCATAAAATGCCAGGACAGTTCAACCCCCCCCCAAATGACCCCATTTTGGAAAGTAGACACCCCAAGCTATTTGCTGAGAGGCATGTCGAGTCCATGGAATATTTTATATTGTGACACAAGTTGCGGGAAAGAGACACATTTTTTTTTTTTTTTTTGCACAATGTTGTCACTAAATGATATATTGCTCAAACATGCCATGGGAATATGTGAAATTACACCCCAAAATACATTCTGTTGCTTCTCCTGAGTACGGGGATACCACATGTGTGAGACATTTTGGGAGCCTAGCCACGCACGGGACCCCGAAAACCAAGCACCGCCTTCAGGCTTTCTAAGGGGGTACATTTTTGATTTCACTCTTCATTGCCTATCACAGTTTCGGAGGTCATGGAATGCCCAGGTGGCAAAAAAAACCCCCAAATAACCCCATTTTGGAAAGTAGACACCCCAAGCTATTTGCTGAGAGGTATAGTGAGTATTTTGCAGACCTCACTTTTTGTCACAAAGTTTTGAAAATTGAAAAAAGAAAAAAAAAATTTTTTTCTTGTCTTTCTTCATTTTCAAAAACAAATGAGAGCTGCAAAATACTCACCATGCCTCTCAGCAAATAGCTTGGGGTGTCTACTTTCCAAAATGGGGTCATTTGGGGGGGGTTTGTGCCGCCTGGGCATTCCATGGCCTCCGAAACTGTGATTGGCAGTGAAGAGTGAAATCAAAAATTTACACCCTTAGAAATCCTGAAGGCGGTGATTGGTTTTCGGGGGCCCTGTACGCGGCTAGGCTCCTAAAAAGTCCCACACATGTGGTATCCCCATACTCAGGAGAAGCAGCTAAATGTATTTTGGGGTGCAATTCCACATATGCCCATGGCCTGTGTGAGCAATATATCATTTAGTGACAACTTTGTGCAAAAAAAAAAAAAAAATTGTCACTTTCCCGCAACTTGTGTCAAAATATAAAATATTCCATGGACTCAACATGCCTCAAAGCGAATAGCTTGGGGTGTCTACTTTCCAAAATGGGGTAATTTGGGGGGGGGGTTTATGCCATCTGGGCATTTTATGGCCTTCAAAACTGTGATAGGTAGTGAGGAGTGAAATCAAAAATTTACGCCCTTAGAAATCCTGAAGGCAGTGATTGGTTTTCGGGGCCCCGTACGCGGCTAGGCTCCCAAAAAGTCCCACACATGTGGTATCCCCATACTCAGGAGAAGCAGCTAAATGTATTTTGGGGTGCAATTCCACATAGGCCCATGGCCTGTGTGAGCAATATATCATTTAGTGACAACTTTTTGTAATTTTTTTTTTTTTGTCATTATTCAATCACTTGGGACAAAAAAAATGAATATTCAATGGGCTCAACATGCCTCTCAGCAATTTCCTTGGGGTGTCTACTTTCCAAAATGGGGTCACTTGTGGGGGTTTTGTACTGCCCTGCCATTTTAGCACCTCAAGAAACGACATAGGCAACCATAAATTAAAGGCTGTGTAAATTCCAGAAAATGTACCCTAGTTTGTAGGCGCTATAACTTTTGCGCAAACCAATAAATATACACTTATTGACATTTTTTTTACCAAAGACATGTGGCCGAATACATTTTGGCCTAAATGTATGACTAAAATTGAGTTTATTGGATTTTTTTTAGAACAAAAAGTAGAAAATATCATTTTTTTTCAAAATTTTCGGTCTTTTTCCGTGTATAGCGCAAAAAATAAAACCGGCAGAGGTGATCAAATACCATCAAAAGAAAACTCTATTTGTGGGAAGAAAAGGACGCAAATTTCATTTGGGTACTGCATTGCATGGCCACGCAATTAGCAGTTAAAGCGACGCAGTGCCAAATTGTAAAAAGTGCTCTGGTCAGGAAGGGGGTAAATCCTTCTGGGGCTGAAGTGGTTAAACCCTGGTGTATAAAAGTCCAACAAAATGACAATGTGCTCCTTCAAATTGTTCTGTGCTTCTTGGAAAACAGTGCCCCATAAGAAATGCACTCACTGCTATTCTTCTGGGGCACTGTTTTCCATGCATTACTTGGATTGAGCATGCATCTGCAAAACAAATTATTAACAAAACACATTAAACATAAAAATTTGCTACATATTTTATTGGTCAACAAAACAGGACTTGGAAAGATTTAAACTTTTAGTAGTCATAGCAGTTTAAGGAAGATTTTGCAAAATGATGCAGCACAGACAATGAAATCAAAGCAAAACTAACAACCTACAAACAACAGATTGACATCAAAAATAATTCAGTGAAAAATATCCCCCCCACCAAAAAAACAAAAACAAAAGTAAAATATACTTGCTTTAAAACACATCTGTTTTGCAAAGACATAACAAAAAAAATACAAGGAGAAAATACATGTGTTACAAACTCTATGAGGACACCCAAATGTACTCTTGCCACACACACCATCAAGCAATCTTGCCTCTTTTCAGGGCAAGGTAAAGAATGCTATCTGCAAGCTTTACACAACATTGGTTTGTGTGCTAATGAGGCAATTGAAAACACATCCACAGTCCATGAAACACAAAAAATGCAAATTCACCCAATGTAGAGACAGAACTTCAAAGTGGGTACACCTGTTAAGGATGTCCTTACATTACTAACCCAAAAAACACACTCTGAGCATGCCCAGAAAAATCCAAGTGTTGTTCACACACAAAAAGTACAAAAAAAACCCAGAGTCCCTGAGCATGCCCAGACCAACACAAATGCATTTCACACACCAAAAGCCACAGCAAAAAAACAGTCCCTGAGCATGCCCAGAACAACCCAAATGCAGCTTGCACAAAGTAAGCCCCCTCCGTCCAAAATTATGCACATCATCTAGCATGCTACAAAATTACAGATGGGACAAACACCCCCGGTCCAGGGGGGCAAAGAGCCTAACATGAGCAAAAGTTATACAAATACCATTGCAGTCTATGGGAACTGACTTGTTAATTTTGCAAGTCCCCACTTGGCTGGCTTATATTCTAATTATTGGTAGGGATGTGCAGAACACCCCCCAGTTCAGTTCACAGCAGAACATGCAAACAGGCAAAAAATTTGTACGAACAACATTAAAGTCTATGGGACACGAACGTGAAAAATCAAAAGTGCTAATTTTAAGCGTTAATATGCAAGTTATTTTCATAAAAAGTGTTTGGGGACCTGGGTCTTGCCCCAGGGGACATGTATCAATGCAAAAAAAAAAGTTTTAAAAGCGGACGTTTTTTCGGGAGCAATGATTTTAATAATGCTTAAAGTGAAACAATAAAAGGGAAATATTCCTTTAAATTTCATACCTGGGGGGGGGGTGTCTATAGTATACCTGTAAAGTGGTGCATTTTTCCCATGTTTAGAACAGTCCCTGCACAAAATAACATTTCTAAAGGAAAAAAAATCATTTAAAACTACTCGAGGCTATAATGAATTGTCGGGTCTCTGCAATACAGATAAAAGTCATTGAAAAAAACGTCATGGGGGTCCCCCCGAAATCCATACCAGGTCCTTTAGGTCTGGAATGGATATTAAGGGGTACCCTGCACCAATTTTTTTTTCAAAAATGGCATGGGGTCCCCCTTAAAATCCATACCAGACCCTTCAGGTCTGGTATGAATTTTAAGGGGAACCCTGTGCCAAAATAAAAAATGGTGTGGGGGTCCCCCCAAAAATCCATACCAGACCCTTATCCGAGCACGCAACCTGGCAGGTTGCAGAAAAAGAGTGGGGATGAGAGCGCCCCCCTCCTGAACCATACCAGGCCACATGCCCTCAACATGGGGAGGGTGCTTTGGGGTAGCCCCCAAAAGCACCTTGTCCCCATGTTGATGGGGACAATGGCCTCATTCCCACAACCCTTGCCCAGTGGTTGTGGGAGTCTGCAGGCGGGGGACTTATCAGAATCTGGAAGCCCTCTTTAACAAGGGGACCCCCAGATCCAGCCCCCCTGTTTGAAATGGTAATGGGTACATTGTACCCCTACCATTTCACAAAAAAGTGTCAAAATGTTAAAAAACCACAAGACACATCTTGGGACAAGTCCTTTATTAAAAAATAAAAATGTCCCACGAAGTCCATTCATCTTCTTTTCTCGCTCCGCCAACAGACCGAAAAAAAAATATCCGCCTCCATGGGAGGCACCCGCCTTATGACTCTTCAGCGCGATGATAGTTCTTTTATAATTGAGGGCCGGGCCACACGGCAACGTACCCAGATGACCTGCCCTCCTCTGATGCACAGGGACTTCCCAATGGCTTCCTGGTGGCACCAGAGGGGGCGGGGCCATTCATTTATGTACCCGGGTGACCCTGCCCCCTCTAACGCCACGAGGAAGCCATTGGGAAGTCCCCGTGCTTCAGAGGGGGGCAGGGTCACCCGGGTACATCACCATGTGGCCCCGCCCTCAGTTATAAAAGAACTGTCATCGCGCTGAAGCGTTATAAGGAAGGTGCCTCCCATGGACTCCCAAGGACTTGTCCCAAGATGTGTCTTTTTTTAACATTTTTACACTTTTTTTATGACATGGTAGGGGTACAATCATTTCAAACAGGGGGGCTGGGATCTGGGGTCCCCTTGTTAAAGGGGGCTTCCAGATTCCAATAAGCCCCACGCCTGCAGACCCCCACAAACACCGGGCAAGGGTTGTAGGGATGAGGCCCTTTTCCCCCCATCAACATGGGGACAAGGTGCTTTGGGGATTACCCCAAAGCGCCCTCCCCATGTTGAGGGCATGTGGTCTGGTATGGTTCAGGAGGGGGGCACTCTCTTGCCCCCCTCTTTTCCTGCGGCCTGCCAGGTTCCATGCTCGGATAAGGGTCTGGTATGTATTTTTGGGTGGACCCCCAGGCCATTTTTTTTATTTCTGGCGCGGGGTTCCCCTTAAAATCCATACCAGATCTGAAGTGTCTGGTATGGATTTTGAGGGGGACCCCTACGCCATTTAAAAAAAAAATTGGTGCAGGGTTCCCCTTAATATCCATACCAGACCTGAAGGGAATGGAATTCCTGTTATGGAATTTGGGGGGACCCCCACGCAATTGTGTTTTAAATTTTGGTTCGGGGTTCCCCTTAATATTCATACCAGACCCAAGGGCCTGGTATGGATTTTTGGGGGGACCCCCATGCCCATGCTGTTTTTTTCAATGACTTTTATCTGTATTTTCAAGACCCGACAATTCATTATAGCCGCAAGTAGTTTTAAATTACTTTTTCCTTTAGAAATGTCATTTTATAAAGGGACTGTTCTAATCACGGGAAAAATTTGCCACTTTACAAGCATACTATAGACACCCCCAGGTACGGAATTTAAAGGAATATTTCACTTTTATTTCACTTTAAGCATTATTAAAATCACCGCTCCTGAAAAAAAACGTCCATTTTTAAAACTTTTTTTTGCATTGATACATGTCCCCTGGGGCACTTTTTATGACAATACCAAGCATATAAGCCTTTAAAATTAACACTTTTGATTTCTCCCATAGACTTTTAAAGGGTGTTCCCAGGCTTTTGAATTTGCCGCGAACACCCCAAATTGTTCGCTGTTTGTCGAACAGGCAAACATCTGATGTTCGAGTCTAACTTACATTCAACTCGAACATTGGGCTCATCCCTAGTTATTTGCCTTAAAATGGGTATGGGGGCCCAGGTCCCACACTGAGGGACATATATCAATGTCACCAATTTGGACAACCCCAAAAATGAAACAAGGAGAAGTGCCTTTAAAAATGCTAAATTTCTTAAAAGCTAGTAACTTGAGGGGGGCTTACTCTGCCTGTAAAGTGGTGCATCTGTAGCATGTATCCAAAATGCTGCTTCAAAGATGTACGGCTTTAGAGAAAACTTACAAATCTACATTGCAGCTGCAAGATTTTAACCCAAAACAAAAAATAGCCTGCCCCAATACAAACAAGGCCATTTGTGTCTGTTAAGGCTTAAAATGAGAACCCCCATGTGAAAAATACCACCCTAAACGAAAAAAATATTGTGCCCCTCCCACACACTAACAAACCCCTAGCCAAACACACAGTGAGTCAGCCCATGAAAGGGGGGTGAATGCTTGGGGGGCAGGAGGGTCTCGGGCACCCCAAAAGTTAACCACCTTGTTACCATATTCAGGGGGACAAGGGCCTCTTCCACTCAACCCTAGGCTGGGGTTGTGAAGGGCTGCAGGCAGGGGGCTTTACGGAATGTGGAAAGCCCCTTTAAACTAGTGGGTACAAGGTTCTTTGGGGTTTGTATTGGGCTGAGCCCAACATTCCCCAAAGGCAGCCAGCTATGTTGAGTGCATGTGGCCTTGTATGGTTGAGGAGGGGGTTGGGCGATCACTGTTCTCGCCCCTTTCCTAGCTGGCCCTGTTGTATGCTCTGAAAAAGGATGTGGTTTGGATTGGTGAAGGCAGGTCACAGCCTTTGGAGAATAGAGTGTGCAGTTTCCCTTTAAAAGCAAAAGCTAGCCCAATGAAATCATATGCATTAAAGGGGGAAGGTGAAATGCCCTTTTAGGAGGAGCTAGAGGAGCGGGAGTCTTTTTACATAATTTTAACCACCCATGCCAATTCTGACATTTCTTTCCTACATGTAAAAATCATATTTTTTTGCTAGAAAATTACATAGAACCCCCAAACATTATAGAACCCTCAACTTTTTATCTTGCACGGTATTTGCGCAGCAATTTTTGGAACATCTTTTTTTGGAAAAAAAACAGCTTTTTGCTTAAAAAAAAAACAAAAAAAAAACATAAAGTTAGTCCATTTTTTTTGCATAATGAGAAAGATTAATTTACGCCGCGTAAATAGATGCCTAACATGTCACGCTTCAAAATTGTACATGCTAATGGAATGGCACCAAACTTCAGTAGTTAAAAATACAGAGAAGGTCTAGTGCTAGAATTATTGCTCTCACTCTTATGCCCTGTACACATGGTCGGACATTGATCGGACATTCCGACAACAAAATCCATGGATTTTTTGCGACGGATGTTGGCTCAAACTTGTCTTGCATACACACGGTCACACAAAGTTGTCGGAAAATCCAATTATTCAAACGCGGTGACGTAAAACACGTACGTCGGGACTATAAACGGGGCAGTAGCCAATAGCTTTCGTCTCTTAATTTATTCTGAGCATGCGTGGCACTTTGTGTGTCGGATTTGTGTACACACGATCGGAATTTCCGACAACGGAGGTCCTATCACACATTTTCTGTTGGAAAATCCGGCCGTGTGTACAGGGCATAACAGTCGCGGTGATACCTCACATGTGTGGTTTGAACACTGTTTTCAAATGTGGGTGGGACTTAGGTATGCGTTCACTTCTGCGAGCGAGCACATGGGGACAGGGGCGCTTTCAATTTTTTTATTGTTAATTTTACTTTTTTTTTTTAGTTTGACACTTTTGAAAAAAAAAATGTTTGGATCACTTTTATTCCTATTACAAGGAATGTAAGGAAACATCCCTTGTAATAGGAATATGGCATGATCGGTCCTCTTTACAGTGAGATATGGGGTCAATAAGCACCCACGTCTCACCTCTAGTCTGAAAAGCCTGAAATAAAAAAATAAAAAAAGGATCTCGGCTTCCCAGCCAAGGCGGCACTGTTTGTTTGAATGCAGAGGCCAGGTGTGACGTCATAACATGCGCCCAGCCTCCGAACGATCATAGAGATTAAATTGTAGCGCTAAAAAACATATGCAAATTGTCTCTGTGCACATAAACATAATGTCCCAATGGTGACGTGTTGTCAAAGCAAAAAACAGTCCACAGTGAATATATGTGATCCGTGTGGCAGTTCTTTCAGCTTCTCAACGGTCAGCTCAGGTATCATCAAGATAAATGGATAGATGGAATACGCTTACCGGATATGGTGGATTCTACTGCCAAAAGCATAGAATCGATAAAGCTTTGTGCCACCAAGGGCAAAAGTGTGGAATGATGGAGGCAAGGGTAGAGCCTCTGCCAGGCCTGGATGTCCCTCTCAGTTGGCTGGAACAGGATCAGATTGGTTCCCAAAAAACAAGTAATGTCTCCATTCACCGGAACATGTGGAAAAAAGAGGGATGCTTCCACATAGTGTAACTCAGGGTGTTTTTATTACTAAAAAACCGCATAACATAAACATAAAACGTGATCACGAGTAAAAGGCAGTATATGGGGTATATGTAAAAACACCCATCTGGTCCGCCGGAAATCTCTATGGTAAACATCCTGGGACGGCAGATCCCATCTCCGACTCACCAATGGAAGTGGTGAGTCGGTAGAAGCACCTGAGGGAGGCGGAAGGGGGGCATGTCCCCTCTCGGCGCCCGTAAGAACGGTCAAGTGGCAGAACAGCCACTATGATTGTTCTTATGGTGTAGGGAATCACTGGCCGAAGAAGCCGATATCTGAATGATGCCTGTAGTTGCAGGCATCATTCAGATATACCCACACAAAGTCAAGAACGTCATATGACGGCCAGTGGGCAGGAAGTAGTTAACAAGGTGGATGTCACATGTTGGCAACATAACATGCTAACATGACCTATGTGCAAATCTCCTTAAATAATACATAAAGGTGAACCAACATAAAAAAAAAAAATGTCAAGTTTAGAGGTGTGCCCATTCAACCCACACAATTGCATATACATTGCTTAACATTTACTAGGATTTTGGCCGCACAGTGAACAAATGCATTTGAACGAGCACAAGAGCTGCTTGCGCATGCGCAATGCTTACATTGATCTCACGCAATTCTAAACGTACTTGCGTGCACAGCAGACTTTCTCTGAAAAAGTTACTCATTCTATTTTGGGCATATTTGTTACTAAACTTCCTCACATCACCCATAATATTGGCACTCTTTTGTTAATATTGAATTGAAAATGTCGTGCGCCATGTCCATAGTGGCGCACAGATTGCATTCTCCCGTGCGCCAAGATCGCTATAGTAAATGAGGGAATTGCACTCTGTTCCCAACGCACCATTTCCTAAATATGAAAATGTGCATTGCGGCTCGCTGTGCACCTCTACTGATGGTGCACGGCTTTTGTAAATCAGCCCCATTGATCCATTCAGACACTATACTAGTAAGGAAGGTGTATGGTGTATGGTGCATGCATGGGTATTAGCGCTACTGGCACTAGTCCGACGCTGCCTGGGATTGACACTGACCCTAACTGATGCTAAAATCTAACTGATGTTACCTGCCGGGCGATCAGGGGGTTAAACCTTTATTAGGTAATATATGGCGGGTGCCCTGACGCTATAAAAAACGAACTAACCAGCATCACACGTGGCACTAATACAGTGATCACTGGTGACAGGGGGTGAAAGGGATAACTGGGGGTGATCGAGGGGTTAAAACCTTTATTCAGTATTATATGGGGGTACCCTGATGCTATAAGAGACTGACAGTGAAACTAACCAACTAGCGTCACCCATGACACTACGGCGATCAGAATAGATAGATCTGTACACTATATTAGTCACACTGTGAAATAGGGTGAAAGGGTTAACTGGGGGGCGATCAAGGGGTTAAACTTTTATTAGGGGGGTTTAGGGGGGTACCCTAGACCTACCTAGGCCTACTACTATCTGCCCTAACGCTAATTAGTATCAGAAGTGGCATCAGTACAGTGATCAGTGAAAAATCTGAAAACTGCACTTGATGACACATTGACAGGGAGTGAAGCGGGTTAACTGGGTGGGGGGGGGGACAGGGGGTGATCGGGGGGGGGGTGAAATGTGTGCCTACATGTACTGTGTCAGTGTAGTGTTGGTGCAATTCACATTTGGATGTCCTCTCTCCTCTCTCTGGACCCGAAAAGAACTCCACAAGGGGAGGTGACATAATTTCTTCTGTCTGTGTTTTCATTACACAGGCAGAGGACAGTCTCTTATTCACGAGAACCGATCACCAGGAACAGGCCAGAAATCATTGGCCTGGGCCTGGAGGCTGATCGGTTCTAAAGCAAACCTGATTGCCGTGGGTGCGCCGGTTGTGCGCACACGTGCTCCCTAGGCAGCCACGCGCCCGATGTACATCTACAGCGATTTGCCCAGGAGAGCCAACTTGCCACAGTATAATGATGGCGGCTGGTCGGCTACTGGTTAAAGAACATACTGTAAAGCAGATGGCACCCAGTTTATTAATGCATTTATTGATTTGACTACTATGTTCTGGGGATGTGGTCCTGGCATTTATCATCTTGGAACCAGGGCTTTTTTTCAGGGGGAACTTGGTGGAACTCAGTTCCACCACCTCTGGCTCAGACCCTTTGGTGCCTGTTCCCCACAATCACTTGTAAACACAGAAGTCTGGTTTCTGTGTTTACAAGTGACAACTCTGCACTCTGTGTGTAACCCCCATGAACTCTGCACTCTGTATGTAATGCAATCCTGATATTTAATGTCCCTTTAAGACCCTTCTACTGTTTGAGAAATATGACCACACCCACTATTTGATGTGATTTGGAGGCTGTGTGTTGGGGAGGGGTTTGGGGGGGGGGGGGGGTCGTGGTTGAGTTCCAGCACCTATTGTTTGAGAAAAAAAGCGCTGCTTGGAACAATCCACAGTAAATTCAGATTCAGGACTAAATTTGTTAATCCTAGAGTGGGTTAATGATATTACAATTTTAATAACAGGTTCAACCCTGGCTTTTTCTTGGTAATCTTTAGCAGCCAAAAGCAGATAAATTATGTTAAAATTCTAATAACAGGGTTTTACTAAGTTTCTGACCTGGCTTCTTTTTTGGTATTCCTTTAATTGACAAGATTAGGCACTCAATAGACATTTCAACTGTCATTGGAATATGGGATGATGTTATACAGAACATCAATATTTTTTTCAAATTAAAAATGGCCCAACCTACTTTAGAATTTAGATATCCATATTTTTTTGTAACAAATCTAAATATAAAGTTTGCAATAGACTTCATAATATGTATGACTGATGAAAATGTCAAGTCCATGAAAACTTAAAATGTCAAGAACAATATGAACTATGCACTCAAATAGCAAACATGAGCTAACTGAGTGCTTTGGTATTTCCAATCTACTACACTCTTGCCACATAGCATATGGTAACTGTGCTACCATAATATTTTATTTGAAACATTCTGGACAGCTTTGGCTTTACAGATTAATAAGGTATTCTTTTGCTCTAGGCACCATCATGTGTTTTATAACTTTAAAGACCTAGATTTCTTGGAATGCAGTAATTCACATATAAATGGGCTGCCCTTTAAAATAATGATGAAGATTCTAGAAATGCCAAAAATCTGGATAAGTATAAATGTATGTATGGCGTATTTGTTATAAACTATTGTAACAGGGGTTGTCATACTATATGTATAGTTAATGTATCATGCTTGAAATCTATGGTCTAAATGCAAAACTGGGGAAAAGGTAATCTGGATTTTTTCAATGTAGTATGTTAACCAGTAAGGTATAAATTATGGCATACTGTATATTGTAAATGAGTAGGGATGAGCTTCGAGTTCGAGTCGAACTCATGTTCGACTCGAACATTGGCTGTTCGCAAGTTCGCCGAACAGCGAACAATTTGGGGTGTTCGCGGCAAATTCGAATGCCGCGGAACACCCTTTAAAAGTCTATGGGAGAAATCAAAAGTGCTAATTTTAAAGGCTAATATGCAAGTTATTGTCATAAAAAGTGTTTGGGGACCCGGGTCCTGCCCCAGGGGACATGGATCAATGCAAAAAAAAGTTTTAAAAACGGCCGTTTTTTCAGGAGCAGTGATTTTAATAATGCTTAAAGTCAAACAATAAAAGTGTAATATCCCTTTAAATTTGGTACCTGGGGGGTGTCTATAGTATGCCTGTAAAGGGGCGCATGTTTCCTGTGTTTAGAACAGTCTGACAGCAAAATTACATTTTGAAGGAAAAAACTCATTTAAAACTACCCGCGGCTATTGCATTGCCGACAATACACATAGAAGTTCATTGATAAAAACGGCATGGGAATTCCCCAAAGGGGAACCCCGAACCAAAATTTAAAAAAAAAAAATGACGTGGGAGTCCCCCTAAATTCCATACCAGGCCCTTCAGGTCTGGTATGGATATTAAGGGGAACCCCGGACAAAATTTAAAAAAAAAAATGACGTGGGGTTCCCCCTAAATTCCATACCAGACCCTTCAGGTCTGGTATGGATTTTAAGGGGAACCCCGCGCCAAAAAAAAAAAAAAACGGCGTGGGGTCCCCCCAAAAATCCATACCAGACCCTTATCCGAGCACGCAACCTGGCAGGCCGCAGGAAAAGAGGGGGGGACGAGAGTGTGGCCCCCCCCTCCTGAACCGTACCAGGCCACATGCCCTCAACATTGGGAGGGTGCTTTGGGGTAGCCCCCCAAAACACCTTGTCCCCATGTTGATGAGGACAAGGGCCTCATCCCCACAACCCTGGCCGGTGGTTGTGGGGGTCTGCGGGCGGGGGGCTTATCGGAATCTGGAAGCCCCCTTTAACAAGGGGACCCCCAGATCCCGGCCCCCCCCTGTGTGAAATGGTAAGGGGGGTACCCCTACCATTTCACTAAAAAACTGTCAAAAATGTTAAAAATGACAAGAGACAGTTTTTGACAATTCCTTTATTTAAATACTTCTTCTTTCTTCTATCTTCCTTCATCTTCTGGTTCTTCTGGCTCTTCTGGTTCTTCCTCCGGCGTTCTCGTCCAGCATCTCCTCCGCGGCGTCTTCTATCTTCTTCTCCTCGGGCCGCTCCGCACCCATGGCATGGGGGGAGGCTCCCGCTCTTCTCTTCTTCTTCATCTTCTTCTCTTCTTCATTTTCTTCTCCGGGCCGCTCCTCACACATGCTAGCATGGCGGGAGGCTCCCGCTGTGTGACGGCGCTCCTCGTCTGACAGTTCTTAAATAACGGGGGGCGGGGCCACCCGGTGACCCCGCTCCCTCTGACGCACGGTGACTTGACGGGACTTCCCTGTGACGTCACGGGGAATGCCACAGGGAAGTCCCGTCATGTCCAGTGCATCAGAGGGGGGCGGGGTCACCGGGTGGAGAAGAAAATGAAGAAGAGAAGAAAAGAAGAAGAGAAGAAGATGAAGAAGAAGAGAAGAGCGGGAGCCTCCCCCCATGCCATGGGTGCGGAGCGGCCCGAGGAGAAGAAGATAGAAGACGCCGCGGAGGAGATGCTGGACGAGAACGCCGGAGGAAGAACCAGAAGAGCCAGAAGAACCAGAAGATGAAGGAAGATAGAAGAAAGAAGAAGTATTTAAATAAAGGAATTGTCAAAAACTGTCTCTTGTCATTTTTAACATTTTTGACAGTTTTTTAGTGAAATGTTAGGGGTACAAGTACCCCCTTACCATTTCACACAGGGGGGGGCCGGGATCTGGGGGTCCCCTTGTTAAAGGGGGCTTCCAGATTCTGATAAGCCCCCCGCCCGCAGACCCCCACAACCCCCGGCCAGGGTTTTGGGGATGAGGCCCTTGTCCTCATCAACATGGGGACAAGGTGTTTTGGGGGGCTACCCCAAAGCACCCTCCCAATGTTGAGGGCATGTGGCCTGGTACGGTTCAGGAGGGGGGGGCCACACTCTCGTCCCCCCCTCTTTTCCTGCGGCCTGCCAGGTTGCGTGCTCGGATAAGGGTCTGGTATGGATTTTTGGGGGGACCCCACGCCGTTTTTTTTTTTTTTTTGGCGCGGGGTTCCCCTTAAAATCCATACCAGACCTGAAGGGTCTGGTATGGAATTTAGGGGGAACCCCACGTCATTTTTTTTTTTTTAATTTTGTCCGGGGTTCCCCTTAATATCCATACCAGACCTGAAGGGCCTGGTATGGAATTTAGGGGGACTCCCACGTCCTTTTTTTTTTTTTTCATTTTGGTTCGGGGTTCCCCTTTGGGGAATTCCCATGCCGTTTTTATCAATGAACTTCTATGTGTATTGTCGGCAATGCAATAGCCGCGGGTAGTTTTAATAGAGTTTTTTCCTTCAAAATGTCATTTTGCTGTCAGACTGTTCTAAACACAGGAAACATGCGCCCCTTTACAGGCATACTATAGACACCCCCCAGGTATGAAATTTAAAGGGATATTACACTTTTATTGTTTGACTTTAAGCATTATTAAAATCACTGCTCCTGAAAAAACTGCCGTTTTTAAAACTTTTTTTTGCATTGATCCATGTCCCCTGGGGCAGGACCCGGGTCCCCAAACACTTTTTATGACAATAACTTGCATATTAGCCTTTAAAATTAGCACTTTTGATTATTCATGTTCGTGTCCCATAGACTTTAACGGTGTTCGCGTGTTCGAACGAACTTTTTTCCTGTTCGCATGTTCTGGTGCGAACCGAACAGGGGGGTGTTCGGCTCATCCCTATAAATGAGGTGATGAGGTGTTTGTGGGATTTGTGGAAAGATTGTTTGGCAGTTTCCTCTAGGTTTGGTAAAGCCTAGTCAGGGTCCTGGAGTTAGGAAGCTTTTGCAGAGTATTAGGCAAATTGAATCTTCGAACCCTGGGTCCACATTTTGGTGTCGACCAGCACCTGCTGATGGTGAGGCTGTGCACAGCCCTTATAGTATGGATGCTAACTAGTGTTAGAGCTCCACTCTCCCCAGAAGCCTATGAAAAAAGCCCATACAAAAGAGCAGACAGAGCTGCATGTGTGCATTGGAGTAAAGCGGATTGCTTGTGGAAAAACAGAGAGAGGCCCTAAGTCTGAGGGCAGGAGCAGTGGTGATCAACAATATGCCAGGAGGTTAAGGGAATTTAAAAAAATGTTGATTAAGTCTTGTGAATATAACTTGTTTTAGTGGTATGATCAGGCTTTTAACCAGTTCAGCCCCAGAAGATTTGGCTGCTCAAAGACCAGAGCATTTTTTGCGATACGGCATTGCGTCGCTTAAACTGACAATTGCGCGGTCGTGCAATGCTGTACCCAAACAAAATTGACATCTTTTTTTTCCCCACAAATAGAGCTTTCTTTTGGTGGTATTTGCTCATCTCTGCGTTTTTTTTATCTTGAAATAAACATTAGAGTGTATTATCTGGGAGACAATAGCTACAAGAATTTATGTGTGCTGTGGCTCTGCAATAGGCCATTAATTCTGAGAGGTGTAACACATGGTTTTATTCTGAAGCACACATTAGAAATTTTGCAGCTAAGGTCAAGCTAAAGAAAAATTGTGTGGCATCTTTACAGTGCTGGAGCACCAGAATAGATAGCAAACTCTAAAACATATGCAAGATTTACTCTGCAGCAAACATTAGGAATTTGACAGCTGAGATTGGGTTTTGGAAACACTATGTGGCACTCTTATGCCCCGTACACACGGTCAGATTTTCCGATGGAAAATGTCAGATCGGAGTGTGTTGTAGGAAATTCCGACCGTGTGTGGGCTCCATCGAACATTTTCCATCGGATTTTCCCACACACAAAGTTTGAGAGCAGGCTTTAAAATTTTCCGACAACAAAATCCGATCGCGTCAATTCCGACCGTGTGTGGCCTGTTCCGAAGCACAAAGTGCCACGCATGCTCAGAAGAAATTCTGACACGGAACAGCTCGGTCTGGTAAAATTAGCGTTCGCAATGGATACAGCACTTTCGTCACACTGCAATGTTAAAAATGGTTTAATACAGCGCCCTCTTCTTCTTTATGTGAGAAGAATTAAGTAATTTTGTTGCTCATATTCACACACACTTCTCACAAACTTATTTCTTTTTTTTTTATTGGGATTACCTGAATATATTGTTATTTGTCACATCTGACATAAATAATTTTTTAATATTTTTTTTTTTAAAGCCATTTTTATTTTAGATTTTATGTTTGTATTTTTTCAAAGGCTGATCTTTGTTTAATGTTATTTTTAGTTTTACTCTAGAAAGTTTTTGTGTGTGTTTTGTGTGTCAGGTTACCACAACACCATTGATATCTTTTATTATTGAAGCTCAAGGAGATTGTTTGGTGTTGGTGTCCCTTGTTAATTTCACATTGTATATTTGAAATGTACCTGAATCCTCACAAACAAACTGTCCTTTTTGAAGTAAAACACACATAGGCAAGTATAATTCAAACCAAAATTCCTTTATTAAGGGCTCAGAACCAAACAAAGAGGGAGGTAACGCTGGATAAACAGCAGAAATTAGCGAAGCCTTTGACCCCCAGGGCAGACATCAATTCTTGAACATCAAAATTGGTGGCATGAGGAGTTCACATGTAAGGGAGTGCAGTCTGGTCCAGAAGTCCCAGAGATCTGGAAAGCAGCAGATGACATCTGTGTCCCCAGGCTGTGGTACCACAAGAGGCTGCATCTTTTGCCAGACCAGACTGGATCCAGGGTCATCACTCTCTGGTCTTCCTTCCACGCTTCCTTCCACGCTGTGGCTCTGCTGTTGGAGATGTGGCAGGAGGAGGAGTAGGACCTGGAGGAGGAGGACTAGTAGGACCTGGAGGAGAAGGAAGAGGAGGAGGAGGACCTGCAGGAGGAGGAGGAGGACCATGTGTGAGGTCACAAAGGTGTGTATCAGATGTTATTTGGGCCCTCAACCCCTTATTGAGAGCCTCCAACATTAAGGACTCACACATGAGTTGTTGTCCCTCCTCCATCCGCTGCATTTTACAGGCAATGATGGCAGCGAAATCATCCTCCACAGTGTGTGGTGCTCCCAGGGCCTCTGTAGCCTTCCAAAAGAGGCCTATGGCAGCCTCCTCTAGGGCACTCCTCCTCCTGCCACTTTCTCTTTCCAGGTGTAGGGGAGGGACCTGCAGATCAGGCAGCCTGCTCGGCCCGGCCACCTCCTGGCTGAGACTTCCCTGTGTATGAAAAAGGGACATGGTTTTAGTTTTTGCATCATCAATCACAATCATAAATTAGTACTCCAAACTAACATCTAGTTAACATCATTGATTGGACAAGCAGAAATATTTAGAGGAATGCTATATCTGGCTCAATCTGGGCTCCTCCACATGTTGCTGTTTGGAAGGCCCAGGTTGGGCGTCAGAAGCCTCAGCTGGAGGGGAAGGAAGCCTGGAAGGAAGACTGTAGAGTGATGACCTGGGTTCAGTCTGGCCTGCCAGAAAATGCAGCCTGTCATAGTACCACATCCTGGGGACATAGATGTCATCTGCTGCTCCGGATCTCTGCGAATCCTGGACTTTCTGGCGCTCCCTTACATATGTGCTCCTCATACCATCAATTAGGATCTTCAAATATGTGATGTCCGCCGTGGGGTTCACCTGCTTCACAATTTCCAACAATTGATCCAGCGCTGCCTTCCTTTTTGTTTGGTTCCTATAATGTGGGTGGTTGATCTCCCACAGACAAGGCAGCTCCCTGAACATGTCAATGAATATTGCCATGAAGTCAGTATCTTGAAAGATATCCATTTTCACTGCAAGACACAACACAAGACAAACCCTAATGTCAGGCCAAACTCTCGTAATCTTGTTACAATATAGGCCTCAATGTAGAAGCAGTATAGGCACAAGTATGTCTCTTACCTTCGTTCTTACGATCGGCGCCTCCAATGCTCCTTCCTCCGCTCACAGATCGTACATAATACGCACGTGTAGTACACTTTATACATACTGCGCATGCATGTAACTCCGCCCGCTCCTGACATTCTTTCTAGTCTATTCCCCGCCCCTTTTCGTTCTGCGCAGTAGGGGAAGAGCACATGGCGGATACACAGCAGGTATGTGCTAATTACAGGAATGAGGAGGAGGAAAGCCCGGATCCGGACACGTTCCGATCCAGAAGGAGAAGATTTAAGGCCACAAATATGTCCTTCGGGGAGATGTTGGAGATGGTCAACATCCTGAAGAAGGCCGACTATGATGGAAAGTATGGGCCTTACCCCAACCCCAATATCAGAAAGGCCAAGATCATGGCGAAAGTGGTCAAAAGTCTGCACCGGAATTTCAGGGTACGACGATCAAAAGATCAGCTCAGGAAGCAGTGGTCGGACCTGAAATTAAGGGAGCCCGAGCAGTACCGAAAGATCCGGAGACTGCTGCAAAAAAGTAAGTAGTTGTGCTGTGTTCCTATTCTTTTTGTCTTTATTACATTCGTGCTGCTCCATATGCTTTTCTTAATTGTTGTACAGTTTAAAATGGCAAATTTAATGTTCATGGGCCCATTATTCGTTCGTATCAAACATTTTTCTTTCGGCCTCTAAAACACCATTGTTTAGGCCATATGCATTTTCCTACATTTTTTAGGGCCTACTTGTATGAAAAATATTTGGTTGTGTAGATGGGTTTGTTACTAGAATAAAATTCAAACTAAATTCTGTGTAAGGAGAGGACACTCAGCAGCTGTTTTCACATCTGGACGCTGCAGCACTAGTGTGGGACATAAGAACACCCTTTTTATTAGGGGGCCCACACAGGTGCTCCAGTGTATACTATAGGGGGGTCTCCATCTGTGAAGCTTGTACAAGACAGGTAAAGTATTGAAACTTGACAAAGGACAATAAAAATGCTACATCTTGAAACTCTGCCCAAATAGCCAATTGTACCCCACTTCCAAGCAATGTTTCATCTTTAGATTTCGGCCATCAAATATCTGTGTGCTAATTATACCATTTTTGTTTTACATAGGGGAGAAAAGACTCGGAGGACACCCCTCATCCGAGGAGACCACAGACCCCCCACCTCTGGAAGAAGGGGAAATACCCCCAACCCAAGCTGAGCAGGAGGAGGAAGAAGATGTGGTGGAAATTGGCACCACAACAGGTGAGTGTCTGCGACCACAGACTCAGGTAAGAGATGGATGCCGGCAGATTTTTGATACCTGTTTTTGTTTGGTTTCTCTCTTTTTAGGTGATCGTGATGTTGTGGATCAAGATCCTTTCACATCAGAAAGTGCCCAGATCCTGATCGGGGAGATCATGGGGTGTAATTTAGAATTGGAAAACCTCAAGAAAAAAAATTAATGATGTTATTCAAAAAAATAATAACATCATTGATGTTTTGGGGCGAATTTAAAACCCCACAAAATAACTTTGTTTTTTTGTATGCTACAATCTAAAAAAAATTTTAGGGATGTTTCGAAAAGCCAAATTTGGAGGATGCACACAGTCTGCCAACATGTGCTATCTGCCATCACGGGAGATCAATGGACGCGTTTTGGGGGTGCAACCCCTTCCTCAATAATAAAGTAGCGGTGAGGAAGGGGTTGCTCCCCCAAAACACGTCCCTTGATCCCCCGTGATGGCAGCTAGCACATGTTGACATTCGTAAATTGGTGTGCATCTTCCAAATTTGGCTTTTCAAGGGGTGACTTCACCCCATCTGAACGCAATATCAAACACAGTTCCAAAATACTCATGTCTGATATTGCCTTCAAGTTTTACCATATGTGAACTTTGTAAGTTCAAGATTGTTGTGTTTCTTGTTGGTTTTACACAGGCCTGTTTTATCGTAAATGGACATTTCTATTTTTGATAATGCCACCCCAAAAATTGTTATACAACAAACATGTTGGTTTGTTTTAAAAACCTTTTCTAAATGCACATGTGATTGTGCAGGTATTAAAAAGTTTGTTAATCAAGAATGTGTGGATTATTGTCTGAACGCTACAACACTTTTGTGGTGATGTAATTGCTGTTTTCTGTGAAAATGGGGGTTATTTCCTAAGGGCAAATCCTCTTTGCACTACAAGTGCAGTTTCAGTGCAGTTTCAAGTGCACTTGTAGTGCAAAGTGTCTACGCCTTTAGTAAATAACACCCAACAGTGCTTTGTATAAAACGTTACACAATCACGCCATTTTCAGGACTCCCAACATTGCGGTCAGGGTCAGCTAAAACAAACACAAGCAGTAAATGTCACCAAAGATTAGCTTTTTTTTTTTATTTGATAAATGCTTCACAAATTGTCTGGCATATTGATGGCCCCCCTACCCGCAAAGAACTCAAGGTATCTTAACCAGACATCATGGGCACTCAGGGAGGGCAAGCCAGGACGGCCACTTTCAAGCGCCATCAGGGTTGTATCATGTAGAATTCCGAGCCAGCATAGTTGGCAGAATGTAGGCGTAAAAAGTTATGTAGAACACAGCACGCCAGGATTATATGATTAAGTTTATACTCCGCCATATGGATGGGTGTCAGAAATAGGCGGAACCGGCTGGCCATGATTCCAAATGTGTTCTCCACCACTCTTCTGGCTCTGGCCAGCCGGTAATTAAAAACCCTCTGTTTCGGGGTGAGGGTCCTCATCGGGAATGGCCGCATAAGATGGTCCCCCAGCGAAAATGCTGGGGGACCATGGGAGTCCTTCCGCATTGTCCTCTGGGAGGTGGCAAGTCCAAGCTGCCATTCTGGAGACGCCTGTAGAACTCCGTCTTGGCGATGACACCACCATCGGACATCCGGCCATTCTTCCCCACGTCCACATACAAGAAGTCGTAATTAGCCGACACCACCGCCAACATCACAATACTATTGAACCCCTTATAGTTGAAATAGTACGACCCTGAGTTGGATGGAGGGACGATGTGGACGTGTTTCCCCATCAATTGCCCCTCCGCAGTTAGGAAAGTCCCACCGCTGGGCAAAGTGGGAGGCCACAGTCTGCCATTCCTGTGGTGTGGAAGGAAACTGTTGAGGAAAACAAAAAAAAAAAATAGTATTTTTGCACATAAACATGGCAAGCAGATTAGACAGAAGCATTCTTGGCCAACCTCCAGATAGCATTTATTAAGGGGAATTTAACAACACCAAAGTATAAGGTACACCTATCATATTCCCCCCCCTCTCATGGGCCATTTCTAACATTATAGGGGGGAATCTTGGACAGGTAACCCTCTCCACTTCATTGAGAGATGAATGCCTAAATACAGGGTATTAATTGGAACAGCCCCTCCTTAGTTACACTATTGGCAGCCCACTGGAAAGGTAAGAAGTGTCATAATACAAATATATAAATACTCACTGTACACATTTGAGGACATTTGGACATTCTGCTATTACCTGTCAAGATAATAATAGGATACAAAAACTTTAAACAGTACCATTTGAAAGTATACAGGCAGGCCCTTGCACTACATGCTTTGGGGAATTCATCCATACATCTGAGCACAAAAGAGATGGGTATAGTGTGTATGGGTTTGGCAAAGTCAGCAGATAGATGATTGAGGATAGATAGAGAATTGGGATCAGCTGACTTAGCAGTTGGGGGGAGGGAGGGTTACTAAAAATTATTTGGGGACACCACAAAAAAAAGCCTCTGGCACTCTGCCTGAATTGAAAGCACAAATCACATTTAAAATCATTTTAGGGGGTGTTTGGGGTAAAGCACTACGATGGAGCTGACAAAATACATTGTTAAGTAACTACAGGAGGTGAATATAGGGCAGGAGAGCATGCTGGGGAGGTTATTGAAGGCCAATCTGTATGAAGGACTAAAAAAAAAATTACATAAAAATCCAGCATGCATGAGAACAAAGGGGACATTCACAGCATATTACAATCATGGTAATTAGGGAATGAGGAAATAAATACAATATATTATCAAACATTCAATACAATAAAATGTGATATTAAAGGATAAAAATCTTACCTTCATATACTCCTTCTGTAGGACCTGGATGATGGCAGAACAGGTCTCCGGGATAATGATACCCAGAGCCTGGGGGGAGATGCCTGTCGAGAACTTCAAGTCCTGCAGACTTCTCCCTGTCGCCAAGTACCGCAGGGTAGCGATGAGCCTCTGCTCCGCAGTGATGGCTTGCCTCATGCAGATATCCTGCCTGCTGATATAGGGGGTCAGCAAAGCCAGCAGACGGTGAAATACGGGGTCCGTCATCCTGAGAAAGTTCCTGAAATCATCAGGATTATTCTCACGGATCTCACGGAGCAAAGGCATATGAGAGAACTGGTCACGCTGAAGCAACCAATTCTTGGTACATGAACTCCTCCCCACCCTGTTCAGGGACTGGACTTGTGTCAAGGTCAGGACCCCAACACCAAGCCCCTGCACAGCACGAACTCTACGAGGAGTACGTATACGCAACATGGCTAGAAAATGGTCGGCTGCTCAGAACGAAGTAACAGAACGCACTGAAGAACAGCAAGGCCTGTGAAGAGCGACCTGAAAAACAGTAACGAACGAACAAGAACTCAATGACTATAAGTCACGCGGAACTTGCTTGCACGCACTGAAGAGCAGATACAAACCAACAAGCACAAACTGAACCGCAGAAAACGATCTGAAAGCCACGAGTCTGAAAAAGCGCAAATCATCTCTCACCAAACTTTTACTAACACGAGATTAGCAAAAGGAGCCCAAAGGGTGCCGCGCTTGGTTCTGAACTGGCCTTTTCTAGTCTCGTTGTACGTGGATGATGTCACCGCGTTGTTGGCGATCGGAAATTCTGACAACTTTGTGCGACCGTGTGTACGCAAAACAAGTTTAAGCCAACATCCGTCGGAAAAAATCCTAGGATTTTGTTGTCGGAATGTCCGAACAAAGTCCGACCGTGTGTACGGGGCATTACAGTGCCACAGCACCAGAACAGACCCAGAGAGGTTGGGGAGGGGCCAGATGACACTTAAACATTTAGTCTGTATCATCAGCAAAAGAGGTTTTTTATCATTGGTAATCCATGGCTGGTAGATTTTATTGAAAGTGAGCTGGTCCACACTGTCAGGGAACAAGCATATTTTCTCTTTGTAACACAATCTCCTGACACAATCTGCTGAAAGCCCTCTCAGACAGCACACTAGCTGCAGGGCAAGCCTGATGTCCCAGTGCATACTCTGCATGCTTCAGCCAGTGGTCTATCCTAGGGAAACCAATAGTACCTACAGTCCTCACTTCAATCAGCCCTGGACCCAATGCAGTCAGCAATCATGTGGTTCAGGTGCTACCTAAGAATTCTGTCTGGCTATTGTAATTTTAAAAAAGCGTCAGTCACTGCCACCACTACTCCTTCAGGAATTAGAGGATTGATGGTACATTAATCATCAGAGGAGATCCTGCCACCATCAGGAAAAATATTTTCTCAGGCAGCACCTCCTCAAAGCACTTAATTTTGGGTTCCTTCTGAAATGGTGGCAATAGATCAACAACTCAGGATCTATTATTTGTTTATTTCAGGTACTTATATAGCGCCATCAATTTACGCAGCACTTTACATATACATTGTACATTCGCATCAGTCCCTACTCTGAAGGAGCTTACAATCTAAGGTTCCTAACTCACTGCTAGGCGAAAGTGCTATCCACTACACCACTGTGCCGCCCTATTAGAGTTGCTACCAAATAGTGGTTCCTCCCTTTGCCTGAATTCTGGGGCCCTTATGCAAGAATTTTAGCATGAAAGTGTAAGTCACAAAGTGCATGTATCAGAAAACCCCAAGTCCTCCCCTGTGCCCCCAATAAATTCACCTAAAACACACTGTGTTTGCAAGATTACACCAAGCTATACAGTTGAACAACGTACTTGCATGACATTTTCAACTTACAAGCTTACCTCAATGCTCTATTTAATAGGGAAACTATGTGGCAAATGATGTTTAATGTTTTTAAATATAAAGTTCTGTACATGAGGACTAAAAACGTACATGCATTTACAGGAGCAGAAAAGGTGGGGAGTCAATGGTCAAGAAGTATCTGGGTGATCTGGTAGATCATAAACTTAAAAACAGCATGTAATGCCAAGCTGCAGTTCCTAAAGCTCGCAAAATAGTTTCTTGTATTAAAAGAGGTATAGACTCCAGAGAGTGAGACATCATTTTGTCCTTGTACAAATCATTGGAGAAACCTCATCTGGAATATGCAGTTTGGTTTTGAGCACCAGTTGACAAAAGTCTATCAAAGAACTGCAGAAAGTTTAAAGAGGGAGATCCAAGCAGATAGGAGGCATGGAAGACCTCAGCTATGAAGAACGATTATGAAAATTGAATGTGTTCTCTCTTGAGAAGAGCCAATTAAGGCTTCTTCACAGTAACAATTTCGAAAATGTGGAATTAAAGATAAAAATGGTTCAACTCTAGTGGAGTGTAGGAGAATTTGCTCACATCCCTTGGTAAAACAGAACAAACAGAGACCCTCTGGTGGGACGAGCAAAAACTCCAATTAAGCGTATAACAATTGAGTATAATAAAAGTATACATTTTAATATAACAGAATATAAAAAGACAAAGAGTTGACTATGTCAGGCAAAATATCTGTCAAAATACCTGTCACCAGCAACAAATCTCCCTAAACCTGTGGACATTTATAGCTAAAGCATACCCAAATATGCTTTCACGTAATGTGAACCTCTATTGTCTATCCAACTGGACACTGACTGAAGTGCAACTACACTTACTCCTCCCTGCTCCTATACTCTGGAACTCTCTATTAGACATGTGCAATTCATTTCTTAACTAATTGAAATTCGGCCGAATTTTGCATCTTTCAGACATTCGGATGCACCCGAATGTCCGAATAAAAAAAAAATAACGAATTTCAACTAATACGAAAGAAATTATAGCGAATATAACGAATAAATTTGACATGATTCAGTAGTTTGTTAAAGATCTAATGAAACAAAAGGTCAACTCAAAGTAAATCTTACAGTCCAATCAGCTGATTAATTTTGTGCTGGAGGTTGGATTACTGGCAAAGTGCATTCCTGAGAACTGAGTGAGAAGGGTGTTGTATTGTATTTGAGCAAAGGAGAAGAGATATTGTCATTGTGTGTGTTAATAGATTCAATAAACAAACGACTGTCCAAACTACGAATCATTTTCACGAATATATATAGATACATAAATATTGAATTTCAACTAATACAAAAGAAATTATAGCGGATACAATGAATGAATTCGACATGATTTGAGATTCAGTATAACAAATATCGACACTCTACAGAAATTATGAATTATCTGAAAACGAATTAACGTAACATAACGAATATAACAGAACGGAATTATGTATTTTATGAATGACAACGGACCAAAACAAAACAAAATTTTCCGTTGTGCACAAGTTTACTCTCTATCCATCTTTGGATGTTCAGCTATTGAGATTCTCCACCCTCTGATCTTTTGGAGTGGGTTCCCCGGAGGGTTGGGCCTTCCTGCTTCATCCCCCCTTTTGGCCATCATTGGGGTGGCCACCTTGTCTTCAATCTTTCTGGATGACTCAGAACCAGCAGGGCCATAAAAGAGAAAGAAGGACGGCGCCCTCTAAGTGCAGCATGTATGTAAAAGATATTTATTACAATAGATAAAAACACTCACATTTGAGTTGCTAAAAACCAGCATATAAAGTAGTAGTTTCATCCACGTGCTCACAGGGGATGTGGGTGTCACGGGCCAGTGGGGGGGTTCCTGGGATGTGAGTCCTATGACCTGGGTCCTGGTTGCTGTTCCGGTGGTGCCGAGGGTCCTCAGAGCCTCCGGGCGGCAAGGATGTGGGTCATGGATCCTCCGTGGAGAGCCGTGCTGACCTGTGTCTTCACTTCCGGGAGCTGGGTAAGGCGGGCTGTGCTTCGCGTTCGGAGCATGCATGCTCCTTCATCAGGCTATGCTGGTGGCCATGAATAGTGTGGGAATTTTATACCATAGGCACAGGGTGGAGTGGTGATTGGGTGGAGGGCGGGACTATGTGTGATCACGGGGCGGATGGGTAACCATGGAGATGGGTTGTATGCAAGATGCGAGGAGAGTGGATGGAGACGGGGAGAGGGCGGGGCGGTGAGTGTAGGGGGGGGGAGGAGAATGATAACGAAGATGGATTGTAGGTTGAGGAGAAGGTGGTACCTATAAAGAGGTATGATGTCTAGATATATAGATCGTGGTTGATGGGAACTCAGTATGTGTATATGTATATACGTGAATATATGAGGAATGACAGGGCGGATGAGTAAACATGAAGATGGGTTGTATGTAATATGGGAGGAGAGTGGGCGGGGATGGGAAGAGAACGGGGAGGGGGAGGGGGCGGGGAGGGGGGGGGGAATGACAGTGAAGATGGATTGTAGGGTGAGGAGAAGGTAGTACGTATAATGAGGATGGGGACTGAGTATGTATATGTATATATACACGTGAATATATGAGGAAGGAATAGGAGAAGGTTAGTAACTATAGGGAAGGATGAGTGATGTATATGAGGGGATGATGGAGATGGGAAGGAACTTGTAACGATGTAGTATATATGTGTGTGACCGATTGTGGATATAAATATGAAAATATAAAATATAGAATATGAAAAATAAAAAATAATAAATAATAAATAAAAAGGAGTGTTAATAATAAATAATGAAGAAAATGAAAAAAATAATAAAAAATATACGGAAAATTATTACAAGAGACTTTAACATATATATATATATACACACACGCACAAATGTGTATATAATTGAAAAGATTGGGGAATGGGGGGGATGTATGTATCCATGTATAATAAAATTAAAAATTAAAATAAAATTAAAAGTAATTACATGTATGAGAAGGAAAAGAGAGTATTGGAAATATACATGTAAAAGTGTTTACGTAATAATGAGAATTATAAAAAATGGGATTGAAAATTAATAATGAGTATAAATGATGTTTTATGGATGGGGGGGGAAGGTTGAAATGACATGGGGCTGACTGGCCATGATACTGCAGGTGTATCGGGGGGGCCAGGGGGTGAGTGGATGGGGGTAGTGAGTGGGATACAAGCATATGCTCACAATAGTGTACAGGTATACCCTTGCACGTGTTCCACATGGAAGTGAGTAAATAAGGCAGTGACTAAATGATGGTTGAAACAATGGATAGAATAATGGATGAAACGGTACTTGGTGACTTGGAAGAAATTGATATGATGGGGTGGGGATCACAATAGAATGTTAATTTCGATGCCTTCATTGAGGCCTCCTGGCAATAAAGTGTGCAGTGTGTATATCCAGTAGTTTTCCCTTTCACACAATCTTTTGTAGCATTCGGCGGTGGGGAGGGTAGGTGGAATAGACTCAATAACCCACACGCGTAGACCTGAAGATGTTTGTCCATGATGTTCTTTAAAAAGTCTCAGTACGCTGTGCTTATCAATGCCTTTCTCAACTAGGTTACGGTGCTCACCAAACCTTTTTCGGAGCGGGCGTATAGTGCGGCCAACGTAAAGTGATACATGCCTTTGATGTTCAAGAAGGTAAGCGGGGCACTGGCGGTGGGGTGTGCTGTTTTCACTTTGCTGGGTGCTATTTGGGCCTTTATATTCTTTGCCCTTCTGTAGGTGACCAGTGGTTTATCACTTATGGTGGGTTTTAGATGCGGATCCTCACGCAGAATGGACCAGTGTTTGGTGAAGATTTTTTCCATTTGCTTGAATCTGTTGTAGTATTGTGTCACAAATCTGACCGGTTGGGTAGTGTCGTCTATGCTGGTTGGTCTTTTGTCCTTCACGTTTTCACTGAGATAATATTGAAAGGCGTCTTTGATGATGTGGGAAATTTAGAAAAACCGCGCTAATAAACCAAAGTGCTCTATAATGCGAAAAGCTGCAAACCCCACAACAAACATCAATTGTGGATAAGTAAAGAAAAAATAAGGGGTTGCGCTAATAACTGGGTTCATCAATATAGTGTCTACAGTGAAAATAATTGAGTCTTAACTGTGAATAAATCAAAAATATTGTGCAAACATGACATGTGAAATACATTCATCAAATAAAGCCATCAAAAATGATATCTTAGTGAGTCCCAAAAACATCAACAAAACCCAACAAAAGTCCAAGTGATGTTTATAATTAATCCGTGACAGCAGGAAAGGGTCCACCACCAGAAAATAGAAGGGGTAGCTCCTTACCAGATGGCCGTGACCCCCCACTACAGAGGATCACAGCAAGCAGAAATCTTTACAGGCCAAAGTTAGGAATTGCCCACGATATCCACTAGAGGTCCTCTCACCATCAGTCACCGCAATAAGCCCATGGCAGCGATCCCATAAAACACAGAGGAAGCTCACATAGTGTAAAACTGATTTATTAAATAAAAACGAATAACAGAATGCACACTTACAAAAGCTTGATGGAATAAGCAGCCTTAAGTCCGGCTCCGTGGCCACCGGAGCTCGGACAAACCCGTCCTACTGGAGTACAATTCGCTCGGGGGTGACGTCAGCGCGTCGTCTGGCTCCGCCCTACGCGTTTTGTGACATCATCACGTCTTCCAGGGGCACAGGCGGCGCGCCGCGTCACCTCCCTTAAATAATCCCAAACCTAAACCAAGCCTCATTGTGAATCGCTACACACTGTGGGCGGCTCAAACCACCGCAAACACTTCCGGTATCCGGATGCGTTCCACAGCACGAGCGCACAACAGAGGCTTCATAATCAGGGCAATCTATGTGGGCCAATGTATAATCGTACCATGCCTGTACATTCAAACACCCGATCTAAACATAGACATACTGCAAGTGCATAATATACCTGATAAAATAAAAAACACATAATAAAATGTAAGGTGGACTGAATGGGGCAAATCATTCTGGCCCATCTTAACAATATTAAATAGTTAACTAGTAACAGGAACTAAAATTGAATGGTTTACCCGATACAACTATAGGGACCCACAATATCCGTTTAATGAATAAGAAAACATGACATCCAAACACAGATTTAGAGATCTGTCTATCCCAAACGGGTAAAACGGCGCCACCTCGTGGTGGAATCCTACATACCCACTAGATGGCAAGCATCATCATCTCTTTGGTTTAATTTAAAAACAATCAAAGAAATTATATTAAGGCTGAGTTGACTCGTAGTGGATAAATTGGAGCTGTGGAGAGAGGGATCCCCAAAGGAATCTCTATCAAATAGCCCAAAAAATTATAAATTCATCAACAACTCACACTTCAAAGTTATAAGAACCGGAAGTGTGGTCATATAATAGTTGTAGTCACCAGCATTGCCAGTGTGTCCCCATTCAATTTAAAAACCATCAAACAGATATTGTTTGAATCATAAATTAAAATTAAAATAAAAATAAAATTAAAATATATATCTGTATCTATGATTTCAGGGTGCATGCCATATACACATAGCCATTTATTGCATTTTTTGTGGAGCATAGACAGCTCTTATGAGCTTTTATACTAGTTTCCAATTCTTATCAGGTTAGGTTACGCTTATACATTTATTGATTCATATAGCTTTTCTTATTTTTAACTTATAACTTTGAAGTGTGAGTTGTTGATGAATTTATAATTTTTTGGGCTATTTGATAGAGATTCCTTTGGGGATCCCTCTCTCCACAGCTCCAATTTATCCACTACGAGTCAACTCAGCCTTAATATAATTTCTTTGATTGTTTTTAAATTAAACCAAAGAGATGATGATGCTTGCCATCTAGTGGGTATGTAGGATTCCACCACGAGGTGGCGCCGTTTTACCCGTTTGGGATAGACAGATCTCTAAATCTGTGTTTGGATGTCATGTTTTCTTATTCATTAAACGGATATTGTGGGTCCCTATAGTTGTATCGGGTAAACCATTCAATTTTAGTTCCTGTTACTAGTTAACTATTTAATATTGTTAAGATGGGCCAGAATGATTTGCCCCATTCAGTCCACCTTACATTTTATTATGTGTTTTTTATTTTATCAGGTATATTATGCACTTGCAGTATGTCTATGTTTAGATCGGGTGTTTGAATGTACAGGCATGGTACGATTATACATTGGCCCACATAGATTGCCCTGATTATGAAGCCTCTGTTGTGCGCTCGTGCTGTGGAACGCATCCGGATACCGGAAGTGTTTGCGGTGGTTTGAGCCGCCCACAGTGTGTAGCGATTCACAATGAGGCTTGGTTTAGGTTTGGGATTATTTAAAGGAGGTGACGCGGCGCGCCGCCTGTGCCCCTGGAAGACGTGATGATGTCACGAAACGCGTAGGGCGGAGCCAGACGACGCGCTGACGTCACCCCCGAGCGAATTGTACTCCAGTAGGACGGGTTTGTCCGAGCTCCGGTGGCCACGGAGCCGGACTTAAGGCTGCTTATTCCATCAAGCTTTTGTAAGTGTGCATTCTGTTATTCGTTTTTATTTAATAAATCAGTTTTACACTATGTGAGCTTCCTCTGTGTTTTATGGGATCGCTGCCATGGGCTTATTGCGGTGACTGATGGTGAGAGGACCTCTAGTGGATATCGTGGGCAATTCCTAACTTTGGCCTGTAAAGATTTCTGCTTGCTGTGATCCTCTGTAGTGGGGGGTCACGGCCATCTGGTAAGGAGCTACCCCTTCTATTTTCTGGTGGTGGACCCTTTCCTGCTGTCACGGATTAATTATAAACATCACTTGGACTTTTGTTGGGTTTTGTTGATGTTTTTGGGACTCACTAAGATATCATTTTTGATGGCTTTATTTGATGAATGTATTTCACATGTCATGTTTGCACAATATTTTTGATTTATTCACAGTTAAGACTCAATTATTTTCACTGTAGACACTATATTGATGAACCCAGTTATTAGCGCAACCCCTTTTTTGTCTTTGATGATGTGGTCTGGGTAACCTTTGTCTTTGAATTTGGCTTTGAGTAGTTGGCCGTGTGTTTCATAGTCCTGTGGGCGCGTGCAATTATGTTTTAGGCGGCAAAACTGGCTTTTTGGGATTTTTTTGACCCATCATGGGTGATGGCAACTGTTAAAGTGTAGGTAGAAGTTCCCTGAGGTGGATTTGGTATAATTATGGGCACAGATGGTGTTTCCATCATGGAATAGTTCCAGATCCAAGAAGGCCAGTTTATTATCTGTGACTGATGTGAATGATAGACCCATAGTGTTGTTGTTGCAGTGTTGAACAAAGGGTTGGATGGAGGTTTCGGGACCATCCCAGATAATGACCACGTCGTCTACCCTACATTTGCCAAAGGACCTTATGTCCAGACCTTCTATCAGGTGGTATATGCTGACATATTACGAATGTGTCATATGTCCAACTCACACTCCAATCCACCATCCAATCTAACCCCCGCAGAACGCACTGCTCTTAAATCACTCACCAATAACAGGCAAATAGTCATCAGATAAAGGAGGTGGTATTGTAGTCCAAAACCGTGCAGACTACATGTCAGAAACAACAAGACTCCTATCTGACACATCCACATACAAAAAACTATCCGGAGATCTCTTACCCACATTCTCCATTGAAGCACACGGTCTAATAGATCAAGCACAAGCAGATGGTATAGTTACTGCATTCGAAGCCGCATTTCTTAAACATGACTTACAAATAGGGATGAGCTTCGAGTTCGAGTCGAACTCATGTTCGACTCGAACATTGGCTGTTCGCAAGTTCGCCGAACAGCGAACAATTTGGGGTGTTCGCGGCAAATTCGAATGCCGTGGAACACCCTTTAAAAGTCTATGGGAGAAATCAAAAGTGCTAATTTTAAAGGCATATATGCAAGTTATTGTCATAAAAAGTGTTTGGGGACCTGGGCCTGCCCCAGGGGACATGGATCAATGCAAAAAAAAGGTTTTAAAAACTGACGTTTTTTCAGGAGCAGTGATTTTAATAATGCTTAAAGTCAAACAATAAAAGTGTAATATTCCTTTAAATTTCGTAGCTGGGGGGGTGTCTATAGTATGCCTGTAAAGGGGCGCATGTTTCCCGTGTTTAGAACAGTCTGACAGCAAAATGACATTTCGAAGGAAAAAACCCATTTAAACCTACTCGCGGCTATTGCATTGCCGACAATACACATAGAAGTTCATTGATAAAAACGGCATGGGAATTCCCCACAGGGGAACCCCGAACCAAAAAAAAAAAAATGACGTGGGGGGTCCCCCTAAATTCCATACTAGGCCCTTCAGGTCTGGTATGGATATTAAGGGGAACCCCGGCCAAAATTAAAAAAAAAAAAAAGACGTGGGGTTCCCCTAAATTCCATACCAGACCCTTCAGGCCCCCAAGTACCCCCTCACCATTTCACACAGGTGGGGGCCAGGATCTGGGGGTCCCCTTGTTAAAGGGGGCTTCCAGATTCTGATAAGCCCCCCACCTGCAGACCCCCACAACCACCGGCCAGGGTTGTGGGGATGAGGCCCTTGTCCTCATCAACATTGGGACAAGGTGTTTTGGGGGTTACCCCAAAGCACCCTCCCAATGTTGAGGGCATGTGGCCTGGTACGGTTCAGGAGGGGGGCCGCTCTCTCGTCCCTCCCTCTTTTCCTGCGGCCTGCCAGGTTGCGTGATCGGATTAGGGTCTGGTATGGATTTTTGGGGGGACCCCAGGCCGTTTTTTTTTATTTTGGTGTGGGGGTTCCCCTTAAAATCCATACCACACCTGAAGGGTGTGGTATGGAATTTAGGGGGACCCCCACGTCATTTTTTTTTTCAATTTTGGTTTGGGGTTCGGGGTTTGGGGTTCCCCTGTGGGGAATTCCCATGCCGTTTTTATCAATGAACTTTTATGTGTATTGTCGGACCGGCAATTCATTAATAGCCGCAAGTAATTTTAAATGACTTTTTTCCTTTGAAATGTCATTTTGCTGTCAGACTGTTCTAAACATGGGAAACATGCGCCCCTTTACAGGCATACTGTAGACACCCCCAGCTATGAAATTTAAAGGGATATTACACTGCTCCTGAAAAAACGGCCATTTTTAAAACTTTTTTTGCATTGATCCATGTCCCCTGGGGCAGGACTCAGGTCCCCAAACACTTTTTATGACAATAACTTGCATATAAGCCTTTAAAATTAGCACTTTTGATTTCTCCCATAGACTTTTAAAGGGTGTTCCGCGGCATTCGAATTTGCCGCGAACACCCCAAATTGTTCACTGTTCGGCGAACTTGCGAACAGCCGATGTTCGAGTCGAACATGAGTTCGACTCGAATTCCAAGCTCATCCCTACTTCCTACATCAATGACAGCATCCACCTCCTTAACATGCTACAATACTACTCCTGGCTCTCGCTAGATGTGGCCTCCCTATATACATCCATTCTCCACAATATCGGTCTACGAGCTATACAACACTACCTCAACAATGATCCATCTCTCAACCCACGTCAGAATAAATTTTTACTGAAAATATTAGAATTCTGCCTTATCCACAATTATTTCGAATCGCACGGAGACTTCTACATTCAAACACAAGGAACTGCCATGGGGGCCAATTTTGCCTCCAGCTACACAAACCTTACCATGGGTTACTGGGAGCTCCAATATATACACAGCAATAACCCATATGCGCCCCACATAGTCTATTACGGGCGCTACATAGATGACGTGGTCATTATCTGGGATGGTCCCGAAACCTCCATCAAACCCTTTGTTCAACACTGCAACAACAACACCATGGGTCTATCATTCACATCAGTCACAGATAATAACAAACTGGCCTCTTGGATCTGGAACTATTCCATGATGGAAACACCATCTGTGCCCAGATTTATACCAAATCCACCTCAGGGAACTTTTACCTACACTTTAACAGTTGCCATCACCCACGATGGGTCAAAAAGATCCCCAAAAGCCAGTTTTGCCACCTAAAACATAATTGCACGCGCCCACAGGACTATGAAACACACGGCCAACTACTCAAAGCCAAATTCAAAGACAAAGGTTACCCAGACCACATCATCGAAGACGCCTTTCAATATTATCTCAGTGAAAACGTGAAGGACAAAAGACCAACCAGCATAGACGACACTACCCAACCGGTCAGATTTGTGACACAATACCACAACAGATTCAAGCAAATAGAAAAAATCTTCACCAAACACTGGTCCATTCTGCGTGAGGATCCGCATCTAAAACCCACCATAAGTGATAAACCACTGGTCACCTACAGAAGGGCAAAGAATATAAAGGCCCAAATAGCACCCAGCAAAGTGAAAACAGCACACCCCACCGCCAGTGCCCCGCTTACCTTCTTGAACATCAAAGGCATGTATCAATGTAGGAAGCCTCTCTGCCTCACTTGCGCTCACGTTACACATAGACAAAATGACTTCCACCATAAGGGTAAACTATAGGTCATTCTGGACTTTTTCAATTGCGGCTCAGATTATGTGGTCTATTGCCTCACATGCCCCTGCGGCCTACTTTATGTAGGCCGCACTATACGCCCGCTCCAAAAAAGGTTTGGTGAGCACCGTAACCTAGTTGAGAAAGGCATTGATAAGCATAGCGTACCGAGACATTTTAAAGAACATCACGGACAAACATCTTCAGGTCTATGCATGTGGGTTATTGAGTCTATTCCACCTACCCTCCCCACCGCCAAACGCTACAAAAGATTGTGCGAAAGGGAAAACTACTGGATATACACACTGGACACTTTATCACCAGGAGGCCTCAATGAAGGCATCGAAATTAACATTCTATTGTGACCCCCACCATATCCCCACCCCATCATATCAATTTCTTCCAAGTCACCAAGTAACTTTTCCTCCATTATTCTATCCATTGTTTCAACCATCATTTAGTCACCGCCTTATTTACTCACTTCCATGTGGAACACGTGCAAGGGTATACCTGTACACTATTGTGAGCATATGCTTGTATCCCACTCACTACCCCCATCCACGCACCCCCTGGCCCCCCCGATACACCTGCAGTATCATGGCCAGTCAGCCCCATGTCATTTCAAACCCCCCCCCCAATCCATAAAACATCATTTATCCTCATTATTATTATTAATTTTCAATCCCAATTTTTATAATTCTCATTATTATGTAAACACTTTTACATGTATATTTCCAATACTCTCTTTTCCTTCTCATACATGTAATTACTTTTAATTTTTAATTTTATTATACATGGATACATACATCCCCCCATTCCCCAATCTCACACGTCTTTTTAATTATATACACACACATTTGTATATATATATATATATATATATGTTAAAGTCTCTTGTAATAATTTTCCATATATTTTTTATTATTTTTTTTATTTTTTTCATTTTCTTCATTATTTATTATTAACACTCCTTTTTATTTAATATTTTTCATTTTTCATATTCTATATTTTATATTTTCATATTTATATCCACAATCGGTCACACACATATATACTACATCGTTACAAGTTCCTTGCCATCTCCATCATCCCCTCATATACATCACCCATCCTTCCCTATAGTTACGAACCTTCTCCTATTCCTTCCTCATATATTCACGTATATATACATATACATACTCAGTCCCCGTCCTCGTTATATGTATTACCTTCTCCTCACCCTACAATCCATCTTCGCTGTCAAAATGCACGACCTTGAAACGCATTGGTTATCACTCTGTTCATGTGTCCCAGAGTGATTCTAAAATTAGTGGTTGTGATTTCATGAGCATTGATACACAGTAATTATGTACCTGTCCAACTATATTTTGCCTGACAGTCAACTCTGTCTTTTTAATATAACAAAATATAAAATGTATACTTTTATTACACTCAGATATTATATGTTTAATTGGAGTTTTGCCCTTCAAAGTCCCACCAGAGGGTTTGTTTGTTCTGAAAATGTGGAATGGACTCCCTCAACAATTAGTTATGGCCACCTCAAGTAGATTGTTTTAAAAAAATGTCTGGATGCTTTCCTAAATGCACAAAATATAACTGGATATTACCATTTGTAGGTAATAACACCAATGATTGTTGATCAAGGTAATATATGGTTGCCTCTTGAGGGATCAGGAGGGTACCCCCCCACCCCATCTGGAGAAAATTGGGCAATACTTTATTGGAGTTCTTTTTGTCTTCCTCTCTATCAACTGTGGGTATAGGGTAGTGTATAAGGAGGCTAGATAGATAGATAGATAGATAGATAGATAGATAGATAGATAGATAGATAGATAGATAGATAGATAGATAGATAGATAGATAGATAGATAGATAGATAGATAGATAGATAGATAGATAGATAGATAGATTTTTCCGGGTACTCTTTACAGCAGCAATAAAACATTTCTCAACAAAACCACACATACATACTCCTAGCACATGCCCACATATCTATTTAAATATATCAAAATATAAAATGTGATTTAAAAATAAATAAATAAAAGAATATTAGAATTCTACATAAAATTCCTAAAACACTGTACCTGATGGGATTATGGACAATACGGCCCTAGGGAAAAAAAACTATGCTTTAAGCAATTAGTGTACGTTTTAAGTGTTCTATATCTTTTACCTGATGGTAATGGGACAAACACACTGTAACCTGGGTGGGTTGGATCAATACTAATAGCTTTTCCTGCTTTTTAATCGACTGGCATATGCTGTGTCCAAATTCGGTAGCTCTGTTCCTATGATCCGTTATGCTGTTTTCACCACACGAGACAGGCACTTCTTATCCTCCGCCCTGCAGCTGGCATACCACACTACAGCACAGTGGAGAAGAATACTCTCAATGGTACAATGATAGAAATTGACCAGAAGCCTTAAGTGCAATCAGACTGCTTCAGTCTCCAAATGAACAACAGTCTCTGCTGCTCTTTTTTCACTAGAAAAGACGTATTTTGAGACCATGACAACTCCCTTGTACTATGCACTCCCAAAAATGTAATAGTGTCCACCCTTTCCACCTCCTCACCACCTGTATAAACTGGGCAATGATTGATCTTTTTTGATCTCCTATAATCCACTATTTCTTCTTTAGTTTTTGCCTTATTAAGTATTAAATCATTTTTTCTACACCACTCAACCAAATGTTGAATTTCCTGCCTATAAGCTGTCTCATCATTATCTTGTACCACTAAAACAGAAAATTGTATCATACTTACTGTAATTTTCCTTTCCTAATGCAAATCCATGGCAGCATACCTGTGATAGAACTCCGCCTCTACTCTGCCTTCAGGACTAGTGAATAGCATAAATTAAAGGGCATAGCCCCTCCCCCAACATTCTTCGTAATATAGAATACCGAGGGTGGGAGCTTATACTGCCATGGATTGGCACCAGGAAAGGAAAATTACGGTAAGTATGATACAATTTTCCGTTTTCCTGGTGCCTCTATGGCAGCATACCTGTGATAAATAACTAGCTCACACGGGTGGGTTTAATGTTTTAACGAAAAAAATTTTTATTCAGATACAGACATAGCAGCATGAAGTGCTCTTCTCCTGAACTCTACAGTCGTAAGAGCTCTGGGATCAACACGATAATGTTTAAGGAACATGTGTTGAGAGGACCAGGTGGCGGCCCTGCATACTGTTTCCAAAGAAACATTTGCCCTCGCTGCCCAAGAAGCTGATACCGCCCTTGTTGAATGAGCATTCATCTGAGCTGGGGGTTCCAAGTTCTTCACCCTGTATGCTTTCTGAATTAGCTTGACAACCCAGGATGCCAAGGTTCTGGTAGAAGTTTCCTTTCTTCTATTCTTACCCCATGCTATAATGAGTAATCTTTCAGGATTCCTGAAACTTGCTGTGGCTTCCAAGTAGGCCCTGAGGACTTTGTATATGTCTAACTCATGACAGGAGGTTGAATCTGAGTCCATGAAAACTGGTAACGCCCATGGTTCTTACAGGTTTGCCGTTGAGGTGACCTTAGGCGTAAACCCTCTGAAAGGGCAAAGTTTTACCCTATCTGGAAAAAAGGATATATATTCATCCCCGATGCCCAGAGAGTGGAGTTCTGAAATCCTTCTGCCAGATGTAATAGCCAACAGAAAAGTTGTTTTTAAAGTCAAGTTCCAAATTGAGACCTCTTCAACCGGCACAAACGGATGAGCTGATAGGACTTCCAGAATTAGAGGAAGATCCCATTTCGGAAATGAACGTCTGGATGGAGGACGCATCTTCAATATTCCTCTAAGGAACATGACCACTAGAGGGTCTTCTGCCCACCTGGTGTTAGTTTCTGCAGAAATTGCGGACACTTGTACCTTGAGGGAACTCTGACTGAGCCCCAAATTGAGACCTGTTTGCAGAAAACTCAGAACATCAGCAGTGGAAGGAGAGATAGGATCAAATCCTTTTCCTGTGGCGTAGGATAAGAACTTGTCCCAAATCCTTGCATATATTGTGTTGGTTGTAGGTTTTCTGGCTTTCAACGGGGTGGATATGACCTCTTGGGAACAGCCTAATGATTCAAACCTCCTCCTTTCAACTTCCATACACGAAGGTCCAGCTTCTGTGGGTCTGGATGGGCCAGCCTACCCTGGGTCAACAGCTGCAGGAAGGGAGGAATTCTGATCGGAGGATCCACACTGAGGTGCATGGCTAGTGGAAACCAAGGTCTCTTCGGCCAATAGGGTAGCACTGCTAGCACTTGGACTGGTTCATTCAGGAGGAGAAACCTCGATATGAGTGGGCGAGGAGGAAAAGCGTAAGCTGTCTTGAAGGTCCAAGAACAAGATAACGCATCTACCCCTTCCGCTTGTGGATGTGGGAGGCAAGAGAAGAATCTCCTGAGTTTAGAGTTCTCCTGCATAGCAAAGAATTCCACCTGTGGGATCTGCCATAGATTGGAGATTTGGTTGAACACATGGGGATGGAGAGACCACTCGTTGTTGTCCCCAAACCTCCTTGATAAGACACCTGCCTTTGTGTTCATCTTGCCTGGGAGATATATTGCCCTGAGATCTACCAGGTTCCTCTCTGCCCAAAGCATTACAGGTTCCACTTCCCTCAGAAGTGTCTTGCTGTGGGTGCCCCCTTGCTTCTGAAGGTATGAGACTGCCACCTTGTTGTCCAAATGCAAGTACTCTCTGTCCCTTGACCTGAGATGCAAAAGAGGTTAAGGCTAGAAATGCTGCCCTCATTTCTAGGACATTGGACACCATCCCTCTGGTGGAAAAGGACCATCTTCCTTGAATCCGGAATTCTCTGCAATGGGCACCCCACCCCTGGCCACTCGCATCAGAAGTAATTGTGGTCCATGAGTGGGAACTCAAATGATGGGACCGGGAGAGATTCTCTGGATTCGTCCACCAGTGTAGACTCCTGCTCATTAGCATTGTTAAATGGATTGATCATGCCAATAAGGCTCAGACATTGTGAGGCTGATAGATGGGACCTTTGTATGGTCTTGGATACCTTCTGAATGATGCCCTCCATCTTCATTTGGGGTAAATAGACTGTGCCTAGGTGCGTATCGAACATTGCTCCTAGGTAAATCATCTGTTGTGTTGGAACTAATTGGCTCCTTTGATGGTTCACCAACCACCCCAACTCCGACATTGACTGAAGAAGAATCTCCCTGTGGGCTATAAGCTGGCTCAGGTTGTTTGATAGCAAGAGGGTATCGTTCAGGTAGTGATAAATTCTTAATGCTCTGTCTCTCAGAGGGGCCAAGACAGATATCAAACACTTTTGTGAACACCCTAGGGGAGATGCACAGCCCGAAGGGTAGAGCCTGAAATTGCAGGTGGACATGACCCACTGCGAGCCTTCGGTATTTTTGGAAGGATGGTAGTATAGGGATGTGGAGGTAAGCATCCTGCAAGTCTATCGATATTAACCAATCTCCTGGCTGTATGGTTTGGATGATCGTCTGGAGCGACTCCATCTTGAAGCTTTTGAGATGGATGTAAACGATTTAGTTTTTTCAGATCTATTACAGGTCTCCAGCTGCCTGTTTTTTCTGCACCAGGAAAAGGGTGTAATAAAAACCTGTAAATCGTTCCAATAGGGGAACAGGTATTGCTGCCCCTTGACGCTGCAGAGACTCCAAAAATTGGTTTAGGGACAGTGCTTTCTGTGGGGAGGCCAGTAACTGTTTCTTTGAAGGAGGAGTGAGGAGGCTGCTGAGACAAAGTCCAGAAGCGACCGTACCACATTGTTGATAGGACCTACGGGTCTTGACACTGGGAGGCCCAGATGGGGAAAAAATGTTTAAACCGGGCTCCCGCTGGGGGCGTCTCCACCCCTTTGGCATCAAAAAGACTTTGTCCCCTCCTGGGGAGCTGTGGGGGACTTGTTCTTTTTGGCTCCCAAAAAAGAAGTCTGGGTGCCTCTCCACGATTTCCTGTTGTCCTTAAAGGGGCGAGACTGCCTGAAGTCTCTAGATTTTGATTGCCGGAATCGGGATAAAATAGGTCTTTCTGTCCTGAGAAAGTAAGCCAGATTTGCCCCCTGTTACTCTGGAGATTGCTTTGTAGAGTTTCTCTCCAAACAAAGATTTTCCATCGAAGGAGATCTTACACCAATTCTGCTTTGATGCTAGATCGGCTGTCCAAGGTTTTAGCCATAAGGCCCTCTTTGCCATAACCGAGTGCAGTATTGAATTGGCCGAACAACGGATTGTGTCAATTGCAGCTTCTCCTATGAAATCCGCTGCCAATTTGAGCTCCTCCAGAGCTTTGATTATGTTCTCTTTAGGAACGTCTTGGTGCAGTGCTGTCTCAACATTTTTCGTCCAAGACCTGATGGCATTGGTCTGCAAGCCGCCCCTGCTGCTAGATAGACATATTGACCTAGACCTCAAGAGGAGCTATCTAGGGGATCCTTGAAAGACATTGAATCCTCCATTGGCAGCGTTACATTTTTTGCCACACGCACTACAGCTGCATCAACCACAGGCATTGAACTTAAGGACTGAGTATCCGTATCTGCCAGTGGATACAGTTTGGATAAACGTGCAAGAGAAAACTTTATCAGTTTTGTTCCACTCATCCTCTATGATCTCCCTGATTTCCCCCATTAATGGGAAAAAGATTTGCTTTCTCTTGAGGAATGGAAAATAGGTTTTTGATTTTGATTTTTGAGGAGGCTCTTGTGGGTCTTCCCAGGCAATGGCGCTCCTCACCGCTTGGACAAAGGGTTGAACCAGGGAGAAATTGAAACCAGATGGTTCAGTATCATCTGAGGACTCCTTGAATGAATCTACCAGTGGAATTTGTTTAGCTGTTTTTCCTGAAGGGGTAAAGGAGTGCTAACAGCTGATGGACCAGGAATGTCAGGGTCTAAATCCAATACTTGCGCAGCTTGAGAAACCAGGTGAGCGGGGATCATGGCCGTCAACTCAGAAAGAGAGTCTCTCATGGTTTGTTTGAGTAGGTCTGTTACCACCTGTTGGCCATCTAATTCCCGGTAAGCCTCGAAGTCCCTGAGACAGTCTCTGCAGACAAGCTTATCAGGGAGTGGAACTGTGCCACAGGCCCATCATTTTTTCCTTGACGCCCGCGGTCAGGGTGAAGGCGAATGACAATGTCTTTGAAATCTTGATCTTCTGGAACCTATGGTGCGAAAAACGTGACCTCCGCTCAGGGCTATCATCATTGTCATGGAGCCTTGAGGACTTTCTGGACCACTTTGAAGGAACAGGGCTGAAACAAACAAAGTTTGTTTGTCAGTGGCGCACTTTTTTTTTTTTAAATACTCACGTACAGGTGGTCCACATACCTATTGGATACAAGAGGATCTTGACTATGAGACGAATGGCTCGTGGCGATTTATGGGCAGGAGGATCAGCTGAGGGAATACAGAAAAGGAAAAAAATAGAACCCCAAAGAGAGACCAAAAAAAAATTCATAACGGCAGTGTAATGTAAAGGTGAGACATACCTGTTTGTTGAAAAGCTTTTGACCTGCAGGGCACACACTGGTTATGAAGAGCAGCCCTGAGCTCAAAAATGAACCAACTTTTAGCCCCCATTCACACCTATGCGAATTAGATGTGGCTTAAACAGCATCCAATTCACAGGATAATTTAAAATACATTCATTTGAATGTATCTGGTTCACATATGCGCATTGCACAAAAAACGTGTGCGTTTTTTGGGCATTGCGGTGTGAATTTCAAGCCCATTATCTCCTATGGGAACGCATCTGATTTGCAGATGCATTGCATTCTGAACATGGATTTTCTCCTTCTTCTCACTACACCTCCACCCCCCCCCCCGCTCACTGATCCACAGCTACAATGCAGAGAAACCTTTGAACAACTGATTTTTATCTTCCCAGTGAAACCTGAGCTTCAATTTGCACCGCACATGTGTAAACCCAGGCTTATAGGGAGAGAGGGTGGAAACACTCAATTAATTAATTAAAAAGAAAACACCTGTAACCAATTAATCTAAGCCCTTCCTGGCAACAACTAATAAATTGGAACGATTCTTCCCTCAAGGAAAATGACGGCCAAGGCTTCAACGCCCTATTGCGCCAGCGCAAGCGCACCAGGGTCACCAGGACGTTCTCACTGACATCTATGTGACGCTACATATCTCGGGCTGTGCCTGCGTACAGTGGCCCGAGACACGCCGCACCCATCAGGAGAAACACCGCCATATCACCCCTCTCACCACCGCTCATTCAGCAAGTGGGGAGAAGGAAACCCCAGAAAGAGGACATGGTAGGAACCCCAATAACCGGGGTACAATTTGAAACATAAATAAATGGGAAAAAAATAACCGGGGGAGAGAGAGAAAAAGGCAAAAGTAAGAAGCCCTGGTCGCGCATGCGCGAACCGGGATTAAAACATCTTAAAGGGGACAAATTTTACTTTGTTGTGTAAATGCACCAACCATTACTTTCTTTGCCTTCACATCACTGCAAACACTTTTTAAAAAAAACTAAACTCACCTATACACCTTTTATTTTAAAGAATGAAGGAGAAAAAAAACAAACCTGACCAAGAAAAAGCTGATCCTCCTGCTGCCTTCACCAATCATGCGTTTGTGTTTGAAAAACCAGCAGACTGTGTTCCTATGAGGAAACTCTGCAAGACCCCAAAAGATCCACAGAAGGGGTTCCCAGTCTTCAGCGCTAACAGCAGCCCAAGAACAGGGACTGCGTACGGGAGAGGCTTAACCCGGCGGACACTGCAGAGGTATGGATATACTGCTACTCTTCACCAGTCAAGAGGTATGAGGAAAAAAAGGAGAATGTTGGGAGAGGGGCTATGCCCTTTAATTTATGCTATTCACTAGTCCTGAAGGTGGAGTAGAGGTGGAGCTCTATCACAGGTATGCTGCCATGGAGGCACCAGGAAAGTGGTGTCATCAGCAAACTTCACTTTAGTGTTAGACACATTTCTGGGAGTACAGTCGTGCGTGAACAATTTAAACAAGGCCAGACTTAACACACATCCCTGTGGTACCCCTGTATTCAAAATAATAGTGTTAGACATCTGATCTCCTATTTTCACCATTTGTGGCCTGTTTGTTAGAAAATCCATAATCCATGTGCGTAGCAATGGACATAGGCCCAAAGCTTTTAACTTTTCCACTAATTTGTCAGGAACTACTGTGTTAAATGCAGGGCTAAAATCAATTAATAATATCCTAACATGTGTGTTTGGGTGCTCAAGATGAGTCAAGGCAGCATGCAATGAAATAGCAATTGCATCATCTGTGCATCTATTTGCACAATAGGCAAACTGATACTTATCCAGATCAACAGGAATGCTTGCCTTAAGATGTGATAATACAAGCCTCTCAAAACATTTCATGATGATAGGAGTTAGGGCAACTGGGCGATAATCATTTAATTATGATACCACTGATTTTTTAGATATTGGGACAATAGTAGTAGATTTAAAACAAGAAGGCACTGCAGCCTGCTTCAATGACAAATTAAAAATATCAGTAAAAACACCTGCTAACTGGTCTGCACATCCCCTCAGTATACGGCCTGACAACCCATCTGGTCCTGCTGCCTTTCTGATGTCAATATTCCTCAAATTTGACCTGACCTCATGTATTTTTAATACCAATAAATGGTCGTCCTCCACTAGTTCTTTACTATGGGTTTCACATATCATATTTTGACCCTCAAAGTGAGCAAAAAATTGGTTTAAGGTGTCAGGGAGCACTTTACAAAGCTGTGTATTCCTAGATTTAACATCTACCATTGTTTTAATCCCCTTCCACATGCTACAAGAATTTTGATTTTCAAAATAAGATTCAATGCGCTGTTTATATCTACGCTTAGCCTCCTTAATGCCTTTCTTTAATTCATTCCGAGCTTTCCTATAGGCCATAGGGTCGCCCGATCTAAAGGCCACATCCCTTGCTCTAAGCTGAGCTCTTACTTTACCGTCCAACCAAGGCTTTTACAAAAGCGAATATAAGCTAGAACAGATGAAGCATATTCCTCTAAGTCTGCATCCTGTGCAAATACATTCCAATCAGTTGATTCAAAGCACTCTTGCAGGAGTGAATTTGACTCCTCGCTCCAAACCTGTATAGTTTTAATATCTGGTTTTGTTCTGCAAACAAGAGGCTTATAACATGGGATCATCATTAAAGAGGTATGAGCTGATAGACCAAGATGTGGCAACAAAGTAGCTTTATATGCACTGGAAACATTTGTATATACCTGATCTAAAATATTGTTCTCCTTTGTTGGAAAGTGCACATTCTTATAAAATTTAGGAAGAACCGTTTCTAGCTCCACATGGTTGAAATCACCAGCCAAAAATCACAACCCCCTCTGGATATGCATTCAGCTGAATGTTAATAGCATCGTATAATTTCTCCAGAGCCAGCTTAGAATTAACCTGTGGAGGTATGTACACAGCCACAATTATAACATTAGTAAATTCTCTTGGTATAAAAAAAGGTCTACATTTTAGCATAAGATATTCCAAATCAGGTGAACAGTATGTCCTGACAATATTGATAGTTGTCCATTAATTGTTAACATATACACACAGACCACCTCCATTAGTCTTTCCAGAGTCCGCAGTCCTATCCTCTCGAAAGACAGAGCAGCCTGCCAGCTCAATGGCCTCATCAGGTATAGAACCATCCAGCCAGGTCTCTGTGAGGACAGTTACACAGCTATTTAATTTGTGTGTGATAAACCGCAGCCTGAGTTCATCTATCTTGTTTAAAGGAGATTGGCAATTACTAAGAAAAAGACTTGGCAACACAGGTCTATATGGGCAAGCTTCCAGTCTTAATCTTATACCTGCTCTCTTACCCCATTTCTGTTTCCTATACCTCCGTTTCCTCTGGTGTCTCCCAAGAAAAACATCAGCACCTCCAACAGTTCCTTTGGATGCTTTAGCAGCATCCTCAGCACACTCAGCTAAACATGAGCTCTCCAGGGGAAGTTTTAGTGTGCTGCACCTCCACTGCTTAGCTTGCTTGCTTTTCCTCCAGTGCTTTACTTGTTTTTCGGTCAGCTTTGCAGCAGCTGCCATGGCATCGACTGCAGTCTCAGCACACTTCCCAAAGTGCTGAAGCTCCTAGCAGGGCACATAGTGGGGCAGGACATGAAACCAAAGGCACTAAAGCGTAGTCCTGGCCTTCCATAGTACACACAGAATTTTCCTGCCTACAGCAAATAGCCAGCAGCTCCTCTCGCTAATAGCAAACAGTCCTCCTCTCACACTGCTGTACAGAGCACCCAGCCGCTGCATCTGCATGCGCTGCCATGCATTAATCAGACTTGATCAGACCTTACAACATGAGGGCAGACAGTACAGTTACAATGCAATTTAATACATAAGGAATTATAGGAGGGTCAATCGATACAAAAGGTAATTACTGTGGTGGGTGAGATGATGGAGAAAATAAAAGTACAGTTGTTAGGTGGGGGCAGAAAAGGCTTCTCTGAAGAGAAGGGTTTTCAGGGATCATCTAAAAGTAGACAGTGTAGGAGATATCTGGACAGATTGGGGTAGGGAGTTACATAGGATGGGAGAGGCTCTGGAAAAGTCCTGGAGGGAAGCACAGGAGGAGGTGACGAGGGAGCTAGAGAGCATGAGGTCTTGGGAGGAATGAAGAGAACAATTTGGTTGGTATTTTGAGAATAGGTTAGTGATGTAGCTGGGGGCCGAGTTGTGAATGGCTTTGTAAGTCATTAGTATTTTGAATTTAATTAGTTAAGTGAGCAGAAGCCATTGAAGAGATTGACAGAGTAGCAGACACTGAACGAATGTAATCCACAAAAAAAAAATAGGTTTTGGTCTTATTGGTGCCAAAACACAGTTGTCTAACACAAAAATGTATTCAGAGAAACAGAATGGTCCCTGCCAAGCAATATTACATTTTTACAACTGGCTAGCAGCTGTGAAAAAATGAAGTGGGCTAAATTAAAGTCATCCTTGCAATGCACTACAGCAATGGAAGCAGTATGAGATGGTAATGATGGCAGACCTACAGCGATGGCAGAAGATGGTTACTATGTCAAGCCTGCAGTGGTATAAAGAGGTGGTAATGATGCCAGGGTGTACTAATGGGGCAAGAAATAGCAACAGTGGTAGGAGTTATTATTTTTTGCAGGCCTGCAGCTGTTAAAGGGGTTGTAAACCCTCATGTTTTTTCACCTTAATGCATCCTATGCATTAAGGTGAAAAAAACTTCTGTCACTAACCACCCCAACCCCCCAACCCCCGTTTTACTCACTTGAGTCCTGAGATGCATTTTTCCCCTCTGCCCGTTGTCTCAGCTTTTGATTGGATAGATTGATAGCAGCGCAGCCATTTGCTTCCATTGCTGTCAATCACATCCACGGGGCACGCGGGCACCGGGAGGCGGGGCCGAGTCAGGCATTCTGCGTCTATGGACCCAATGCTGGACTCGAGAGCGCACCTGCAAGGTAACCCCCAGGAGAACGCGTCTCCTAGGGGGTTATACGATGTGGGGAGGAGCTACCAGTACCACCGGGAGACCCCAGAAGTCGAGGATCACAGTATGACATGTTTGTTATTTAAAAAAAAAAACGAAGCCTTACAATCATTTTAAAGGAGAGGTTTTTCACTGACTGTCAGAAACCATGAATCAGACTGAGACAGAATTTACAGTTAATTTCACTTGTTTAATAATAATAAAAAAAGGTAAACAGAGTAAACTTAGTCAAAACACAGCCAGAGTTCAGGAACCGTAACAGATAGTAAGACAAGCTAAAACGTCAGGGTGCCAGAGATGAGCGTAGTAGAACAGCAAGCAGGATCTGGAGCCAGAAGGAATGTCAGCCAAGCAAGTCTTTAACTGGAACACAGGAAAGCGTCTCTACAGATGTGACCAAGGTGAAGGCAGAGATCATCTGGGCTGGATGGCTTAAGTAGGCAGGACTGACGAGCAGGATATCATCAACAGGTGAGTCACTGTGGAGAGATAGGAGCTGGCAATTAGCCAACAGCTGAGCAGCCACCTCAGAGAAGGAAGGGCTGAGCCCAGCCCTGACACCATCACATCTGTTAAAAAAGACCCACGCAGTTGTGCAGGACTAGGGAACAACACTAGCAAACACCCATGAAGCTCTGTCACCTGGTGGAATAGGGCGGCTACTCAATCTGCTCCTCTGTGAGCTGCTCTTGAATGATATCCTGCCTCACTAATGTTGTGCCTCTCCTTCACTTTTTCTCCACTATATCTGGCACCCAGGTTTGTGCCTCTCCACCACCTTCTTTTT